>NC_135806.1:56045603-56391926 GCF_964213995.1 Mustelus asterias | reverse complement strand
GTGAGGGGGGCGAGGGGGGGAGGAGGGCGAGGGCGGGCAAGGGCGGGGCGAGGGAGCGAGGGCGGGCGAGGGAGTGAGGGTGGGCGAGGGAGCTAGGGCGGGCGAGGGAGCGAGGGGGCGACGGCGGGCGAGGGGCGATGGCGGGCGAGGGGGTGACGGCGGGTGAGGGGCGACGGCGGGTGAGGGGGCGACGGCGGGCGAGGGGGCGACGGCGGGCGAGGGAGCGATGGCGGGCAAGGGGCGACGGCGGGCTAGGGGGCAACGGCGGGCGAGGGGGGCAAGAGCGGCGAGGGGCAACGGCGGGCGAGGGGGCAACGGTGGGCGAGGGGGCAAGAGCGGCGAGGGGGCAACGGAGGGCGAGGGGGTGACAGCGGGTGAGGGGGCGAGGGGGGGAGGAGGGCGAGGGCGGGCAAGGGCGGGCGAGGGAGCGAGGGCGGGCGAGGGAGTGAGGGTGGGCGAGGGAGCTAGGGCGGGCGAGGGAGCGAGGGGGCGACGGGCGGGCGAGGGGCGATGGCGGGCGAGGGGGTGACGGCAGGTGAGGGGCGACGGCGGGTGAGGGGCGACGGCGGGCGAGGGGGCGACGGCGGGCGAGGGAGCGATGGCGGGCAAGGGGCGACGGCGGGCTAGGGGGCAACGGCGGGCGAGGGGGCAAGAGCGGCGAGGGGGCAACGGCGGGCGAGGGGGGTGACAGCGGGTGAGGGGGCGAGGGGGGAGGAGGGCCGGCGAGGGCGGGCAAGGGCGGGCGAGGGAGCGATGGCGGGCGAGGGAGCGAGGGTGGGCGAGGGAGCTAGGGCGGGCGAGGGAGGCGACGGCGGGCGAGGGGGGTGACGGCGGGGGAGGGGCGACGGCGGGGGAGGGGCGGACGGCGGGCGAGGGAGCGATGGCGGGCGAGGGAGCAACGGGCGGGCGAGGGGGCAAGAGCGGCGAGGGGGCAACACCGGCAGGCGAGGGGGCGAGGGGGGAGGAGGGCCAGCGAGGGCGGGCAAGGGAGCGAGGGCGGGCGAGGGAGCGAGGGCGGGCGAGGGAGCGAGGGCGGGCGAGGGAGCGAGGGCGGGCGAGGGAGCGAGGGCGGGCGAGGAAGCGAGGGCGGGCAACGAAGCGAGGGCGGGCGACGAAGCGAGGCGGGCGAGGGGTCATGGGCGGGCTCGAGGGGGAGTGCGGGCGAGGGGACGAGGGCGGGCAAGGGAGCGAGGGCGGGCGAGGGCAGGATAGGGGGGCGAGGGAGCGAGGGCGGGCAAGAGGGCAAGGGCGGGCTAGGGGGGAGTTCGGGCGAGGGCGGGGAGGGGACGAGGGCGGGCGAGGTGGCGTAGATGGGCGAGGTGGGCGTAGGCAGGCGAGGGGGCGAGGGCGGGCGAGGGGAGAGGGCGGGCGAGGGGGAGAGGGCGGGCGAGGGGGAGAGGGCGGGCAAGGGTGCGAGTGCAGGCAAGGAGGCGAGGGCGGGCGCGGGGGCAAGGGCAGGCGGTGGTGCGAGGGGGCCGAGGGCGGGCGAGGGCGCCAGGGCGGGCGAGGGCGCCAGGGCGGGCGAGGGCGCAAGGGCGGGCGAGGGCGTAAGGGCGGGCGAGGGGGCAAGGGCGGGCGAGGGGGCAAGGGCGGGCGAGGGGGCAAGGGCGGGCGAGGGGGCAAGGGCGGGCGAGGGGGCAAGGGCGGGGCGAGGGGGCAAGGGCGGGCGAGGGGGCAAGGGCGGGCGAGGGGGCAAGGGCGGGCGAGGGGGGCAAGGGCGGGCGAGGGGGCAAGGGCGGGCGAGGGGGCAAGGGAGGGCGAGGGGGCAAGGGCGGGCGAGGGGGCAAGGGCGGGCGAGCGGGCAAGGGCGGGCGAGCGGGCAAGGGGCGGGCGAGCGGGCAAGGGCGGGCGAGCGGGCAAGGGCGGGCGAGGGGGCAAGGGCGGGCGAGGGGGCAAGGGCGGGCGAGGGGGCAAGGGCGGGCGAGGGGGCAAGGGGCGGGCGAGGGGGCAAGGGGCGGGCGAGGGGGCAAGGGCAGGCGAGGGGGCAAGGGCGGGTGAGCCGGGGCAAGGGGGCAAGGGCGGGCGAGGGGGCAAGGGTGGGCAAGGGGGTGAGGGGGGGGCGAGGGCAGGCAGGGGGCGACAGGGGGAAGGGGTCGATGGGGGGAAGAGGGCGACGGGGGAAGGGGGCGACAGAGGAAGGGGGCGACGGGGGGAAGGGGGCGAGGGGGCACGGGCGGGTGAGGGGGCACGGGCGGGCGAGGGGGCACGGGCGGGGTGGAGGGCGGGGCGGGGGTGTGAGGGCGGGCGAGGGGCCGAGGGCGGGCGAGTGCAGGCACGGGGTCGAGGGTGGGCACGGGGACGAGGGTGGGCATGGGGGCGAGGGTGGCCATGGGGCGACTGCGGGCGAGGGGGCGACTGCGTGCGAGGGGGGGCGACTGCGGGCGAGGGGCGACGGGCGGGCGAGGGAGGGGCAAGGGGGCAAGGGCGGGCGAGGGCAGGCATTGGGGTGAAGGCGGGCGAGGGGGCCAGGGCGGGCGAGGGACCTGGGCGGGCGAGGGGGCCTGGGCGGTCGAAGGGGGGCCTGGGCGGTCGAGGGGGCCTGGGCGGGCGGCGAGGGGGGCGAGGCGGGTGAGGGGGCCGGGGTGGGTGAGGGGGCCGGGGCGGGCGAGGGGGCCGGAGCGGGCGAGGGCAGATGAGGGGGCGAGGGGGCGGGTGCGGGGGCCGGCAAGGGGGCGGGGCAGATGAGGGGGCATGGGGGCGAGGGCGGGCCAGGGGCAAGCAGGGGGCGAGGGGGTACGGTAGCATCAATTAAGGGGAAACCAAATGAATACATGAATAGGATGGGAATGGAAGGATACGGACTCGGTACGGTTTTAGTTTCGGCAGCATCATGATTGGCGCTGGTTTGGAGGGGGCCGAAGGGCCTGTGCTGCACTTTTCTTTGTTCTTTGATGGGTGAGGGTGCAGGAGGGGGCGTGAGTGGGAGAGGCTGCGTGGGTGGGGGGGGGGGGGTGAGTGTAAGATGATGGGGTGAATGAGGGAGGGTGTATGGGAATGTAAGAGAATGGTGTCAGTGTAGGAGGGGGAGGGAAGGGGTGTGTGATGGGGTGTGGGAGGGAGGGGGTGTGTGAGAGGGGGTGTGTGAGGGAGGGGGGTAAGTGTGTGAGGGGGTGTGTGAGGGAGGGGGTGTGTGATGGGGTGTGGGAGGGAGGGGGTGTGTGAGAGGGTGGGGGTGTGAGAGGGGGTGTGTGAGGGAGGGGGTGTGTGATGGGGTGTGGGAGGGATGGGGTATGAGAGGGGGCGCTCCCCCCCGGCTCTCACTCACCTCATAGGACCAGACACACTGGGTGCTGGCGAACCTCCGCACGCAGCGGCCGATCTCCACGTCCTCGTGTGTGGTGTACATCTCCCGCAGGCACTCGCCAATGTGCGGCACCATCCGGCGCAGCACCTCCCGGCTGAAGATCATGCCGGGGCCCCCCATGCAGAAGTTCTCTCCGGGCTCCAGGGCCAGCTTGCCCAGCTCCTCGGTGGTGCCCAGGCCGGTCTGGCCCAGGTACAGGGGCTGGCTGCTGTTCAGGGACCTCAGCAGCTCCTCCAGCCGCTCGCCTTTGATGTACACATCATCGTCCGCCCGCATGAACCACTCGAAGCGCTCCAGGTACAGGTCGTGCATGTACTTGAGCATCATGAAGGACTTCTTCTGGGGAGGGTAAGAGTCATCCACCCCGGGCAGGGAGACCAGGGGGATGGGGACAGGGGTGAGGATGTCCTGGGAGCCCTGGCTGGAGAAGAACTCCACCTTGCCTGGGATGGAGGAAGACCAGGTCCTGTAGGCAGCCACCGCCCGCGAGTCCAGGTACTTCTTGGCTGTCATCACCCCAACATAGAGGAAATGCTTGCTGCTGCTGCTGGCACGGTGGCCATTGCCCCCCCTGGCAGCTTCCTCACCTTCCTCCTCCTCATCCTCCTCCTCCTCCTGGCTCTGCTCTTCCTTTGGCAGCTTGCCGTGGAGCAGATTGTCTTTGTGCCAGCCCAGGCTCCTGGAGCTGCTGCTGCTGCTGCCACCGACCGCCCGTCCAATTCCGGCTCTGTTCAGCAACGAGGAGCAGATGTTGAAGATCTTTTTGTTCTTGCCATTGATTTCCACCACCCTGGGGACGATGAGCCACGAAGCGGCGGAGAAGCCCAGCACCAGCCCCAGCACCACACTCAGCCAGGGTCTGCGAGCCCTCCCGGCCATGGTCAACCCTCCCCCTGCACCCAGACAGGAGGAGGGGGGGGGGGCTGGGGTGGGGATGGGGGGGGGGGGGGAAAATCCCACCTGTCTACCCACTCACCGACCCCTCCAAAACACAACAGCCCCGGGCTCCAGGCAAAACCTACCCCACCATCGCAAACTGCCCTTTGTTCAAACAGTCATTCAAAAAACCAACTTGGAATAAAAAGAGGAAAAAATCATATTTCTCTGCCCCCCACCCCCCTCCTCCAGCACCAAAGTCTCTCTCTGTGCTCCTCTCCGACCAGTTAAGTGTCACCAACTGCAACTCTGGCTCCTTGTCTTGCAAGTTGTCACACAACCTTAGGGAAGTTGCTGCAGGCGATCCCCTTTTTCCGTTCTTTGGGAAGATTCTCGCATTTTGGTTCGGGTTTTTTTTCCCTCACTTGGTTTTTTTTTGTGCAATGTTGTTCTTTTTCCCTTCAAAAAAAAACAGAAACAAAAAACAAACAGGAACACAAGGAAAAAGTTGTGGGTGATCAGGAAGAAGAAAGGAAGCGTTGTCAGGGCTGGCTGCCTCTCAGTGCCGGAGTGGAGGAGCAGCAGCACATTTGCAGCCTGGCTGGCACTCCCACTCTCTGCTCTCCTCCCCCTCCTCCTCCTCTTCTCCACTCTCCCCGCTTCGCCATCTTGTTTACATTTGACGTCAGGGTAAATAACTTTTTTTTCCTTTTTCTCCCTCTCTCTCTCTGCCCTCTTTTATTTTCCGCTCCTCCGCTGTTTGAAGCCTCGGCTTCCCTTCATTAATATTAATGCCGCACTCCCGGACGGAGAGCGCCAGCGGGGCCGCCCGTCAAGAGGAAGGAAAGCTTTCAGTCTGCAGACTGACAGCGCCGCTGTCCATACAGCAAGCAGTGGCGGGCAAAGCCAGTGCAATGTCTCTTTGGCCTGCCTGCCTCTCCAAGCAGCCCAATCAAAGGAGCTGGAGGGCCGGGACATCCGCCCCTAGAGCTGGGGGCTGGTGGGGGGCAGCCTCGGCGCTGGAGGAGGTGGAGCTCCGGCAGACTTTCTCATTGACACTGATCACTTTGGCGTCTGCTTTGAGAGACAAGGCGGAAAGCCGCTCCAAGTGATCCAAGCCGCTTCTCCCAAGCATCCCCAGCTCTTACCCCCAGCCCCTTCCCCATTCATTTCCATTCCCTTTAACAGCGCAAAGGCGGCAGGTCGCTTTCAGCGCGATTATTGCTCAGATGCTTTTGAAGTTAAAGTGCATTCTCTCAAAAGAAGAAGGACTCTGCACCATGTTTGGGGGGGGGGGGGGGGGTTGGGGGGATGTGATTAATGATACCCACGATCGCAGGAAGAAATAGGCAACTTTAAACAAAGTGCGATGTAAGGGAAAGGGAGAAAAGCTATACCGAGCTCCCAGAAAAAAGACTATATTGAGGTTGGAAGCTTAGGGATTCTACATTTTTTCAGAAACTCCAATTTTATTTCGTACTCAATGTAAGATGGATCGGTAATACTGGTGAATTTTAGGGCAAGTATTTGACTAACAATATTTTCAATGAAAGTAGTCACTAGGCACGAACAAGTTATGGTCAGTAAAGTGCAAACTCGAAATGAAGTATCTGTGTCTCTTGCATATTTGGCGATGTTTGCTTTCTCATCGGCACTGAATAGAGAAACGACCTACCCGAGCTCACCAGGAACACAGACTTATAACACAAGTACCAAATACATTCAAATTGCGTCAATTCATTTTGGCTTTAATCCTGCAAAGTGGTTTCATTGAAGATGAAAATGGTACAGGATTGAAACCACACATTTAATTTCCATGAATCTACCAAACTTCAAACAATCTTTAAAGTAAAAACAAATGGTGTTGCTTCTTCAATCACCTCTGACCTACCAGAGATAAATGACAGAGGTATATGCTTCAATCAGACCAGAAATGTAATACATTCAATTGGAATAGATATATATTGCTTTCAATTCATTCATGGGATGTGGGCATTGTTAGCTAGTCCAGCATCTATTGCCCATCCCTAAATGCCCTTGAGAAGGTGGTGAGCTGCCTTCTTGAACCGCTGCAGCCCATGTGTTGTAAGAACACTCACTGTGCCGTTAGGAAGGGTGTTCCAAGACTTTGACCCAGCAGCAGCGAAGGAACAGTAATATAACTCCCAGTTAGGATAGTGTGTGGCCTGGAGGAAAGCTTGTGGGTGATGCTATTCCTATTCATCTGTTGCCCTTGTGCTGGGTGGTAGAGGTTACAGATTTGGAAGGTACTTTCGAAAAAACCTTGGTGAGTTGCTACATCGCATCTTGTAGAAGGCATATACTACTGCCACTGTATCAGTGGTGGAGGGAGTGAATATTTAAGGTGGTAGATGGAGCGCCAAACAAGCAGGCATATATATCATGTCTGTGTACACAGATTGAATATCCTTAATCCAAAACCCTTGGGGCCGATTATGTTTCAGATTTAAGATAATTTTAGTTTTTGGAGACCACATATAGGCTTAGGCTTACTTACAATAGTTGATGCTTAGGCTAGCTATAGTCTAAAATAAATAAAATGGCTAGAAAAGTAAGATGTATCACTGAATACGTACGGACTACCTGTAATAAGTTCACATTTGTGGCGCCATCTGTGATTCTGCTTGTAGGAGAGGGTTGACAAGGTAAACAGTGCAGACAAAAATCACAAGGTAAACTTTGCAGACAAAAAAACTAGACTTCCCACATTAAAGATCGAGTGCAGTCGGCGAGATTTGCGTCACCTTGGGTCACAGACTTTCCGTGCTGAAGTTCGCTGATGTTCAAAAAGTGTTTTTTTTGGATGTGTTCAGTTTTCAAATTTACAGATAAAGAATACTCGACCTGCATATAGAAACCAGCATAATCTATGTCTATGGTTCCAATCATAAAGGGTAACATTTCATCAGCTAACCTAGGACAACAGGGAATTGTGGCAAGTTCTGTAACAGGACAGCGCACATCTGTACCCAACCCAGGACAAGTCTGGCAGCAAAGTGAAGTAACTCATATTGATCAAATGGCTTCAGTCTTGGAATTTAGTTTCACACACATCCTTTGCAATATATAAAACATTGTAAGACATTCCACTTGCTATCCTGTAGGTTATAGAGCTAATGTGATTTTTATATGATGTAACATAAAATGATCATTAGTCTGAGCAACCAGTATCTTCTTGGAGTGATCAGATTGATACGAGCAAACTTTGTAAATCTACAGCTTATCAATGAAAAATCATCCAATAACACAAATGTTTAATGCAATAATAACCTCAACAGGTTTGACAAACATTTGAGCCAATGAGATACAGAATAGAAAATACAGAGCGGTAATTTTACAACAAGAACAAATTTACAACACTAAGAGCTAATTTTTCCACTAACTGAATCCAAACTCCAAAAGGTAAAGGGACAGTATATTGCTTTTGGTAGATGAGAGGTTTTATTTCAGTAAACCCTGTTGCAAAATAGTTTTTATACAAAAAAGACTATTGCTTATTATTTTTGGAAGTATTAAGGTTGGATATTTTATAAATCTGATTGATTGTTGAAAATCCTCTTTTGGATCACCTTGTAAACCTATCATCTTCCAAATCCAGTAGCTATATATATTCTATATATATATATATATATGCACGTATGATTTTAGATCCTACACATTAAATTAACTAAGAATAAAAAGCGATAACGACAAGCAATGGTTGGTACCAAAATGAAAATTATATTGGACCAAATACTATACTGTGATCTTTTTCATATATTGAATGCCATTCCATAGGTGGTTCCACCAATGTCTCTCAGAAAATTGATTTGAAATCTATGGTCTTTCTGTCACACTAAACTTGTACTCGCAGTGCTGCTTCAAATGCATTTTTATATTAGAGCACTGTCTGATTCAGTTGAAATGATAAAGCAGGTTTCAATGAAATTCTTATCTCTCAGTTATATTAGCACACATTATAATATAAATCTAGACGAGCTCTTTAAGCATCCACTTAAGATGTAATACTTTTCTCACAATATTAAAAAGTGATATTTCTGTGGAGTCACCTTTTCAAACCCCACAAAAAACATTTTAAAAACCTCATAGTCGTGACTAATGAGCTATAGAATGAAGTTCCTATTTAAAAGGGTAGAATATAAGGTGGGCTTGCTCTCCTTGCTATGCACAGGCATAGCAAACCTGATAATTTTTGTCCTGTATTTTGAGAAATAATAAACTGGAAACTGAAACTCAGATTGATATTATGTGGCTACTTTTAGAATGCAACTGTACTCACAAAACTATCCATGTTCTTACTGACAGCATTTCTATGATCAGCTTTTCTTCTTTTTACCCTGATGTATCCAATACATGCGATGCATCCTGTTTATTTTTAAAATCGCTACTTTCACAGTGAGATTTCTGTTAGTATTAGTTGTGGTAATCATCTTTAAAATGACAAGAATTTAAATTGACACTAAATGAAATAAATATGACAGCGATGGCATGGATAAAATTAATATTTAAGCAGTTAGTAATCTCTCACATATAGGGGAGAATTTAAAACCCCCATCCCATCCCCAAAATTGGTGTGTTTGGCTTGGGTGGGAATTAAAATTATAAAAGAAAAGCAATCCCAAATCAAACCCAGTCAATTGCAATTTTAATAGATGTAGCATAATGGCTGGGTGATCAAATCACTGCCAGAAAACAAGTCAGCCTTTTCATCTTTCATAAGGTTGCATGATTTATATTTTTCCTTCTGTTCCAGCTTAAACACTGACTAAATTGGTTTCTTGGGCCTTGAGAAACCCAGCAGCTAAAGAGAGGCAAAGACAGCTGCATGGAAAGAAATATTATTTTCCAGCACTGTTTATGGGTCAGGAGGAGAGCAGGACTCCAAGCATCTTGTTTTCCTCCACTTCTAGAAAGCTGCTAATCTCCTCAGTGATCAGACGACCCTGCATCCATGTGATCAAATATCCTCCACAATTTCCTGTGATTCTCTCCTCACCTCCCCGATCTATCTGGGCCCTATGATCTCATCTCCTCCTCTCCCAATCTCTTTGCTTTCCTCTCCAGGATCTCTCCCATAACGTGGTCTACCTGCCTAACAGATGTCCAAACTTTCAATCTGACTGGCTGCACCCAAGAAAACACATTTCAAAAATTGGTAATTAGGTCCTGTTCTATTCAGCAAATGGTTAGATTCCCTGTTGTTGGAGATGGTCATTACCTGGCACTTGTGTGGCACAAATGTTATTTGCCACTTATCAGTCCAAGCCTGAATGTTGCCCAGGTTTTGCTGCATATGGGCATAATTCACATTTCTATTCATATAATCCACTTCTTTCATCACCCCTCACTTTTAAATTTGTTCTGGGGATATGAGCATTGCTGACAAGGCCAACATTTGTTGTCCATCCCTAATTGCCCTTGAGAAGGTGGTGGTGAGCTGCAGTCCATGTGATACTTCCACAATACATCCACAGTGCTATTTTTCTGTAGTGGGTTGATACATCAGCAAGGCCATTTCCGAGGGCAGTTAAGAGCCAACCACATTGCTTTGGGAGTTCTGGAGTCATGTGTAGGCCAGGCAGGGTAAGGATGGTGATTTTCGCCATAAAGGGCATTAGTGATCCAGACTGTTAATCCAGTAGAATCATAGAATCCATTCAGTGCAGAAGGAGGCCATTTGGCCCATTGAACCTACAATGACAACAATCCCATGCGGGCCCTAGCCCCGATACCCCATGTATTCACCCTGCCAGTCCCCATGACATAAAGGGGCAATTTTCCATGGCCAATCAACCTAACCCACACATCTTTGGAGTGCGGGAGGAAACCAGAGGAAACTCACACAGGCACGGGAGAACATGCAAACTCCACACAGACAGTCGTCCAAAGCCAGAATTGAACCCGGGTCCCTGGCTCAGTGAAGTAGCAATGCTAACCACCGTGCCACCATATCCATAACCTTTATTAATGAAACCAGTATTTAATTCTAGATGTATTAATTAATTGAATTTAAATTCCCCAGTCCTGATAAGATTTAAATTCATGTGTCTGAAGAGTTATTCCAGGCCTTTGGAATATTAGTCCAATAATGGCTGGCACTATCCTGCCAGCCATTATATGCCATCCTCTGCTGTGACATGGCATTGTGTCTGTGTTAACAGAGAAATTGTGAAGAGCATAACACCTCTAACAATTCCGTTTGTGCCTTATTAAAACTTGTCGGTAGAATTCTTTTCACACTTGATATCATCCAATTGCATTGATGCCACGATTTATGCGGCAGACCTAATCCTACAGTGAATAGATAGTTCAACCTCGTCTCCATTTCCATGCGCAGTAAAAGATGCAGATTGTGTCATGTTGTTGGGGGTTGGGGGCGGTGGGAAATCTGTTTCAGGGATGAATTGATTTAAATTGGCTGCATGTAATCTGCCATTTTGAAGCAATGCAGGCAGCCAGCTTATTGCCAGATGGAAATTTGTTCAGAGACAACTATATCCTCAGTGGCATGAATGTTGTTATGATCTATGCCTTAAACGTGTGGCCCTTCCTTCCAGAAATGAAGAAATTATCTCATTAATCTTCCTGCACTGTCTGAGATGTAATTCCAGCGCTTTGGCGCACATGTAATAAAGGATTTTATTAAATCTATCATTAAATGCCATCATTCTGTAAAGAGAAACTGGCCTTTGAATTTGTTAACTTTCAGATAAAATCTTTTCTGTGTTTCTGTTCCTTGATTCATTGACCCCCTACCTGATGCAGAAAAAATAGTTCCACATTTTCATAGGTGCACCAGTAGAATCACACTCGATACAAAAGAATATGTTATATTTCATTCATGGTATGCTTTGTCTGTATAATGCGCAGGAAACAATATTTTTCACTGTATACCAATACATGTGACAATAATAAATCAAATCGAATCATCTTTAACTTTCAATTACACAAGCTGTATGCAGGGTATATGTTTTGAGGGAGTGTCTTTTTGTGCCTCAGACCATACAACAATTAATTCAACTCTAAGGTAAAGTGTATTGCAAAATGCCCCAATGAGCTGAATCATTTGAATCGTGCATCCTTATTGCAATTTTGATGAGAAATATTGAACTTCTCAACACAAGAATGTTTAAAGTGGCAATGGCCATGCCAACAGCTTTTTTTTATGTATCGTTGTAGAGAAACAATTGCACCATCTAGTGCTTAAGCAGTTACTCCACAATTTAGCTGTTGAATCCATGGTTATTTTTCTGTTCAGAGGTCTGTAACTATTTTCATTTTATTTTGCTAATGTGCTGAGAAAGTGTGCAGGCATGTTATTAATATCTTTGTTACGTCTGGCTATAAAATCATTTTCACTCCAGGAGGAAACTGATTTTTCCCCATAATTCTCTGTATTATATATTGCATTACATTTCAAAACCCAGAGTCGCTTAGTTGCTGCTTGTTGAATCTATTTTAATTTTAACCATTTTCTGCAATAGCTGTGGCAACTACAGATGGACTTGCACTGAGATTTCCAGAATTAAATGAACTAATGTTGATTAACACCGAAAATGCCTCATCTCGAACACAAACAAGGAAGAAGTCAGGCCATCTACAGAAAGAAGAAAAATCTAGATCTCGACAACCAGGACAAATTTGTGTTCTGCAACGAACGTGAAGAACTAATGTGTTCAAATTTGGAAAGTTCGGACCAGTTCAGTTAGACATATCTGTAAAACTCAGAAAATGTGGGTTTCTTCAAATTGGAAGAAATTATCCCCATCAAATTTAGGAGAATTAGGACCTGCAACGGCAATTGTTCAAATTGCAGCCAGAACACGCTCACTCAACTGAGGAGGTTTCACCATTCCATCTCTTCAGGCTACTTTACTCGGCTTTTCTCTACTGAGATTGTTTATCTGCTTCACCTTGCCCCCATCTTTTACATTGGTCCAATTATTATCTTGCTTCGTAATGCTTCTTGGCTTAGCCTTGAGAATGAGGACAGGTTGCAGACACCAGGCTGGTACTCCCTTGAGTACAGAAGATCAAGTGGTGAATGAATGGACATTTTTAAGCCGATTATAAGATTTATTGGATAGGGCAGATGGAAATAAGCTATTCCTTCTGTTGGGGGAATCCAGAGTAAGGGGGCAGATCTTTTAATAGTTAGTCCTCGGCTGTTCGAGGTGATGCGAGGAAGCAACACTTCACATAGAGGATAGTGGAAATTCTAAACTCTCTTCCCTCACCACCTCCGTTGGTGAATTTGGCTCAATTAAAAAATTAACAAATTACAATTGATAGTTTTTTTTTCAGCAAGAGAGCTAAGGATTACAGAACCAAGGCAAGTAAATGGAGTTAGTTAAAGCACAGGTCAGGTGTGATCAAACTGAATGGTGGAAGAGGCTCATGGGACTAAATTGACTATTTCTATATATGTGACTCCAGAGACATTGGCCGGGATTTTTCGACCGTTAACGCCAGCATGATTTTCCCATCCTGCTGCAGTGAACGGGGATTTAGCTTGTCGCCAAATCCTCTGCCTTCGCTGTAGTGGAAGTGTGGCGTGAACGGCCGGTAAGATCGCACCCATAGACTAGAACATATTGGCCCAGATTCTTTGGTCTCCAGGTGGTCCCCGAACATGCGCTGGTGATCCCTTGGAAGACCCCACGTACGGGCTGCATGGGAATTGCCTGGGAAGTTTCAACTTCTGTTGGGCAATGACCCTGTAGCTGAAACCCTCCAAAATGCAGAGTTAAAGTCGAAGACTTTTGATGGTTCCAACTCACTTAGCAGAATAGTTAGCCAGGATAAGTTAGAAGGATTAAAGTCAGGTCTAACTCCTGGTTAACTACTGGATAACTATAACTCTAACTCCACTAACCACCCCCTCCCCACTCTACTCCAAATGTCCTATGGATCCCCTTACTACCTGCCTCCCCTTCGCGGTTGACTACCTCCCCCCACTTCAACCTACACTCCTACTCCCCCAACTACCCTCCTGACCCCCGACGTCTCCCCAAACACCATAACCACCCAACTACCACCTGAACGCCGACTACCCCTACCAATTCCTCAAACAGTCTCCCAATCCCGCAAAAACTTCCTTTAAACCCTCCCAACTCCCAAATACCCCATCACCATGACTGTCTTCCACCCCCAACTAGCTTCCCCCCCCCCCGACTTCCCCCACTCTCTGAATGCCCCGCTGAACCACTTACCCCTTGACTACACTGACAAACTTCCTACCCCAACTACCCCACCCATCAACCCCCTCACTTACTTACCTTACACACTTATCTTCTCTCTTAACTTGTCAAATTTGCTTTGGGACATTTAAGCTTACTGGAATATAGCAGTTATTGCTGTAAAATGGGGGCATGGCCTAGTTTCCCCGATGTCCCTGCACTACAAAGTAAGGACTCCAGACTAACGAGCTCCACATTCCTCAGGAGACACAGTTCGCAAGTCCGGGTTAGAAATGTGGAACTCCAGCGCAAGGTAAGCAAATTGGAGTGGAGTGGTAATCGAGCGGTGATTGACATGACTTGGAAGATTTGGCCCATAATTTATATAGGAGTAAATATATTTATTTAAGAATTGTTGCTTGATAGTGCAGAACTTGAATATTGCTGAAAAAAGAGACCATGTTCTCAAAGCTTTTCATCTTAGACTCATCAGGACAGATAGAAGAATGCCAACTTTCAAAGGGAGCAACAATTTGTACGACATAAGAAAAGATTGCTGATTGGTTGGCAAGTCGACTACGATTGGTCAAGGTGTTACCATAGCCAATGTACCAGTGAACTATTGTCCTCATGCTTTTCCTTAATTAAAAAAGGTACAATGCCTGGACAGGTTCTTTTTAACCACAGAGGACAATTTCTGCATATGAATATATGCAGCTTCGAGCAAGCTTAAGTGAGCCATATTGTGAGCCCAACTGAAAATCTTTAGTTGGCGATTAGTGTAAATGTTAGCACACTCTGGGGTGTTCACCAAGTGCAGTCCAATCTCGGAATCAAATCTAATATTAAACATTAGGTTCTGAATTTTGCAAGCGTAGGCTAGTTGAGTACAGTTAAAACTCTACCTCCTGCGACCAGTTGAAGGGATGGTGTTTAATATGATCTGCTGCTGTTGGGACATATGACCTGTGTTTACTGGTATCACACCAGCACTGAAATTTATGTACCACATTACTCATTTGTGTGATTGGCAGAACACCTATTTGGCTTGATGGCAACATCCTGTTAATGGTAATTACCACTCATATTTTACTGCATAGTAGCAACTTCATGCTTAAATTATTTTTACTTTATTCTTTCACAGGTGTGGGGATCTCTGGTTAGGTCAGCATTTGTTGCCCATCCCTAATTGCCTAGCAGTGGTGAGTTGCCTTCTTTAACCACTGCAGTCCATGTGGTGTAGGTGGACTCACAGTTCTGATATGACAGGAGTTCCAGGAATTTGACCCAGCGACAGTGGAGGAATGGTGATATAGTTCCAAGTCAGGATGGTGTGTGGCTTGGAGGAGAATATACAGGTGGTGGTATCTGCTACCCTTGTCCTACTACGTGGAAAGTACTTTTGAAGGAAGCTTGATAAATTGCTGATTCTGAGATTGGACAGCACTTGGTGAACAATCCAGAGTGTGCTGGAATTTACACTAATAACCAATTAAAGGTTTTCAGTTGGGCTTACAAGCTCACTTAAGCTTGCTAGAAGCTATATGTATTCATATACAGGGACCTGTCCTCTGAAGGCAAAAGGAACATCTTGTAGATGTGTGTCAGTGGTGGAGGGATTGAATTTTTAAGTTGGTGGATGGCACGCCAATCAAATGGGCTGCTTTGTCCTGGATGAGATCAAGCTTCTTGAGAGTTGTTGCAACTGCACTGCAAGTGGAGATTATTTCATAACACTCTTGACTTGTGCCTTGTAGATGGTGGACAGGCTTGGAGGAGTCAGGCCTTGAGTTACTTACCACAGAATTCTCAACCTCTGACATGCTCTTGGAGCCAGAGTCTTTGTATAACTGGTCCAGTTTAGTTTCTGGTCAATGACAACCCCCAGGATGTTGATAGTGGGGATTTCTACAATGGCTATACTCTTGACTATCAAGGGGAGATGTTAGATTGTTCCTTGTTGGAGATGGTCATTGCCTGCTACTTGTGTGGCATGAGTGTTACTTTCCACTTATCAGCCCAAGCCTAAATGTTGTACAGGTCTTGTTGCATATGGGCACAGACTGCTTTAGTATCTGAGGAGTTGCAAATGGTGCTGAACATTGTGCAATCATCACTGAACATTCCCACTTCCGACCTTATAATGGAATGAATGCCATTGATGAAGCAATTTCAGATAGTTGTGTCTAGGACACCACGCTGCGGAACTCCTGCAGTGATGTTCTGGGACTGAGATCACTGACCCTCAGGAACCACAAACATTTTTCTTTGTGCTAGGTATGACTCCAACCAGTGGAGGTCCCCCCCCCCCCCCCACCCGATTCCCATTGACTCCAGTTTTGCTAGGACTTCTTGATGCCACACTCAGTTAAATGATGCCTTGATGTCAAGGGCAGTCACTCTCACCTCACCTCTGGCATTCATGTCTTTTGTTCATGTTTGAACCAAGGCTGTAATGAGGTCAGAAGCTGAGTGACTCTGGTGGAAGCCAAACTGAGCGTCAGTGAGCAGGTTATTGCTTGATAAGTGCCACTTGATAGCACTGTCGATGACACCTTCCTTCACTTTACTGAGGTTCAAGGGTAGACTGGGGCAGTAATTGGCTGGGTTGGATTTCTGCTGCTTTTTTGAGAACAGGATGCACCTTGGAAATTTTCCATATTGTCAAGAAGATGTCAGTGTTGTAGCTGTACTGGAACAGCTTGGCCAAGGGCATGGCTCTGGAACAGAACTCTTCAGTGTTATTGCCAAAGTGTTGTCAGGGCCCATAGCCTTTGCAGTATCAGTGCCTTCAGCTATTTCTTGATGTCACGTGGAATTAATCGAATTAGCTGAAGATTGGCATCTGTGAAGCTGGGAACCTCAGGAGGAGGTCAAGATGGCTCATCCACTAGGTAGCTCGGGCAGAAGATGGTTGCAAATGCTTCAGCATTATCTTTTGCATTGATGTGTTGGGCTCCTCCATTAATGAGGATGGAAATATTTGTGGAGCCTCTTCCTCCACTTAGTTCTTCAATTGTCCACCACCATTTATGACTGGGTATGACAGGACTGCAGAGTTTAGCTCTAATCTGTTGCTTTTGGGTTCACAACCTTTTTCAGAGTAATCTGAGGTAGACCGGGCACTTTTCTGGTCTGACAGCAATGGATTTAGGCCCATTTGTGGATATGTGCAATATACAGTGAGCAATGATCTAAAAACCGTTTAGAAACTGACAACAACGTTAGCGAGAGCTACACGTCGAGAGCATTCCATGGCAACACCATCTACTTGGGCATACATAGTGCCAGTAAAGCTAAACTTAATTCTATAGGTTGCTAAGTTCAAAAGTTCAGTGAAAGCAGATTCAGATAATGGGCGGCACGGTAGCACAGTGGTTAGCACTGCTGCTTCACAGCTCCAGGGACCTGGGTTCAATTCCCGGCTTGGGTCACTGTCTGTGTGGAGTTTGCACATTCTCCCCGTGTCTGCGTGGGTTTCCTCCGGGTGCTCCGGTTTCCTCCCACAGTCCAAAGATGTGCGGGTTAGGTTGATTGGCCATGCTAAAATTGTCCCTTAGTGTCCTGAGATGCGTAGGTTAGAGGGATTAGTGGGTAAAGTATGTAGGGATATGGGGGTAGGGCCTGGGTGGGATCGTGGTAAGTGCACACTCGATGGGCCGAATGACCTCTTTCTGCACTGTAGGGTTTCTATGATTCTATGATTCTATCTAGATTGTCTTGATAAAGTGATGTGGTGGAAATGTCTATAGCTCCCTTGAATGTTACATTCGTGAATAAGCTCATGTAACATTGTGAACCAATTAACTAATTCTTCCTCATACCCCCTGTATTTTCATTAGTTACGTATGATAGGACTCCCAAATATCACATTACCATCAAACTACAAGTAGAATAAGTGAGGAGGGTTGTTTCAAGGAATCTTCTGATGGTGTAGTGTAAACATGACATTCAGCAAGTTAAACCAGGTCAGTGTAAACTGACTTACTTTTGATTTTCTATTTTTTCTGCTAAAAATTCCCTTACACTCTTTGGCATTGTCTTGCAGGTTGGTCAGGATTGTTAACTGACACTGTGACAATAGCAAGGAGGAAACCCACTTACTAGCCCTCCTAAGGCACCACAAGTTATTGTACTGCACCACCAGATTGCATTCAATACATTTCTAAATGGTACACTGTTCCATGAATATTATTATACAATTGGCAACAATCCTGAAAGAACAGTTGTTTTCTAGATAAGTAATTTCACCCTTCCCTTTCTATTGCTGAAATATAAACTTCTATTTCTATTTATTTATTGATAAATAGAAATTAGCCTCTGCGGGCTAAGCAACCGAATTTTTTGTATTTCCATTCATTAATAACATCTTTGATGAAGAAGATGACTAGGATTTCCTGAGAGGCTAACATAACTAAACATAAATATGACTGTTAGCCCAGATGGAATTGTTTCAGGGCCGTAGAAATCAATATTGTCATGGTTGGAGACAAATATTTGTATTGCAGTCATAACAAAAGTTAGAACAACGAAAACTGAACCATCACAAATTGAAAACAAACTCAGAAGTTGCACATTGATAAGGTCAGAAGCACTGACACAGGGGAATCTTACAGAGAAAAACCACGTTCCTGTGACAATGGAAGATATCAGCACCAAGGGTGGGAAGCTGAACTGAGCACAACAGCATGATAAAGGCGATTCATGAACAGATTAATCCTTCCGTCTGTCAATCATAAGATTAATTAACACCTTACAGAAGAGCATAGCGACACAATGGAAAACACAAAACAATCGTCTCCAGTCTGTCAATTTGAACTTTGCTACAACTGATGAAACTTTAGGAAGAAGGCTATAATTTTTCTTGCCATAATATATTAAGAATATTGTAGACAGCTGAAGGAGGCTAGATTTCAGAAAACCTAACAACTCTGGATATAAATAAAACATTTCTAAGTACTTAAGTGTGTGCTTGTATATGCTTAAACCTGACTCATTCATTTCTATCTTTTTGGGACAAGCTTTGAGTGTAAGTTTTGGGGCAATCCTGGATGTCTCTTGAAGACTGGTTCGGAAAATACATAGAAGCTCAGTTTGTAGGTCAAGGTCAAGCATAGCAACAGTAAATCTGACTCAATAGCACCACCAAGAGGTGATCAACAGTGCAATGATGAAATGGTGCAGAATTATTATTATTCTACCATGAGTTGCTTTCAATTCACGGAAAGGATTCACATTTTGTATTGTAAGCCTGGTACTTGTGAATCAATAGCAATTATGAATCAATAGCAGAAATTAACTTACTCTAATCAACTACCATAAGTATTAAAGCAAATAAGTCACTTGAACAAACCAATGCAATTTATGAAAAAAAGTACAACCTGTGAGAATCATAGACATAAATTTAATGCAGAAATGTAACTATGATGGAGCAATTTCCAACTGTCTGCAAACTCTTAGATTAAAATGGAAAAGTTATCATTTTGGTCAATAATTTTGGAATGATTGAATAACTGAAGCACAAACTAGCCACACAAGATGCTGATGCCGAAGGATAATATTGCTGTTGAAAATACTTGAAAAAATCTTAAAGGATGTTACTTACGGCAAAGCGTTTGAGCTCCTAGGATTTGTTAAACGGAAGTACTAAACATGGTCCGAAAACACTGACCAAGATGTAATAACCTTCTAGACAAGGCATACGATGCTGACAGATCTTACATATCTGACAAGAAATCACCAGCAACTGCCAATGAAAATGACCAGAAGCCTTTAAGTGTCAAAGGCCTCAAATCCTCCAGTGTGACATTCATCCTCTCATCAGATGACAATCAGCTCCAAACAAATACGCATGAGATTTGTTCTTGTCAGGCAGAGCACTTCAATCTTCTTCTGAACTAACATTCCATAGAATTCCAGCCTACTTCTTTCAACAGCATAGAGTCATAGAGGTTTACAGCATGGAAACAGGCCTTTCAACCCAACTTGTCCATGCCGCCCTTATTTTTTAACCGCTAAGCTAGTCCTAATTGCCCGCATTTGGCCCATATCTCTCTGTACCCATCCTACCCATGTAACTGTCTAAATGCTTTTTAAAATTGTACCCGCCTCTACTATTACCTCTGGCAGCTTGTTCCAGACACTCACCACCCTCTGTGTGAAAAATTGCCCCTCTGGACCCTTTTGCATCTCTTCTCTCTCACCTTAAAGCTATGCCCTCTAGTTTTAGACTCCCCTACCTTTGGGAAAAGATGTTTTCTATCTAACTGATCTATGCCCCTCATTATTTTATAAACCTCTAATGGATCACCCCTCAGCCTCCTACGCTCGAGAGAAAAAAGTCCCATCTATCCAGCCTCTCCTTATAACTCAAACAATCAAGTCCCGGTAACATCCTAGTAAGTCTTTTCTGCACTCTTTCTAGTTTAATAATATCCTTTCTATAATAGGGTGACCAGAACTGTACACAGTATTCCAAGTGTGGCCTTACCAATGTCTTGTATAACTTCAACAAGACGTCCCAACTCCTGTATTCAATGTTCTGACCAATGAAACCAAGCATGCCGAATGCCTTCTTTACAACTCTGTCCACCTGTGATTCCACTTTCAAGGAGATATGAACCTGTACCCTTAGATTTCTTTGTCCTTTAACTCTCCCCAACGCCCTACCATTAACTGAGTAAGTCCTGCCCTGGTTCAATCTACCAAAATGTATCACCTCGCATTTATCTAAATTAAATTCCATCTGCCATTCATCAGCCCACTGGCCCAATTGATCAAGATTGCGTTGCAATCTGAGATAACCTTCTTCACTGACCACTATGCCATCAATCTTGGTGTCATCTGCAAACTTACTAACCATGCCACCTATATTCTCATCCAAATCACTAATATAAATGAAAAATAACAGTAAACCCAGCACTGATCCCTGAGGCACACCGTTGGTCCCAGGTCTCCAGTTTGAAAAATAACCCTCGACAACCACCCTCAGACTTCTGTCATCAAGCCAATTTTGTATCCATTTAGCTATCTCACCCTGGATCCCATGAGATTTAACCTTATGCAACAACCTACCATGCGGTACCTTGTCAAATGCCTTGCTAAAGTCCATGTAGACAATATCAACTGCTCTGCCCTCATTTACCTTCTTGGTTACCCCTTCAAAAAACTCAATCAAATTTGTGATGCATGATTTTCCACTCACAAAGCCATGCTGACTGTTCCTAAATGCCTGTAGATCCTGTCTCTCAAAATACCTTCCAACAACTTACCTACCACAGATGTGAGGCTCACCGGCCTGTAGTTCCCAGGCTTTACCTTGCAGCCCTTTTTAAACAAAGGCACAACATTTGCCACCCTCCAATCTTCAGGCACTTCACCTGTGACTATCGATGATACAAATATCTCTGCTAGGGGACCCACAATTTCTTCCCTAGCCTCCCACAATGTCCTGGGATACACTTCATCAGGTCCCGGGGATTTATCTCCCTTAATGCGCTTTAAGACTTCCAGCACCTCCTTCTCTGTTATATGTACACTCTTCAAGACATCACTATTTATTTCCCCAAGTTCCCTAACATCCATGCTTTTCTCAACAGTGAATACTGATGAGAAATATTCATTTAGAATCTCATCATCCCTTATGGATCCGCACATCGATGACCTTGTTTACACATCTCAATGTTCAGTACAGAAGTTTAGCTATCTTGGGAGTATCCTCTCCAATAACACTGTGCTCGGAGACAAAATCAACTATCACCTGGCAAAAGCAAGCTAAGGGTTTAGCAGGCTCAATTGCAGGTTTTGGAAAGAGCATGGTCCATGGCTCAGCATAAAGATAAAAGTCTACCAGGCAGTGGTTCTTACATCACTTCTTTATGGGTGCAGCACTTGGACAAACTACTGGCATCACTTAAAACAACGAGACCCATTTTATCTTTGCTCTCTGAGATCATGGCGGCACAGTAGCACAGTGGTTAGCACTGCTGCTTCACAGCTCCAGGGTCCTGGGTTCGATTCCCGGCTCGGGTCACTGTCTGTGTGGAGTTTGCACATTCTCCTCGTGTCTGTGTGGGTTTCCTCCTGGTGCTCCGGTTTCCTCCCACAGTCCAAAGATGTGCGGGCTAGGTTGATTGGCCAGGTTAAAAATTGCCCCTTAGAGTCCTAAGATGCGTAGGTTAGAGGGATTAGCGGGTCAATATGTGGGGGTAGGGCCTGGGTGGGATTGTGGTCGGTGCAGACTCGATGGGCTGAATGGCCTCCTTCTGCACTGTAGGGTTTCTATGAATTTCTATTCGCAACAGCAGGTAGAAGGACAAAATCGCCTGCACTGAAATTCTTGCAAAGTGTTGCATATCTGGCATCGAGAGCGTACTCGGCAGAAATCAGCTTCATCGGGTTGGTCATGTGATTTGCTTGGAGGATTCCCACGTACCAAAGGCAGTACTGTACTCTCAGCTCTGAAAAAGAGTCATACAGGCTCAAAACCTTAACTCTGTTTCTCTCTTCACAGATGCTGCCAGACCTGCTGAGTTTTTCCAGCATTTTCAGTTTTTATTCCAGCACTCTACAGCGAAGCAAGGGAATTCACACCATAGGATGTGATATAAACTTAGATATAAAAACAATCTGTAAGCCAACCTCAGGGTTTGTAAGCTGGATTGCAATATATGGTTGGGGGGGGGGGGGGGGGGGGGGGGGGAGGAGCGGAAACAAGCTTGGACAGAGCCAAATGGAGAAATCTTCATCATCAAGCAATTTCAACATTTGAAAAGAAGAGTGCCATGTGCCTTCAGGACAAGCGAATGCGGCACAAAGCCAGTGCCTCCATCCATTCTTCCAATACTGACTTCATAGCTGGCATTTATAATTGGTTATGCACATTGAGCCTTGGCCTAATGTCACACATGAAATATCAGCCTTGACTGTAAACCAATCTTTTTTTACTTGCTGAACACTCATCACTATAAAGTGACGGGAGAATCTGTCACTTTTGGAAGGATAGCTTTATGACACATTTCTGGCACCAAGTAACATTTATTATTTTTACTCTGAGATGTAGCTGTAGCACATGCATATTATTCATATTTAAAAGAACTGTATTGACAATATTTCAAAGGTTTATTTAAATATGAATGTAGTTAGGTTTAGTGTGATTTGTCCAACAATGCACTTGTCTTTTGAAAAGTCAATAGTGAAACTTCAACACTTAAAACACAATAAAATTGCTCTGTAGAGGAGATCATTCATTCATATATAAATTGTGCAGCTTTAACTTGCTCCTGATGGAAAACCAAAAGGCCTGATACTTTATCCATTATTTTCTTTCTCCAAAGATGGTGTGTAAACTGCAGAATGTTTCCAGCATTTTCTGTTTTTATTTGAACCTTTTCCTATTTTACTTTGACTGCTTCTCTCCTGTCTGAATGCATGAAAGGTAAATTACAAAATGTACCTTCAGGATGATGTGCTTTCATTGTATATTTTTGTAGTTTGTTTTTTTGTTTGTTCGCTTTTCTCTCGAGAAACATTGAATGAAATGTTAAATCTTCTCTGATTGTACTTTTGGCCACATTCAGTGCTGGTGAAAAGTGACCAAAAATGTGAACTCTAAATAGTCAATCCAGATCTGTGCTTCTGCAACCTATTTTGGTGCTTTCACCTTCCCACACGGTTGCCATAGCAATGGAAAATAACTGTAATTTTTTTGTCAACCTACACACATATTAAACAAAAGCTATTTCACATTCGTGCCTATCCAGCACCTTTTAATCCATCTGTGCAAAATAATAGTTTGAATTGGTTCACACCTCAGCAATCATCAGTGGAAACTCTCGCTCCTATTTCTTATTTTCTTTGAATTAATATAATGCAAACCATGTTTATGTTGCACTCTCTGACTAAAATATGCTGAATAGCATGGTTGTAAAATGTATTTGAATTTAATTTTTGTGGGTTGCCATAATTCCTAATGATCGCAGAACAGAATGCTTCATTCAAACAAGTGCTAAATTCAGAAATTTGGTGCAAGTGAGAATTGGATGTAGAGGTGAAAGAAGATGCTGATTTTAATTCTTTTTGTTTTACCCTCAGTAGCTGGTGAGTATTTTTTCTTTGTCTCCAAGCTAGGAGACTGTAATGTGCTATGACTTTACTAATTAGTGATTAAATTAGTTAATTAATAAATAAAGGTATGGCAAATGGGGCGGCACGGTTGCACAGTGGTTAGCACTGCTGCCTCATAGCGCCAGGGACCCGGGTTCGATTCCCAGCTTGGGTCACTGCCTGTACGGAGTTTGCACATTCTCCCCGTGTGGGTTTCCTCCGGGTGCTCCAGTTTCCTCCCACAGTCCAAAGATGTGCAGGGTAGGTGGAATGGCCATGCTAAATTGCCCCTTAGTGTCAGGGGGACTAGCCAGGGTAAATGCATAGGGTTATGGAGATAGGGCCTGGGTGGGTTTGTTGTCGGTGCAGATTTGATGGGCCGAATGGCCTCCTTCTGCACTGCAGGATTCTATGAAACCTCAGATGCCTGAAATGGCCATCCTATCCCTTACAGGCATACAATGGGCACTCCAGGCAGCTTTTTGTGTCCAGGGCAATCACAGGTTCAGAAAGTGTCATCAATTGGAGGAGTTCCAGGTTTTGGAGCTTGGACAATAACGGACCTGATTGTAGTCTATCCAGGAGGTTGAGTTCTTCATGTACAGCACTTCTCAGGAGGCAGTCACCCTGCAGCTTAAGACAGGACAGACAGGGAGGGACAAGGTGACTGTCAGACAGAGAAAAAGGGCAGGTAGGGAATGCAGGAGACCCCTCCATCTTGCTCTCTGATCACTATTTGGTTCTGAAAACTCATTGGTGCAACGTGCAGCTAGTGTGAAGGAATGCAGCTGAAAATATGAAGTTATCAGAAAATCCAACTATAGATTAGAAGTTATAAAAGTTTAAAGTTAAAGTTTATTTATTAGTCACAAGTAAGGCTTACATTAACACTGCAGTGAAGTTACTATGAAATTCCCCTAGTTGCCACAGTCCAGCACCTGTTCAGGTCAATGCACCTAACCAGAATGTGGGAGGAAACCGGAGCACCCGGAAGAAACCCACGCAGGCAAGGGGAGATCGTGCAAACTCCCCACAGACAGTGACCCAAGCCGGGAATTGAACCCACGTCTCTGGCACTGTGAAGCAGCAGTGCTAACCACTAAGATTAAAAAGAATTGAGTCTCCTGTGAAGTAAGTATTAGACATTAAAAGCAGAGTTCAATGTATAAGCAAAGTTAAAAGCTGGGCCAAAGAAAAAGGTTTAAAATGTTTGTAAACCTGTCTGGATTTAATTGTACTACGCTATCTTGTGATATCCTTTGACACAAGGCATTACCTCAGCAAGGCATTGATAATTGTAAGATATTGCAACCTAACAATGGATAACCTTAAGGATAACCCTAAATAATTTGTGAACTGAATCTTGGGAAATGGGCATTGCAAGGAAGCAAATCACTATCTCTATCTTTTAGTATTCTCATTGTTTGAAGATTTATTGTTGATCAAGACCCTCACTTCAATCAATTGACAGACACGACGTTGTTATTCTTGAATCAAATCACTTCTTTATTAAACAAAGAACCACCAAAGAAAATTACCATTCTCCAGCTGTCCTTTTTAACGCGTTTTAGGTAGATTACAATGACCTAGATATTATGGGCGAGATTTTCCAGCCATGCGCGCCCCAAGACTGGAAGTTGCCATCCGAGCTCAACAGACCTTTAAATGGTCCATTGAATTTTCTGTCTCACCCCCTACAATTCTTGCGGGGGCGGGACAGGAAATGTCCAGCCTATGAATACAGGAACCTCTTGATAATGTACCTCTCCATGAAAGAGTGTATGGAGATGGGTTTCCAAGTGGATACAGGAGACTATATGACTCAATATATTTTCTAAGTTTGAGAAGAAATTATTAAAGAACTAAACATTGCCTGGGAGCAGGATCATCATTGGAGCCCTGAGACAGAATGGCAGCATCAGTCAGGGAGGCCCCACTGGTGGGCAGGCAGGGAGTAGGGCAGTTTAAAGGGCAGGTTGGTGTTTTCCCTTGTCGACGGCCCTTCTGCTGGTAGGTCTCTTTACTGGGGGATGGACTCCTCAAGAAGAAAGGATTTCGCCCTCCCTCTCTCCACTAAGATAGGGGCATTGTGATGACTTCAGCCAGGCTAATGAGGTTGGCTTGCTAAAGTATGAACTACCTGATGAGTCCTTACTGATGTTTTGTTTGCACTTCAGTCCCACGCTCCTAATCTATGGGCACCTGGTGCGGAGAGGGGCGGGTCGGGATGCCGACCTCCTCGTGAACCTGCTCCTGGGCCTGGCGAGACGTGCCATCAATAGGTCCAGGCAGCGGGCGATCGACGGGGTCATCCATCCTGACTGTCTGCCCCTCTACCGTGGCTACATTCGCGGCCAGGAGTCTCTGGAGAGGGAGCACGCGGTTTCCACGGGCGCGGTTGACGCCTTCCGCGACCGCTGGGCGCCGCAGGGGCTGGGGTGTATTATCGACCGTGATAATCACCTTTTGGTTTGATGTTTTAAGTTTCCTTTCGACTTTGATTTTGGTTCGGGCTGTTCCCCCTTCCTTTTGGGGAGCTGCCCCTTTTACTTTGTCCCTAAGTTAATTTGAGTTAGTTTATTACGTTGGTACCTTAAAAGAGCTACCTGATGAGTCCTAATTGATGGTTAAATCAAGGAGTCTCATGCTCCCTATTTAAAGCAGGTGTGTCAGTCACCCAGCCTACATTTCAGCAGGGAGCAACTGGAGAGCTGGCTGTGTACAAATGTATGGTGTAAATAAAGTAATTTGGTGACGGGACTTTTGCCTCTGTGGAGTTATTACAGGCATGCTCACCAAGGTTTAGCTACTGGTATGCCCATGTGGCAAGGTCACTGCTCACGCTGATAGAATATCAGGAGCGGTAGTCTGAGAACATTACGTGGTGCTTAAGTAGCCACTTAAGAAACACAATTGGCCTCTGTCAAGAGGGTTATTCTTGACCTTTCCTGCTCCGAATGTAATCACGGGGGTCGGGGGGAGTTGAAAAAGTGATGGGATCTCCACCTCTGATAGTCATGCCCCACCATGTGCTCCTCCAGCTTCCTGGCTGCCTTGGCAGGCATGATGTGGGCAGTTTGCGGTGTCGATGGTAGTCATGATGTGTGACAACGCAGGTGCTGTGAACAACGTAGAGTCGCTGAGCAGAGACTGATAGCCAAGTTCCGCACACATGAGGACGGCCTCAACCGGGATCTTGGGTTCATGTCACACTATCTGTAACCCCCATGACTTGCCTGGGCTTCCAAAATCTCACTAACTGTCCTGGCTGGAGACAATACACATCTCTTTAACTTGTGCTTAACCCTCTCTCCACTCACATTGTCTGTATCTTTAAGACTTGATTACCTGTAAAGACTCGCATTCCAACCATTATTTTGTAAATTGAGTTTGTGTCTTTATATACCCTGTTTGTGAACAGAACTCCCACTTACATGACGAAGGAGCTAGTGGCATTTGCTACCAAATAAACTTGTTGGACTTTAACCCGGTGCTGTGAGACTTCTTACTGTGCCTTGGCAGGAGCATTAACTTCCACTTGATGAGTTGTGTGCAGAGAGCCAGTGACGATTGGTAAGGATAGAGGTGGTGGATGAGAAGAACCTATTAAAGAACAGGATGCTGATGGTGAGCTTTGGACAATTTGGAGTTTATGAGGACTGGAAGGCTTTCTGGGAAGGCAAAGATAATTCAGCTCCAGAGATGAGGAGAACGTTGAGAAAGACTTTGACACCAGTGGGGATTTACAGGACCTGGCTTTGCACTTTCCTGTCACCATTCCAGCAAAGGTTCAGCCAAAAGCTCGAGAAATTTATCAGGAGCCAAATGCAATACGGGCAGTTTTGCTGGAAATTTCTGGGCAAACTTGTCTGGAATGGAACCATGGTTTCTTGCAACAGAAGTGTGAAGCTGGAAGCAGGGATTTCCTACGCTGTGAATTTCCATTACCAACCTCAGCGGCACTTGGTGCAAATTCACATTCACCCTTGAGGTGAAGCCAGCAAAGGAACAGTAATGGGTCCCACTCCAAGGGTTATAGGCCAAGCATATAGTCTGAATCCCTAAAGATCTGTAATTTCAAAGATTATACATGAAATAAAATCTATAGAATCCCTACAGTGCATATAGAGGCCATTCAGCCCAGGTCTGCACTGAGTCTCCGAAAGAGTGTCCTACCCAGGCCCACCCCATCCCCCACCCCCATTCCCACCACCGCCGTAACCCCGTAACCCCACACATTACCATGGCTAATCTACCCAATTTACACATCTTTGGGCACTAAGGGGCAATTTAGCATGGCCAATCCACCCAACGTGCACATCTTTAAACTGTGAGAGGAAACCGGAGTACCCGGAGAAAATGCACACAGACACAGGGAGAACGTGCAAACTCCACACAGTCACCCAAGGCTGGAATCAAACACAGCTCCCTGGTGTTGTGAGGCAGCAGTGCTAACCACTGTGCCACCGTGCTGCCAGTTTCAAAGCTGTAGAAAATTTCTCAAGCCTTAGTAGTATCCTCTCTTGGGGTCCACTATTGCTGAAGATATCCGTGTGTGCATCCTGAAAGCAAGTTCCTCCTATTTTGTGGGAATGCAGTGGTGTAGTGATAATATCATTGGACTAGTAAGCTAGGGGCCTGGCTAATGCTCTAGGTACACCCCACTAGAGCAGCTGGTGGAATTTAAATTCATTTAGTAAAACTAGAATTAAAAAGCTAGTCACAATAATGGTGACCATGAAACCGTTGTTGATTGTTGTAAAAACCCATCTGGTTTTCTAATGCCCTTTAGGAAACAAAATCTGCTGTCCTTACCTGGTCTGACCTACATGTGATTCCTTGAATCACGGCAATGTGGCTGACTCTTAAAATGTCCTCTGACATGGCCTAGCAAGAAGTCTCACAACACCAGGTTAAAGTCCAACAGGTTTATTTGGTAGCAAAAGCCACTAGCTTTCGGAGCGCTGCTCCTTCGTCAGGTAAGTGGAAGTTCTGTTCACAAACAGGGCATATAAAGACACAAACTCAATTTACAAAATAATGGTTGGAATGCGAGTCTTTACAGGTGATCAAGTCTTAAAGGTACAGACAATGTGGGTGGAGAGAGGGTTAAGCACAGGAGATGTGTATTGTCTCCAGCCAGGACAAGAGATGTGTATTGTCTCCAGCCAGGACAGTTAGTGAGATTTTGCAAGCCCAGGCAAGTCATGGGGGTTACAGATAGTGTGACATGAACCCAAGATCCTGGTTGAGGCCGTCCTCATGTGTGCGGAACTTGGCTATCAGAACTTCCACTTGCCTGACGAAGGAGCAGCGCTCCGAAAGCTACTGGCTTTTGCTATCAAATAAACCTGTTGGACTTTAACCTGGTGTTGTGAGACTTCTTACTGTGTTTACCCCAGTCCAACGCCGGCATCTCCACATCATGGCCTAGCAAGCCACTTAGTTATATCAAAAACTGCTACAGAGTCATACAAAAATGAATGAAACAGGACAGGTTAACTGGCATCAGTTTTGTCATAGGAAGTGACCATGGCACACTCAGCCCTGTTGACCCCGAAAAGTCCTCCTTACTAATCTCTGGGGGCTTGCACCATCATTGAGAGAGCTGTCCCACAGACTAGCCAAGCAGCAGCCTGACACAGTCATACTCACAGAATCATACTTGGTAAACAATGTCCCAGACACCACCATCAGCATCCCTGGGTATGTCCTGTCACGCCAACAAGACATGCCAACCAGAGGTGGAGGCAAAGCTGGGCAAGGAAACATCTTTCTGATTATCATCTATAGTTCCCCTCCTCTCTCCCAACTCAGCGAATGAATCAATATTCCTCCATGTTGTACACTACTTGAAGGAAGCACTGAGGGTGGCAAGGACACAGAATGTACTCTGGCTGGGTGACTTCAATGTCCATCACCACGCTCCGAGCTGGTTGAGTCCGAAAGGACATAGTTCTTGACTGGGTCTGTAGCAGTTGGTGAAGGAACTAACAAGATGTAAAAACCTACTTGACCTCGTCCTCACCAATTTACTTGTCACAGATGCATCTGTCCATGGTAGGAGTAACCACCGCACAGTTCTTGTGGAAGTGAAGTCCCATCTTCACATTGAGGGTATGCTCCATCGTG
Organism: Mustelus asterias; assembly: GCF_964213995.1. NCBI lineage: Eukaryota > Metazoa > Chordata > Chondrichthyes > Carcharhiniformes > Triakidae > Mustelus > Mustelus asterias. The sequence goes on along the minus strand of NC_135806.1, from coordinate 56,362,310 downwards.
CAGTGTGGTATTACCACTGTGTTAAATGGGATAGTTTTCAAACAGATGCAACACATCAAATCTGGGTACCAAAAAGGTGCTGTGGGCCAAAGGCAGCAGCAGAATTGTACTTAACCACAACCTGAAACCTCATGACCTGGCATATATGCCATGCTACCATTATTACTAAGCTGGAATCAACACTGTTTCAATGAAGAGTGCAGGAGGGCATGCCAGGAGCATATGTAAAATTGATGTGTCAACAGGGTGAATGAAACTGCAACACAGGTCTGCTTGTGTGCTAAACAGCGAAAGCAGCATGTGATAGACAGCTAAGCAATCCCACAACCAACAGATCAGATCTAAGCTCTGCAGCCCTACCACATTCGGTTGTGAATGGTGGTGAAAAATTAAACAACAGGAGAAGGAGACTCCACAAATATCCCAACCTTAATGATTGAGAGTGGGGTGGGGGAGGTGGGGGGATGGGGGCAGTGGGGGGCGGGTTTGCGTACAGCACATTAATTAAATCAGGCATAGAAAGAGAAATATAGAAGAGGAAAAGATTGGATTAAGAGAAATAAAAAGGCGACAGAAAGGAAAAGTAAGAAAAAATAAAATTTTGAATTTGACATTTTTAAAATCTCCAGCAGCTGTTAATAACTATATTTAACTTTTGTGGAGATGATTTGAAAGCTTCTCAGGGCAACTTAGGATGAGTAATAAATATAACTTACCATAAATTGCACAACCCAAAGAGGAGGAGTGTGGGACATCAATGGTCTGAAGAAATTGTGAAGAGATGCCTTTGAGGCTTCTGGATATAGTTCCACATGAAAAGTGCAGCTTCTGGCTTTCATCCACAATAAAGGTGCGCAAATGAGCAAAGAAACCACTGATCAGTTTTATTGATATCAGTGGGTGCAAATGTAGTTCTTTGAATAGCCTGCATTGATTCACCTTGATGCAGTTGCTGACGACACAAAGTTAGGTATAAATTAAAGCACTGAGGAGAACACACGGACATTGCAAAGGGATATATGCAGGTTGGGTGAGTGGGCAAGAACGCATGACAGATGGAACACAATGTGACCAAATATGAAATTATCTTCTTTGGTAGGAAATATAAAGAAGCAGAATCAGTTTTGAATAGTGAGAGACTGGAAAATGTTTGCATTTGGAGGGAATTGAGTGTCCTTACACATGAATCATAGAAAGTTAACATGGAGATACAGCAAGCAGTTAGGAACACAAATGATATGTTAGCTTGGGATTGGAGTGCGAGAATAAAAATCATACCATTATGATTGGTGAGTGGTGAGTGAGTGTCTGGAACAAGCTGCCAGAGATAGTAGTAGAGGCGGGTACAATTTTGTCTTTTAAAAAGCATTTAGATAGTTACATGGGTACGATGGGTATAGAGGGATATGGGCCAAATGCGGGCAATTGGGACTAGCTTAGGGGTTTAAAAAAAAAGGGCTGCATGGACAAGTTGGGCCGAAGGGCCTGTTTCCATGCTGTAAACCTCTGTAACTCTATGACTCTATACTACAATTACACAAGGTGCTGGTGAGGCCACACATTTTACCATCGTATTGTGCCCTTTTTCGGGTGCACAAACTTGGTAAAGTCAGGCATGAGGTGAGTAGCACGATCCGCGCCCGCCTCTGCATCGGCTCCCGCTATACCAAGGCCCGAAAATGGCCGCAATCGGGACTGTGCCCGAAATGGACACGACAGCCATTTAAATGCATTTTCGTGCATTTAAATTGACTTAATGGGCTGAGCGCCCAACCTAATCGGCACTTCCCTCTTTACCACCGCATTCGCCCATCCAGATTCGGCGCGAAACAGACACGCTGCACAAAAGTCCGATTCGAGCGCTCCAGCTAGTGAAGAGGTAAGTGCCGAGCATCCGACGGCTGTCTGCTTGAGATCGGTGGGGGAGGGGTGGATCTGACGGCTCTCTGCTTGAGATCGGTGGAGTGGGGGGAAGGTGGGTCCAATGGCTCTTTGCTTGAGATCGGTGAGGGGAGGGGCGGGGGGTCCGCTGCCACTCTGCCTGTGATCAGTGAATGGAGGGAGGTCCATTGCCACTTTGCCTGTGATCAGTGACAGGGAAGCGGGGGTCTGCTGCCACTCTGCCTGTGATCAGAGAGGGGGAAGGGGAGGAGGGGGCCACGATCGGTCTGGGTGGCAGGGGGGTGGGGAGATAAGGGTGTCAGTAATGTTGTGGGGGTGGGGCAATGTATGTGGGGGCTAGGGGGAGGCATTATCCGGCCCGGGAGCAACGTGGCAGGGGAGCCACATTCTATCTTTATTTTCTGCGCATGCACAATAGGAGGCGCTGATTGGAGCTGCAGGACGTCCGGCGCTTTAAGCCCCGCCCACAGGCTTATGCAGCACGATTCGGACTCGCTGATATTTTTGCAGGCAGAGTGTGTATGGGGGCGCATGAAAACGGGTCTAAAAGTCGGATCTGAAACACTCCCAGTTTCAAATCCTCCCAGCACTTAGAATCAAAATGGTAAAATAGGGCCCCATGTCCTGTGCGCACTTCTGGTTTCCTTACCTTGGCAAGGACATATGCTCCAAAGCGGGTGCAACAAATGTTCACTAGACGGTGTCCTGGGATGAGAAGATTTTTCCCAAGTAAACTAGGCCTATATTCCCTGGAGTTATAAGAGTGGGAGGTGATCTAATTGAAATCCTTAAAATATTTAGGGGGTTTGACAGTGTAGATAATGAGAAAATATTTCCTCTGGGTGATGAATCTAGATTACAAGGTCATGGGGGTGGCATGGTGGCATAGTGGTTAGCACTGCTGCCTCACAGCGTCAGAGACCCGGGTTCAATTCTGGCCTTGGGTGACTGTCTGTGTGGAGGTTGCATGTTCTCCCATGTCTTTGTGGGTTTCCTCCAGGTGCTCCGGTTTCCTCCCACAGTTCAAAGATGTGCTGGTTTGGTGGATTTGCCATGCTAAATTGCCCCTTAGTGTCTCAAGATGAGTAGGTTTGGGTAAGATACTCCATCGGAGAGTCGATACAGACTCAATGGACTGAATGGCCTCCTTCTGCACTGTTAGGATTTTCTGATGGTCTCAGAATAAAGGTTTAACCACAAAGGACTGAAATGAGGGAAAATTTCTTCACTCAAAGCATTGTGAATCTTTGGATTCTCTACTCCAGAGAACTATGGTTGTTCAGTCATTGCTTACATTAAATACAAAGCTGGATGGATATTAAGGGCTATGAGGATCATATGGGAAAATGGAGGTGAGATAGAAGATGGAGCAAGATGTCATTGAAGAGCCAGGGCAGGCTTGAAGGGCCAAAATTCCTACTCCAGTTCCTATTTGTTATGTTATATACTTTAGCACAATGGTGATCTACAGCCCAAAACAGGGCCATTTTCCTTTGACCCACCTGCTGCAACAGAATCTCAAACTCCTCGACATTGAAGGATAAGATGCCTTTGAGAACATTAGTGAGTTCAATCTTCAACACCCAATTCCTCTTCAATGGTGAACTGCAGTACCTCAGTGGCTTCAGCCAATTGTGGTGCAGGCTAACTTCTCCTGGAAGGTTTTGCATATGTTAGTAGCACGTGTATATGAGAGGAAGGGATATATTCTGGAATAGAACATGCACCGAGGACCACTAAACAACGCTTTTGCTATTTTTGCCAAAATCCTGTCATAAACATCGACACATTTCCTTTGAGAGTATTTATGACTCATTATTTTATACAGTTCGTAGGGGCATCTTGGGAAAGAAATTCTTTAACTGATACACTGAGCTTTTTTTCCTGTTGCATACTTCACAGGAAACAAATTCTTCAGTTCACAAGGTTCTCTAAACAGATGTTCCATATGTTCTCTTGTCAGGTGAATGAGGATGATGGAATGAGAATGTTATCTAGGCACACGACACATGAAGCTGTTTAGGTCAAAATCCTTCTTCTGAGTGGGATGGCTTGGGGTCTTCACCCACCACAACAACCTGAAGTTTTGGAAAGTCATTTATAATTACAGAGTAAAGCACATAGATAAAAGATAAAAGTCTGGTAGGAACAGTCATAAATCAACTTTTTTGGTCTATTATTGGTACAGGCACACAGAGCACATGTATCCAAGGTTACAGCTGCCATTTGTATGCATTGAATGTCTCCTTGGAATGATCAATGATGCAACTTTGTCTAAAATTTCAGAGGAACGGCATACCACACACTACAAAGAACTAAGCAGACCTTTCAAGCAGGATGTTAAACACCCCTACCCATCAATGTTTTTTTTGATGTTTTTGATCAACCAATTGACTGATTTTATGTAACATATTTTTCTGCTCCTTAAAGAGGTGAAATAAAAATATGTACTTTATTTTTCTATTTGCTCATGTGATGTGAACATCGCTGGCAAGGCCGGCATTTATTGCCCATCCCTAATTGCCCTTGGAAAGGTGGTGGTGAACTGCTGCAGTTGATCTGGTGCAGGTAGACCCAAAGCACTACTAGAAAGGAATTCCAAGTTTTTGATTCAGTGACAGTGCCGACGGTGATGGAATTGCAAGAAAGTTTGAGACTTGGACGGGAACTCGCAGGTGCTTGTGTTCCAATGCATCCCAAAGCCTTGTCCTTTTAAGTGAAAGAGGTTATGGATTTGGAAGGTGCTTGTAATATGCCTTTAATTGATAGCAGCAGACCATCACTAAAGGGGAAGTGTGTCATGTGATCTACCCTCAGTCTCACTTTGGCCTGTGAACAGAACACAGCTCTGCTGCTACCTTTATGTTTTCTTCCTTTGTATAGCTGTTCTTATGTGCCTGGTTTAAGCAAATGAATTCACAAGACGTTGACTCAATCCCTTATGAGTGACTTGTGCCTTTATATCATTATAACAATGTGACACTGCTGTTGAAGAAAACTTGGTGAGTTACTGCAGTGCATCTTATAGATACTGCTACCATTGTGTGCCACTGATGTAGGGAATGAATATTTAAGGTGCTGGATGGGCTGCCGATCAAGTAAACTGCTTTGTACTGGATTGTTTTGAGTTTCTTGAGTGTTTTTGGGTCTGTACCCATCTAAGTAAATGGAAAGAACTCTTTCATGTTCATCTATGCCTTGTAGATGGTGGACAGGCTTTGGGGAATCAGGAGATGGGATACTCGTCACAGAATTCCCAGCCTCTGGCTTGGCCTTGAAGCCATTTATATGGCAGGTCCAGTTCAACATCTGGTAATGGTAGCCCTGAGGATATTGATGGTGGGGTATTGAGTGATGATAATGCTGCTAACGTCAATGGGAGATGGTTAGATTTTCTTTCGTTGTAATAGAAAAAAGAGCTGTATTGAGTTGCCACATGTGGGTAATGTCAGCTCGCATGTGTATAAACCACAGTCATACTGTGCATTTCCTGTGTTGTACCATTCAGGTGGCTAGGACAGGAAATGGCATTTGGATTTGTTAGCATGTTTTATCATAGTTTCAGGAGGAGTAATCAATCAAGGTAAAATTGATAAGCATATTTGAATGAGATGGTGATGGCAGGGTAACATGATACATCCCACCTTCCATCAATACTCTTTTAATTGCAATCAGTCGTAGTTATATTTATATAAAATGGGCATCCAATGTTGTCCAAAACTCCAGGAGGAAGATGTCAAGGGCAATCTTTGCCTATTCCAGTGAGAGTGAGAAAAGTTTTAGGGGATTGAAAGAATTTAGGAGGTACTTTGTAAGTATTCACTGAAAGGTTACTTTTCGGACATCTTCAGTGGTTTTTCTTTTATTTTGCTGCTGCAACTGCTTTTGTTGTGAGGCTCCCATTTACTCCCTTTCCCCACAACTGCCCAGACAGAACAAGAAGTTTTTATGAAAATTGCCCTGTATCTTTGATTTTGCAGGGTCTGAAGTGATGAGCACCCTCTTATCAGTACCTCTACACCTGAATTACCAGAGGAAGGCTGTCTTACTTTTAGTTGTTGGAAGGTGGAATGAGCAATGATTGCTCTTGGTGCCTCCCTCCTTCCACTGTCAGACACAAAAGAAGCTTTCTTCTCCTGTGCCTGATAACCTAAAGCGGCACTTGAAAATTAACCAAGACAACATGAGGGTAGGGGGTTGAGGTAATGTTGCTTGGTGTCTTGAAGCAATCCTCTTCAACACTTTTTGAATGGAGGTATTTTTAGCTGCACATAGTTTAAGTCCAGCAGCTCACTATTTCTCAGCCAGTGAGTTCCCAATTTGAGACGGGTTCACTGGAAATCTGATTGGCAAGAACGATTGGCATTTAGGCCACAGTGCTTTCAGAAAACTTGACCTGTCATATTCCTTGCAAGAATTTCACCCCTGTGGAATATCTGGGCTCATTTTTCTTCAATAAGAATGTCCGTTGCTCTCTCTTGGAGTGCATTGATTTGGGAATACATGTCCTGTGACCCCAAATCCTTGCTGAAGCAAAACATGTAATAATCCAGAGATTAAAAAGTGGCATATCAGCAGAGGTTGGTCCACAACTTCATTAACGCTTGCATCAAGGCAGCGAATTGTGTTCTGAATGAAGCCAAAGAAGTCGAGATAAAAATAATGGGTTTTATTGCTACAGCCACTGTTGGCAGATTGTTAGTCTGATTGTCCGTATGTATTTAATCAATATATCTGAAAAACTAATGCACACAAAATTTGGTGCACCAGATAGGACATGGCCCAAGGAAGAACTGCTTAGAGTTTGGTAAAGATGTGGGGCCCGATTCTCCCATCGTGACGTGCTAATGTCGGCCATTTTGCGGGATTCGCGCATGTGTACCCGACGCATGTGCGTCTCCCACGGCCAGAGAGCAGGCGCGGTCGAGACCATGCTGGAAACCAGCGGAAAAACCAGGTAAGTGATTTTAATCTGTTTTTCATGTAATTTAAATGTCATTATTGGGCCCAGGACTGAATTCTCCCGGCCCGATAGTATTTCACTCCGGCGCGGTTTAGAGTAGCTCCCCATGTTCGGGGAATTAGCGGGAGACCCCGCTGAAGTGAAGGGGGTGCAATCGGGGCCCCCCAGGGGGTCAGGTGGTGGGGGGTGGTGCCCCCTAGGAATGGGCACCCTGGCAGTGCCAGTCCGTGCCCCCAGGTACTGCCCAAAGGGAAACGTGCCCGTGCCCAGGGGCACTGGTCATTGGGGTAGGGCCTATTTTGGGTGGGGCTTAGGGGTAATTGGTGGGGATGGGGAGTCCCGCTGCCACTCAGCATGGGGCTGGAGGAAGGCCAGTGATCGGGGCAGGCTGGGGGAGGGTGTCTGCCTCCTGGGGGTGGTCTGCCTGCTGAGGGGGGGGGTCTGCCTGTCAGGGAGGTATGCCGGTGGGGGGGGGGGGGAGGGGGGGGATCGTCACTGCTCAGGGGTTGGGGGGAGGGCTGGGGATCGCGGTGCTCTGGGGCGGGAAGGGGATCAGGACTGGCCTCGGAACGGACGGGGGGGCCGCTATCAAGCCAGGGGAGGGGCTGAAGGGACAGCAGTGCAGGGGTCCCGGGCTGGCCAGCAATTGAGTTGGCCAGCAAATGGGAGGCTGACGGATCAAGGCCACTGTGCATGCGCAGAGTTCCGGAACTGTCAGCCTCTGGCATGACTAGGCCCCGCCCCCTGAGCTTTTAATGATATTCACGATTGTGACCTCTGCATGGCACAGAGTGTGGTAGATTCGAGTCTGAACTCCCACTGAAAAAACAATCATAATTTACACCAGTTTTCCCGTCAATTCAGCACTTAGAATGTTTTTGGGAGAATCGGGCCTGTGGATTTGGATCCGGGTCCTCGATATTTTTTTAAAGGACATGTCAACTTGGGGAGATAGGGCAGGTTTCTTTTCGTTATCGAATGTTGCAGATTGACTCAGCTTTTTGATAGAATTTGTCACCGACGCCACAGTGCAAGCAGAGTTTTCAGAGTCGGTTGTTGGATGTGGATTGGGTTGAAGCCTCCTCAATGTGATGGAAGCCCTTTATTAAATGTTTTCATTTTTCAGTTTTGGAGACACAAAGCATCAACTCGGCAGGGAAAAGCCTCAGTGAAGAGTTACGTAATTATAAAGACATTGAGTTAATAGCAGAGCTATGTGCTTTATTGTTTATACTGTATTTAGTACTAGTGATGTCTCTCCTATGACATCTAATTTCAACTGTTTATCATCTATGAACTTTTCACATGCATCAGTCTTGACTGCCGGCATTCTCCAGTTCAATTCCACTATTTTCCCCTTTAAATCCTTAGCTAGCAAACAATGTCCTCATTAAGATTCCAATGATATAGAGTTTGGGTCTCCATAAAAGGTGTATGTTGATATGAGGCCTGAGATGAGGCAATTAATTAATTATAGTACCTGGGTGACTATGTAAACAGATCTTCTAAAGGGGGTGGTCGTGGAGATAGTGGGGGCAATTTTCCGGCCTCGCCACGCCTGGCACGGATCGCAGCCAATTCGGGAAAATAGCGTGTGGGCCTAGATATGGGTTTCGCACCTGGTGCCAAAAGGTTGGCAATCACCCCACTCCCTTTCTACTGACACAAACCAGATTGGGCACAAGGCTGATTCGCATATTTAAAGTAGCATTTAAGAATGCTAAGGAAGAAGGAAATAAGATAGATTTCTAGACTCTAAATGGAGAGAGGGTGAGAGTATTGTTTTTGACGTCGAGGATTAGCCATGAGCATATTGAATAGTGGAGCAGGCTCGAAGGGCTGAACGACCTTCTCCTGCTCCTGTTTTCTGTTTCCCTGTTCTGTATTTTATTGCCTTGCACAATAACAAATAAACTCCTCTTGACTCAACATAGAATTAAGTGAAATGTTAAGCTTGTGTGAGCCCAGTTTAAATCAAAATTCCTCCGGTGAAAAAAATCATTAAAAAAAATCCTAAAATATGACATTTTGTATTGTACACACTAATTTTGATCTCACACCATGGGTGGGGAATCTTTCCTGGTGGCAGTGCATATTAGAGAGTTGCAGGTATGCTCCATTATATTCTGTCCTTCAAATAAATGGAATAACATGGATAGTGCCCCTCTGATTTTTCAATTTGCACTGCCAGTGGGAGAAGTACCACGCCAGTAGCAAAAATCTATAAATTTGCTCCCCACAGCTCTGATCAACATGTCACAGTCCATGCAAACTACCATTCTTTTTTTAGACATCACCTCCACATGCATTTAAAGTCTTGATCATTAAGTGTAGTGAGCCGACAGTTCAGACTAATGAAGATGTACAGATACAATTTGCCCACATAAATGTGAAGGTATCTGCAATCTTTTAACATTAAATAACTTAGCTCTGTTCATACTTATAAATTCCTATTGCTACATTTACAATGTAAACTTACAGAATTTAATTTAGATGACAGGAGTCTTTCCAGGCAGCTGGAGAACCAGCTGGATCCCTGCATCATTTCTATTCAGGAAGCCTCGCTACATTAAGTGCCAATCATGTGCGTAACTGGGTAGCGGCAGGCCTTCCTCAACGACTCCAGGAGCAGAGAGCTGCTAGCAGCTAATCATTAGGAATGTACAAGCATATGAGTTAGGAGCAAGAGTACGCCATTCGACCCCTTGAGCCTGGTCCACCATTCAATAAGATTGTGGCTACCCTTATTGTGGCTTCAACTTTACTTTCCTTCCTAACCCCATACCCTTTGACTCGCTTGTCAATCAAGAATCTATCTAATTCAGCCTTAAAAAAACATTCACTCCCTTCACCTGGAGAAGGGAGTTCCACAGAGAGTTCCAGCCTCCCCCACAGAAGGGAAACATCTTTACAGCATCTGTACAGCCAAATTCCCTCAGGATTTTATATCTCTCAATCATTCTTTGAAACAGCAATGAATAGAGGCACAACCTGTCCAACCTTTCCTCATTGATAATCCCATCAATTCCAGGAATCACTTGAACGAACCTTCTCTGAACTGCTTTGAATACAACTATGTCCTTTCTTAAATAAGGAGACCCAAACTATACATAGGGTGGAGTTTTTGCACTTTTAGGCACCGTGGCACAGCAGGCAGGAAGAATGGTGTGGAAGCTGTCCGCTCCAAGGGTGGCTTCCTCCACCATAATTTTAGAGACTGATATTTAAAAAATTAAGAGGTGGGTCCCATGACATCACATTGGCACAGAGCCAGCCCCATCGACAACTTAGCTTTTAAAAGATTGGGGTGCCGTTTTCAAAGGGCAGAAAGATTAAAATAGAACACCCCCAAACAAAACACCCCTATGGAATATCTCCCTCCCACCATGGTACCCCACCCCCCACAGACCACCCCCACGGAACCAGGCGCACATTGTGAGGGACCTGTTGTGATTCACATCGGCGTGTCATCCATTTCATTTATTATGTTTCCTTTGGAAGTTTTTTTGTTCAAGTGTTTCTTTAACTTGACACTTGTTTTATATATCTTGATTGGTTTTTAAAAGGGTGCAGAAAGAGAACCAGCTGGGACATAGGAGTAGTAATTAGGAGGCAGAGATCTGTAAAGCTGCATCCTGTGAATAAACTACTAAGAAGGAAAAGATCTGCGTCCTCTTTTGCACTTCACCATCTGGCTTGGATTCAATTTACATGGTAGCAGAGAATGGCTGTTTAAAGATACTCTTCTTAAAATTTATGGATAAAGTTTATAAGATTGTCTATTAAATGTTTCCAATGCATGGTCAGACTTTGATAAATCTAGAAGGATGGACAATTATTCCATGCAGGAATATATCATGGAATTTAACAACAATATACAAGATTGCAGAAATTGGATTTGGAAAATTACTGGTCCAATGCTTGCTTTCAGATTGTTGGATTGTGCTATAATGTTGCATCTGGATAAACTCCCGGGGTGGGATTTTATGGCCTGGATTGAGTGAGACTGGAAATTCCCGCCCGAAGTCAACAGACATTTCCATTGTTCGCTCCGATTCCGTGGTGGGCGAGGTGATAGAATTCTGGCGCTGATCTTAAATGGAGTTAGATCCTCAGAAAGAGACACAATTTTGGAGGAGACGTCTGAAGCTTTAAAAATATTCCTGGGAAAACGGACATTTCTTGCCACTTTCATGGTACAAATGGGACATACGGCAGGGAGTGGCACAAAAGATGAAGGATTCAATGCCTGCCACATACCGAGACCATTCAGATATGGGTGTCAGACATCAATACAACAGAAGAATTGCAGGGAAAAGAAATGAGGATGGAGAGCTTTATGACAGATTTGGTAGATGACATTTATGGCATATGTACCTGTCTCTTCTTATCTTTGATAATTCTCCTCCCTTTCTAGCTGATCCCCCTATGACTAATGATGCTTTTCCTTGATGCCAGTTTAGTAAGTCAAAGGCGACTCATTGTGGTTTCAACAATGAATGGTTGATTTATTATCAATCATATATGTATAATATATATATAGAAGATAAGGGTCTGACAGGACAGCAATACAAGTCTGTTCTCTTCTCCCTGGCTCCAGCTGAGGTTCCTTCCCATCCCAGGATGCGCATCCTTGCTCCCGATTGGCTCGGCTTCTCATGTGACCTCTCAGGTCTGGCCCGTTCACGTAGCCCTGAAAGGATTGCTGCCTTTAAGGAGCCACATTACCACTATACTCCAATTGCTAGATCTTTGCCCACTCACCTAGCTAATCTATATGCCTTTGTAACCTCTTTATGTCCCCTTCAGAACTTGCTTTCTTACCTACCTTTGTGTCATCAGCAAATTTAGCAACTATCCCATTAGTCCATTCATCCAAATCATTTATATTAAATTGTAAAGAGTTGAGGTCCCAGCACTGACCCCTTTGGCACACCACTTATCACTAAGTTCACAATAGTAAATTCATTGCTATGCTATGTTTATTTTGTCAGTGCATACATTTGACTGCTGATGACTTTTTCTTAAGTAATAGTTTATAATAATCCTATCTTACTGTGAGCTATCTTTAACTCTTAAACAGTTTGGGGGCAATTCTCCCAGCCCATTGCACTGCTAGAGTGGGCGAGGAGACATAAGTGGAGGCCGTGTAGTGGGCTTCCTGCGGGCGCCACGGCCTGAGCGTGTCTCCAGCCGCCGGATTTCCGGAGCTGCTATAAATATTTTAATTCAAATTCCAATGTGATTAGGAGGCCTACGACTGAAGTCTCCAGGCCTGATAGCCTCTTCCCATCCCACCCAACCAGGAGTGTTTCACTCCAATGGGGCGTACAACAGCTCCCCACTAACCAGGAGCTGGTGGCCCAATGCCACTTGAGTGAAGGAAAGCCATGGAGGCTTCGTAAGGGGAGGTGCCCCGTGGGCATTGCCAGCCTGAAAGTGCCAACCTGGCCCCCTGGCACTACCCAACTGACAAAGTGGCAATGCCCAGTGGGCACCTTGGTGCTGCCCACCAGACATCGGGCAATGCCAAGGGGATGGGGCCAAAGGGCAGTGCCTAATGGGGGCAGAGCCTCGGGGAGGAAGATTGGTGGAGGACAGGGTCCCACCGCCACCCTGCATCTGGGATTGGTGACAGAGGGAGGGAAGGGAAGGGCTGATCTGGGTTGGCCTTTGGGGTGGGGGGTGGAGGTTGGGGAGATCGGCACTGCAGGGGGGTGGGTGGGCGAGGGAAATCGAGGCGGCCTGGCGGAGGAGGGGTTCGGAGGAGCTGGGATAGGGGGTTGCTGTGCTGGCCAGCGATTGAGGTGGCTAGCAATTGGGAGGACAGCAGTGCGGGGCTACTGTGCATGCACCGATCTCCGCTATGACCGATCGGCACATACGCAGTGACCCGTTCAGCGCTATGCTGCTGACCTCTCCAGCGGGAATAGGCCTCATCCACAGTTTTTTATTGTGATGCTAGGGCACTCTGTGATGCACAGATTGTGGAAGATTCATTTTGAAAATCCCGCTGAAAAAATCAACGGGATTTACTCCAGTTTTACGCAAATTTGGCATTTAGAATATTTTTGGGAGAATCCCACCCTTTATGTTTAACCATACTAGCCTCCAGTCCTCTTAGTGAGACACCAAAGGAACTTTTACAACACGGTGACAGTGCAGGATGGATCCCAAAATCCCAGAGAAGCTGGAGAAGAAACTCTGATTCTCAAAACTGAAGCTGACTTGAGGGAAGTGCACTGAAATTGAAAACGTGGTTGGAGATTATTAAAAAAAACTGGAGAGAGTGGAGATTACTTAAATAACAACATCCACTGCAGACATGGAGGCTGAAGGGCTTGGGGCAGGCAGAGTAAAGAAAGGAAGAATTGCCTAGAAATTGATCTTTAAACCTCAGAGGATATAATTGCTTGCAAACATGATTAGTTTTCAGTTATTTTCTGCATTAAAAAAGCCCAGTCTCAGCAATGGGAGCCCACCAAAACTGACAAGCATGGGAAGATCACAGAGAGAGAAAATGAATGTCAGTTGCAGAGATGATACGGCGGAATTGGACTCTGCTAAGGAAAAGCTGATCAGAGAACCAATTTATAGAATCCATAGAATCCCTACAGTGCAGGAGGCAGCCATTCAGCCTATCGAGTCTTCACCGACCACAATCCGACCCAGGCCCTATTCCCGTAACCCCGTATATTTACCCTGCTAATCCTGACACTAGGATCAATTTAGCATGACCAATCAATCTAATCCACACATTTTTGGACTGTGCGAGGAAACCGGGGCACCCGGAGGAAACCCACACAGACACAGGGAGAATATGCAAACTCCACACAGTCACCTGGGGGCGGAATTGAACCCGGGTCCCACTTCCACAAATGAAAGTGGAGTTTGTGAGGGATAAACTAGAACTGAGGAGAACACTGGAGTGTCGCTCGCAGGAGGGTTGAACACTCGAAACAGAACTTGAAATAATAAACTTGTGAAGCAAATTCAACAAAGGCAGGTCCTCAATTAAAACTTGATGAACTTCAAGCATCAGAAATCTTTATTTAGCATCGTGAACAATGCTTGAAACAGGAGAAGGAATTGCTGACGAATGCACTGCAGGGAATCTATTTTATGCTAATCAGAATAGTTGGTTGAATCAATTAACAACCAAGACTTATGCGCCGGAATTCTACCACCACCCCCGCCACAGAATCGGAGCAGGCAAGTGGTGGACAATGGGAAATGTCCGTTGGCCTCGGGTGGGATTTTCCGGTCTTGCTTGAGCGAAACCATAAAATCCCACCCATGAAGTTCTTGAACTTGGATTCAATCTGAAAGATGAAATGTGCAGCATGAAAGAACAAATCCAGGCTTTAAAAGCAGCAATGGAAATTTCTGAGAAACAGGTTGATAATCTAACGAGTGAATCGGAAGAATCTAAGGAGCAGTCAGTGGCCGTGGAAGACAGATTCTGAAAGGAACTGAATGCACGGATGAAGTTGTTAAGCTTGTATAAGGATTTTGCAGACAACTCTGAAACAAAGGCAATTGAACTCACCAGAGCTGAGCTGAATGAAAATATTGATAAGTTTGAACAAGGATTGGAAAATGAAAGAGTAAACAAATATTCGGCTGAAAGTGTGCATTTTTGGAATGGAAATTTATTTTTTTAAAGGAAGGGGATGCTGTATATGACTTAGAGATAACAATATGCCATTGTAATATAAAGGTGTTCAGCAGAGCAAGAGTGGGACTTGAGAACAGTGTTACCCACAGTATGGTGTATAGAGCCACATGATAATCGACTGAGAGTAGATTCTGGAAGGAGCCAGCATGGAGACACACATGCATGATAGTACCTTGGACATGTACATAGGGTGGGATTTTCCGGCCCTGCCTGCCGCTGGGATCGTCCAGTCGTATTGATAGTCAATGGACCTTTGTCTGGGGCGTCGAACTGCCTGTGACAGGTTCCACCATATTGGCACTGGAAAATTCTGGCTATAGTTATGGGTTAACAATAAACCATTATTTTTGAACATAGAAGTCTCCAGACATCTTAGTGAGGCACCAAATGAACCGTTACAACAGTCTGGGAGATAGAGATCGGTAATACTGCATCATGTGAATAATCCTACTAATAAGGAACAGTTCTGTGTCTTGTTTCATATTTCACATCCTAACTTGGGTCCATTTGTCATGTTGTAATCACTCTCTGCCCCACAAAGGGAAGTACTGCACAACCAGGTCTGGCTTGAGTGTATAATCACACCTGTGTCAAAGCTCACATAGACAGTCTCCATTAAAATATAGACATATTCCCTAGCCTGTAATCCTTTTTACCTGAAAGTTACGGTTAGTTTTGACACCCAGTGTGCAGCACAAAGAGAAATCAGCTGCTATATTAACTTTAATATCTATGTCCTGTATTCCTTATTCTGGCCATCACTATTCTGTCCTTCCTGTCAGCTCGTAGGATTTTCCTATTATAAAACTACTAGTCCTGCAGCTGTCTGTCTCTGTGACTAGATGCAGCGTTTTAAGATTCTGAAGCCACAGACATAAGGAGGTGATTTTTCGTGCTGTGAAAGGATTGGGTTCAGAGGCGGAGGTGCCAGCAATTTTCCACCACTGGCTAACATGTCTGGTGGCATGTTTCCTCTTTTCAGTGAGGCTGCTTCTGAGAAGGGATGACAGCTATCCATTTGCCCGCAGTGGGCAGCCATTAAGGGCCACATCACGAGCTTGGTCAGGATTCATTGCCCCATCCTAATTGCCCTTGAGAAGGTGGTGATGAGCTGCCTTCTTGAATCGCTGTGCCAGTGCGGTGAAGTACACCCACAATGCTGTTGGGGGTGGGGGGATGGAATTCCAGGTTTTTGACCAAGCAACAGCAAAGGAACAGCGATATAGTTCTAAATTAGGATGGTGAGTGCTTTGGAGCGGAAATACCAGGGTGGTGCTCCCATTTATCTGCTGCCCTTGTCATTCTGGATGGTAGTGGTCGTGAGTTTGGAAGATGCTGACTAAGGAGGCTTGGTGAGTTTTTGACGTGTGTCTAGTAGATGGTGCACACTGCTATGCGTCAGTGGTGGAGGGAGTCTGGATGCTGTCTGAAATTTGCCAGACACTAGATGCTGAGGCTGAAGCTGAAGCCCAGCAGTTAGATGGAAACAGCCTCTCGGCAGCAGGCTGGGGGCAGAGGGGGGGTGGGGATGTTATGGAAAAGGAGGGGGTAAGGGGTCTGCAAGACTTCATTCAATTCTCACCCTTTCCCCAGCACCGTGAGTGCCAGAGGGCCAGAGCTGTGGCCACAGGTCATCCTATGCAGGGGTTTCCCTCCACAATGGTAGTCTAGCAGCCGCAAGTGCATTTTGTATTTCAATTTTCTAAAGTCTTCAGAGGAACCTCCACCTTGGAGCACCCTCTTATTCAGGAGCACTCACCTCTCCTGGTAAGATTTCTGGCTGCCCAAAGCATTGGGCACTCCATTGGCCCTACCTCCATTGAGCCTGTCTGCCATCCTTAATTAAAAGTTTATTTATTAGTCACAAGTAGAATTACATTAACACTGCAATGAAGTTACTGTAAAAATCCCCGAGTCACCACACTCCGGCGCCTATTCGGGTAGACTGAGGGAGAATTTAGCATGGCCAATGCACCTAACCAGCACGTCTTTCGGACTGTGGGAGGAAAACGGAGCACCACGCAGACACAGGGAGAATGTGCAGACTCCGCACAGACAGTGACCCAAGCTGGGAATCGAACCCAGGTCCCTGGCGCTGTGAGGCAGCAGTGCTGACCACTGTGTCACCCAATGTCTCAGTGTGCCATCCTATAATTGGACAGGCCTCCTGGAGGCAGCCTATAAACTAGCTGCCAACTTGAAACTGCCCCCCTGGGTGAGACTCAAGGTCATCCTTGAGTTTCTGAATTGAGACTTAGGCCAGGATCAAACTCCGAACCTACAACTAAATTCCAATGCACAATGCACTGGAGCAAATTTTGATTCATTCCAACTTCTGATAGGCAATTCCAACAACAACATCTTGCATTTTATATAGCAGCTTTAATGCAATCAAACCTCCTATAGTGTTTCATAGAAGCTTTAGAGAGCAAAAGGTGGCACATGAGCAGATATTAGGGCAGATGATGAAAAGCTAGGTCGAAAGGTAGATTTTGAGGTGCGTCTTAAAGGATAAAAGTGATATGGGGAGGTTTAGGGAGAGAATTTCAAAGCTCAGTGTCCGGGCACCTTAAGGCATTGCTATCACTGGTGGTGCAGTTAAAATTGAGGATGCTCGAGACTCCATGAATTAGAGGGATGCTGGTATCTCGGAGGGTTGGAGGTGATTATGGAAATTGGGAGGGGCAAGATGATGGAGGGATTTGAAAATAAAAATTAGAATTTTAAAATCGAGGTGTTTTACTTGGAGTCAATGGAGGTCAGTAAGCACAAGGGTGATGGGTGGATGGGACTTAGTTTGAGTTAGGACACAAGCAGCAGAATTTTATATGATGTCAAGTTTACAGATGGTAGAACATGGGAGGTCAGCCAGGAGTGTGTTGGTATAGTTAAGTCAAGAGTAAATGATGGAACAAATTGGGGTTTCAGTTGAGACAGGGACGGAGTTGGGTAATGCTAAGAAGTTGGAAATAGGTAGCCTGAGAGATAGTGAAGAGATGTGGTCAGTAACATGTCTCAGGATCAAATATGACACAATCTAGTTCAACTTCAGACAGTTTCCAGGGAGAGGGATGGTTTTAGTGGCGAGGGAAAGAACTCTATCACAGGGACCAAAACAATGATGTGGGAGACCCACTATTCGTATGAAATGAATCTGATGAAGAAACAAACTCTCTTCTTGATTATACACAAAATAGATCCAAAAACAGGTTGGTAAACACATTTTAGAACATCTGATGATAAAGGTACTATCCTTTATTTATAGGTCTGTTAAATAATGAAGTAAATGCACTATTTCTATCTTTTTATTTCCAGATTTTACCAATACTGAAGGAAGATTAAAGTATGGACCAAATTGAAGTAAATACAGAAGAACAATAATCCCATGACCAGTACTATGGTTAATCTTTATTTTCTTGAACAGTTTGCATTTGCATTTCTTAAACTAACATTATGCAAATCTAATAAAGAAAATCAAGAACAGAAATTGAACATTTAAAATTAATTTAGCATTCACTCAAAAATCAGCCTCTGAATGTCTACAAAATAATGTAATCTCAGTCAGTTTAAGATTGGATAAGAACAGCAAGGACATTTTGAAACACCATGAATTAGAGGAGCGTCGATATCTCGGAGTGTTGTAGGGTTAGAGATGATTACAGAGATTGGGAGAGGCAAGAGGAGTTTTGATGGAGTGACTAAGTAGTAACATGAGGGTCAGTAACCAGAGGATACAGATCTAAGGTATTACAGATCTAAGGTAATCTGAAGTTTATTACAGATCTAAGGTAGTTGGCAAAAGAACAGAAGGGGAGATTAGGAGAAATTCTTTTAAACTATGGGTTATTGTGATTTGGAATACATTATCTGAAAGATAGTGAAGCAGATTCAATCATAACTTTCAAGAGGAATTCGGATATATACTTGAACAGACAAAAAGTGTTTGCAAGGCAATGGGAAAAGATCAAAGGAATGGGATTTGTTGGATGGTTCATTCAAAGAGCTGGTACAGATACAATGCAATGAATAGCCTCTTTCTGTGCCAAATAACATGAACATGACTATTAAAGTTCTTTACATAAATCTTTGTTGGCTCAATAATTTAGTATCCAACAACAACTATTAATATAGTAATTACAGTAATTAAAGTGCAGGCTACTATTACTAGCAGTGTTACTAGTTTACAGCATTTGGCTCTTTTCATTTCAGACTCTTTCTTCCTCAGTAAAGAATCATATCCTGGCGTATAAATGTCGTCCAACCAAAATTTCAGGTCATTTGGATCCTCCTAAATGAATATAAATGAAGTGTGAATATTGCTGATAAGAGAATCATGCTGCTGAAGCTTTTCATCTTACACTCATCAGGCCAAATGCAGGAATGCCAAATTTCAAACAATCACAACAATTTATACTATAGGGGAAAAAGGTGCTGATTAATTGGCAAGTCGACTTGTACCAAATCCTGTGCACCAATCACCTCTGTCTCACTGCATTCTGTCACAAAGAATGGAGAGCAAAGGATGAATAGTGAAGGATGAATCCAGAGGCACCCAACGACTTGAGGGCCCATCTGTCTGTCTATCTGTCTGATATGATATAATCTCCACTATGTTAGCTCTTCTCAGTAGCCGTATTCATGCTTTTGAGTAGAAAGTTGAGTTTTTAAGTCCTATTCTGAGGCTAAGAGAACATGTTTAATAGTTCAGTGCAGTACCAAAGGAATCAATAGTTCTGTCTTTTGGATGAAAGCTAAACTGAGACCTATTTTCAGGAGGTCCTAACATAACCAATGGTGGTTGTAGATTGGGTGGTTACGTGGATGTTGGGATGATGTGAGTACAAAAGGGATCACGTATCAGGAGCATGGGAGTTCTTCCGGAGCGTGGGTTGAGACAGAGCATAAGAGTTGCTCAGTTACTGTTAATTTATTGGAAACCAGCACTTCTACATGGTGTCAGGAGTTGGCAGAATGCTGCTGGGATTTCGCTGCATCGACCCGCTTGTTTTTGACAAAAATGTCACAGACAACTAGATGAAATTTGAAAAATAGTGGCATATCTACATTGGTGCTGGCATATCGGACAATCAAAGAAGGGAAAGGCATACACTCTGCCAAATTTAGTGGGTCCTGAGGTGGTTGAGAAATACGAGCCCCTTGTTTTTCAAATGGAGGAAGAGAAGCAGGATCCTGATATATTGCTGAGATGGTTTGTGCACAAATGATTGCCAGTAAAGAACATCATACTAGATAGACGTGTGTTCAATACAACCAACCAAAAGTTTGATGAGTCTATTCAGTCACACACTATGACTTTAAAAGCTTTAGCAAAGAAATGCAAGTTTAGCACACTCACAGATCACACTGTGTGTGGGTCCACAGCAATGCTGTCCACAAACAGTTTCTTTGTGAGAAAGGTTTAACCTTGGAAGCTGCCAACAACATTAGTATGCTGAAATCAGAAAGAAGCAGCGAAGTGTTAAGGTGAGAAACAGAGCACACCCTGTTCCAACTGCGGCGGCCATTACCCACAAAACAGAATGTTGCAACAGAAGTGGCAAATGGAACCATTTCACAAAATGCTGCAGATCCAACCCAGAAAAGCTTGTCCATGCCACCAGCACAAATAGGATGAATAAATTGAAGTGTAATTGAAGCTGCACGGTAGCACAGTGGTTAGCACTGCTGCTTCACAGCTCCAGGGACCTGGGTTCGATTCCCGGCTTGGGTCACTGTCTGTGTGGAGTTTGCACATTCTCCTCGTGTCTGCGTGGGTTTCCTCCGGGCGCTCCGGTTTCCTCCCACAGTCCAAAGATGTGCGGGTTAGGTTGATTGGCCATGCTAAAAATTGCCCCTTAGTGTCCTGAGACGTGTAGGTTGGAGGGATTAGTGGGTAAATATGTAGGGATATGGGGGTAGGGCCTGGATGGGATTGTGGTCGGTGCAGACTCGATGGGCCGAATGGCCTCCTTCCGCACTGTAGGATTTCTATGATTCTACCCAAGGTACGGAGTCTCTGAAAACTCTTTACCGTGAGAGCATTGGCATCATTATCGAGAAGGGTGAGATTTTCACCACATTAAACAGTGCCTGGAGCAAGGCAAAACTACTAATAAAGATTGACACAGGAGCCAATTGTAATGTCCTGCCCAGGCAGAAGTTGCGATAAATCGACACATACACTGCACCAGATCCTGACACTCAAGTGGACCTCATGGAGTATGGCAGACAAACTATCCACACAGGAGCTGTGGACATCCTCCTCTGAACACAGAGCAGTTTTCAAATTCATGTCGTTGACCAAAATGTAGAGCCGCTTTTAGGTCTTTGGGACAGCATCACATTGGGGTTAACCCACCTTAGTCCCAATGTACACACTCTGCAGCACCAGGCTCCAAAAATATTGTAATATAAAGACCTATTCAACTGTGATACTGTTGGCAAGCTACCTGTAATGTATCATATGAGGCTAGCTGACTCAGTATCACCCGCTGGTCTGTTGTCAGAGATGGGTGCCCCTAACAATGAAGCAGAAAGTAATTGATGAGCTGAACTCATGATAACACTGGGTGTCGCAAGCCTCATAGACAAGTTCACAGAATGAATTTTGGCAATGCTGGCTGCAGTAAAAGAAGATGGCACCTGTAGGTGGGAGAACCTTAAATGGTTAGTAAGATTTTTAAACCATTAGAGATTAAGGCACAGACAGAACTATCAGCATTGAGTTAAATGACTTCTAAAACAAACTTATGAGCTAACAAGAAAGCAGTTTACACATATGAGATGCAATAAGAGATTTAGACAACTGATTATGATTTTAAAACACATATGCTGATATTTTGAATGTATTAATGTATTTTTTAAGGTACATTGTTCACTTTAGCCAAGAGCAATTTGCTGTGAAGCATCATAGTAAAAGGCATCAGGGCAAAACCATATTGCAAGAGAATGTTTAGATTTTGAGAGTATGCAAGATTTATCAGTAAAGTTTCAGATGGAGAGAATATTTAGAACACTTAATCATATTTCATGAATAGGATTTATTCACTGTCCAGACATAATGTCATGTGTTAAACTGGTTTGGCAGTGACCTATAAGGGAACCCATGGGAACATTCATTTGAACTACTCGGCAACAGGGGAAGTGGGGTTAGCCAAGACAGAAGTTAGCTTCCAGATTCTATGGACTAATAAAATGCCATTATGTCAGAGGATAAGATATGATTGGCTAAGGTATATGACAGGTATTATTGTTGATTTATGTATAATGAAGACAATTGATTTAAAATTAATGAAAGCCGGGAGTAATTGATAAGAAAAGCCTGTAATTGATCTGTTTTGAATTGTATATGTCAGATTTCATTGGAGAGATCTAGCTGCTCCATCGCAGAGCTGCCCTGACCCTTTGATGGTCCCCTAGCAGCTGTTAGCTTAAATGAAAATAAGTCTTTAAACTGAGACACTGGCTTTGTGAGTCTTGTATTGTCTGAACTTAGTCAGTACCTGCTACCTCAGGAACCCCACCAACAGTCTTTTTGGCGACAAGCGCCGGGATAGAGTCACCGGAGTCTGACGGTGGGATGTGCCTCCTAAGGATAAGTATCTTTGCTTTACTTTAGTTAGAAGGAGTAACATGTCAAGTCATCGGATCTGTAAGTTGATCTATCTGAACGAGCATTTAGAGTCACAAAGGCAGTGTCACTGAGTAAAGAAGCCGCACTTAAAGAGGAGGGGGTGATAATGGAATTTTGCTACCAGTCTGTGAGCGGAGCCAAGAGAGCCGTGTGGTAAGATAAGACCTAAAAAGCGTTGGGTGTGCTTAATCTGAAAGGCCAGGGATGGACTCCTGGTATTGTTCGCGTATCAGAGCTGAGAGATCTGCGCATCAATAACGTAAGAGGCTAGAACCAATTGGAGGGGGCAACAGTCAGCTTAGGCACCAGAATGCCCCGTGGGGGCGGGAGAGTGAGGCATATTTGAATTATTGGGGTGGAAAACTCAGTAAGGGGTCCCCAATAAGAAAAAGTTAGAAGGCAAGGGTCAATCTCAGCAGGAAGCTCAGGGCTTGACACAGAGGAATTCCCAAAGAGGGGTCTGCGGAAGTTGAAAGCGAAAAAGGATAGAAAACAGAAATAGAAATCAGAGAGAGAAAGGGTGAGCCAGATGGGAAAGTCGGTCATACGAAATTGAAAAACACAGATTAGAAGGTCTACAACACTCTCACGTGGTCTTGTAGAGTATAGCAGAAAATGTAGATTTGACATGGGGAAGAGATGATTTGTTAATAAAAACGGTAGTAACAGAGCACGGTAAATTAATTAGGAAAATGATAGAGAAAGGATATGATTCAGAGGCTTCCGGGTCTGAGCAAATATCCTGGTGGAAAGCCCACCAGAAATGGCCGTGGTGATTCTCGCTGCAATGATGAGAAATCACCTTCAGAAAGAGGCAGTTAACAAGCGGTTAATCACAGCAAAGGCTGTTCGGGAAGACTCTAAAAGTGTGCCCACAGGGAGGATGGTAACAAATTCATTGTATCCCCAATCTCAGAGGAGTCAGATGATGAGGAAATAGTTAGGGAAGATTGATCAGGAAGGGTAACTCAGGGAAACGGAAATTCCCCTAATAATAGTAAGGTGGGATCGCCTGTTCTGGTAGCACCACTCCATATAATAATAAAGTCATCTAGTAGATGGAGAGGAACAACCACTGTGACCACCGAGGAAGTGCCATTATCGGTGACTGAAGCAGATGCTTATGGACAAGTTACGTCATAATCACCAAAATTTGTTTTTTTGGGCAAGTATGGGTGAGTTAAGAGAGGTTCATCATTTGACTTTGGATGACATAAGAATTTTAATAAAGGGAAAGTTAGCTGGGCGAGTGTGGCAAATGTTACTGAGGCTTTAAGGAGGAGAGATTAGATATTTGCAACAGATGATAGTGAGGACCAAAGATATGAGCAATTTAAATGGGCGATAGGTAAAGGACACATCAATTGGGTTAAGGTAACCTTAGTTGAACAAGATCCCAAAGAATCTGTAGAAGAATACAGAGAAAGGAAATTCAGGGCTTGTGTAGATAATAAGGGATCGAAAACCCTACTAGGGATGGCGATATGTTTTTGGCAGCAGCAGTGGCATCAATCCAGGTGGACAAAGAGATGTCTTTATTACCAGCGTATGACAATATGTACTGTCAGACATCTATTTAATGGCCTCCATGAGATATTACTTTTTAAAATGATTTTTAGCGTTAGTGGGGATTATGATTCAAACGCAGTTATGTACAACTAATACAGTATTAGTAATGACGATCAAGGTAAAGAAGAAAGGAATGAAGAAGCCAATCACCGTTTAGGTTGTAAGGATTTCCTTAGATACCTTTATTTACTGGCCTAGTATTGGGATAGCCAATGGCCAGAAGGGGCGGGTTGTAAGTGGGAGAACCTTAATAGATTAGTAAGATTTTTAAACCATTAGACATTAAGGCATTGACAGAACTACCAGCATTGAGTTAAATGACTTCTAAAACAAGCTTATGAGCTAACAAGAAAGCAGCTTACACATATGAGATGCAGTAAGAGATTTAGACAACTGATAATGATTTTAAAACACATATGCTGATGTTTTGAATGTATTAGTGTAATATTTAAGATATATTGTTCACTTTAGCCACGAGCAATTTGCTGCAAAGCATCATGGTAAAAGGTATCAGGGCAAAATCATATTCCAAGAGAATGTTTGGACCTTGAGAATATGCAAGATTTATCAGTAAAGTTTCAGATGGAGAGAATGTTTAGAACACTGAATCATATTTCATGAATAGGATTTATTCACTGTCCAGACAAGATGCATGCATGCCAGATGTAGAGTCATTTGTTAATCTGGTTTGGCAGTGACCTATAAGGGAACCATGGGGATGTTCATTTGAACTTTGGGCTGGTGTCTGAGATTACTAGGCAACAGAGGAAGTGGGGTCAGCCAAGACAAGAGTTAACTTCCAGATTCTACAGACTAATAAAATGCCATTACGTCAGAGGGTAAGATGCAATTGGCTAAGGTATATGACAGTATTATTGTTGAGTTATGTATATTGAAGATGATTGATTTAAAGTTGGTGAAAGATGGCAGTAATTGATAAGAAAAATCCTATAATTGATCTGTTTTGAACTGTACATGTCAGATTTCATTGGAGAGATCTAAACTGCTCTATCTCAGAGCTGCCCTGACTCTTTGGTGGTCTCCGAGCGGCTGCTGGTCTAAATAAAGTTACGTCTTTAAACTGAGACACTGGCTTCTTGAGTTTTGTATTGTCTGAAGTTTAGGCAGTATTGGCCACTTCGGAAACCCCACCAACAGTACCTGTCAGGATCTGTATTGACCCAATCCACTTGAATAAGGCACTGCTTAGACATCATCATCCTATGAAGATGCTGAAATAGTTCATAGCTGACCATAAAACATAGGAACAAAAGTAGGCCATTTGGCCCATCGAGTCTGCTCCACCATTCAATGAGATTATGACTGATCTGATATGATAATCCTTACTCCACTTTCCCACATTATCTCCATAATCCTTGATTCCCTTACTAATTAAGAATCTCAAAAATGATATACACAATGTAAAGATCTTCAGCAGCTTGGAAGCAAAGTGGCAAATCTTCAAAACTCACATTCACGTCTCTGGTAGGCAGATCTCATTTCTTCCGTATGCCCTATGGAATCTCCACTGGTAACGAGGTTTTCTAACATTGGATGGAGCAGGTCTTGAGACTACAGGCCATTCAAGCCCCTGTGCTCCTATCAGCAGATGTCTCCCAGCACGAACTTGGTGCAGTTTGCATCCAGATGGCTGACCAGTAGCCTTTGCATTCAGGTTCCTCATTGACAATCAGACTCTTATGCCCAAAATAAGAAGGAGCTCCTACTCCTCATCTTTGCTTGTCAGAAATTTCATGACATCATATAAGTGTTGTAACCGATCATCAGCCGCTTATCACTGTTCTTAAAAAGCCTTCTCACACTGTGTCTGCAAGACTACAGCTACTACAACTTCAGTATTGTCTACAAATGTGATAAAGCATTGTACTGGTGCTCTTTCCAGAGCCCTCCTACCTACCACTGACCAGGCAGACCGTGAGGAGGGCATTGACATTGTGACCATATAGGTCCTTTCATCTCATGAATTGAGGAACTTAAGGATGCCTTTTAGGTGGATTTCACATGCAGGCAACTCCGTGAAGTCATTATGAAAGGCTGACCTGGATCCTCACAGAAGCTTCCTCATGAGCTCTGCACATTCTTCTCTATACATGAGGAGTTAACTGTTCAAGGCGGGCAGATATTGCATGGTCAGCAATTCATTATCTCTATCTCTTTGCAGAGCTACTATACCCAGCAACTCCACCAAGGGCACCCAGGGTTGGAGCAATTAGGTACAGGGCAAAGGATCCCTATACTGACCATCGATGTGTGCGTACATGGAGAGAGAAGTATCGGTGTGCATCATGCAATGCGCTCAAACGTCATGCAATGTACTTCAAACCAAGGAAGCACTGCACCTACATGATGTCCTGGATCTCCCATGGTCATTCACGATGGCTGATATTTATGAATGGAGTGGTAAGCAGCACTTGATCCCAGTTGACTTGTACTTCGGTTGGTTTGAAATCGACCACCTACCTGACATGAAGAGCAACACGGTCATAGGACAGTCAAGAGACGCATTGCCACCACACACGGCATCCTACAATGCATAATGACAGACACATTCGTCTGTTCATTTCCAGAGTTCAGGGACTTGGAGCACATCATGAGTAGTTCACTGTATCCACAGTCCAATGGCCTGACAGAAAGGGCCTGTTCAGCCAAGCACATCCTTGAGAAAACAGATTTCTATACAGCACTCCTCAGCCTGGGAAACATGCCCAGATGGGATCTGCCATCATTCACACAGCGCATGTCGCTGGGGGTACCAGGATCATGATTCCCATTGTCAAGTCCCTCTTGCAACATAAGGTCTAAATCAGCCTGAGTGGTATCCTTATGAAGTGGCGACAAAGTGGAAAGAGGTATTATGACCAAAATGCTCGCACACTTTGTCCTCTAAAACCTAGTCAAACATTTAGAATCCCATGTGGCCATGACAAATTGGCAGTGGTATTCATAGGTGCCCCACAGCCAATATGGGTTGCATGGATGGTGCTCAGTATGTACAAAGCCAGTGTCACCTCCTACATGTATCTGACCACCATCAACCACCTCCACACCCCATCCAGCCTGCAATCCAGACCCTCCAACCAATAGAGATGGTGGGTCCTTCAGATGGCAATGCAGCAAGCTCTGCAGCCACAGGACATCACAAGGATACCTGATGCCTTTCACACTGAAGTCAACAACCCAATGGCATCTCATTCATTGATGCCATTGAATGAGATCAATGAGGTACATTGTGGGTGGCATGGTAGCACAGTGGTTAGCACTGCTGCCTCACAGCACCAGGGACCCGGGTTCAATTCCCGGGTACCAAATTCAATTCCCGGGTACCAAGATGTGTAGTTAGGTGGATTAGCCATGGTACATTTGTGAGGTTATGGGGCTAGGGTAGGGGAGAGGGCCTGGGTAAGATACTCTGTCAGAGAGTTGGTGCAGGCCCAATGGGCTCCTTCAGCACTGTAGGGATTAATAGAACATAGAATAGTACAGCACAGAACAGGCCCTTCAGCCCACGATGTTGTGCCGAGCTTTATCTGAAACCAAGATCAAGCTATCCCACTGCCTATCATCCTGGTGTGCTCCATGTGCCTATCCAATAACCGCTTAAATGTTCCTAAAGTGTCTGACTCCACTATCACTGCAGGCAGTCCATTCCACACCCCAACCACTCTCTGCGTAAAGAACCTACCTCTGATATCCTTCCTATATCTCTCACCATGAACCCTATAGTTATGCCCCCTTGTAATAGCTCCATCCACCCAAGGAAATAGTCTTTGAACGTTCACTCTATCTATCCCCTTCATCATTTTATAAACCTCTATTAAGTCTCCCCTCAGCCTCCTCCGCTCCAGAGAGAACAGCCCTAGCTCCCTCAACCTTTCCTCATAAGACCTACCCTCCAAACCAGGCAGCATCCTGCTAAATCTCCTCTGCACTCTTTCCAGCGCTTCCACATCCTTCTTATAGTGAGGTGACCAGAACTGCACACAATATTCCAAATGTGGTCTCACCAAGGTCCTGTACAGTTGCAGCATAACCCCACGGCTCTTAAACTCCAACTCCCTGTTAATAAAAGCTAACACACTATAGGCCTTCTTCACAGCTCTATCCACTTGAGTGGCAACCGTTAGAGATCTGTGGATATGGACCCCAAGATCTCTCTGTTCCTCCACAGTCTTCAGAACCCTACCTTTGACCCTGTAATCCACATTTAAATTTGTCCTACCAAAATGAATCACCTCACATTTATCAGGGTTAAACTCCATTTGCCATTTTTCAGCCCAGCTTTGCATCCTATCCATGTCTCTTTGCAGCCTACAACAGCCCTCCACCTCATCCACTACTCCACCAATCTTGGTGTCATCAGCAAATTTACTGATCCACCCTTCAGCCCCCTTCTCTAAGTCATTAATAAAAATCACAAAGAGCAGAGGACCAAGCACTGATCCCTGTGGCACTCCGCTAGCAACCTGCCTCCAGTCTGAAAATTTTCCATCCACCACCACCCTCTGTCTTCGATCAGATAAGAAGTTTAACAACACCAGGTTAAAGTCCAACAGGTTTATTTGGTAGCAAAAGCCACACAAGCTTTCGGAGCTGCAAGCCACTTCTTCAGGTGAGTGATCAGATAGCCAGTTACCTATCCAATCGGCCAACTTTCCCTCTATCCCACACCTCCTTACTTTCATCATAAGCCAACCATGGGGGACCTTATCAAACGCCTTACTAAAATCCATGTATATGACATCAACTGCCCTACCTTCATCAACACACTTAGTTACCTCCTCAAAAAATTCAATCAAATTTGTGAGGCACGACTTGCCCTTCACGAATCCGTGCTGACTATCCCGGATTAATCCGCATCTTTCTAAATGGTCGTAAATTGGATTCTTTGATTCACACTCAGGGTGTCCAAGCCAACCAAATCCACGATTCAAGGACTATGTGATGAATTTGTCTACGATTGGATTTTGTTTTAAAAGGGTGGGAGACAGGAGATGTAATGGGCAATATGGCAGCTGCTATAGTCCAATTAGCATTTTTCACCTTGTAAATAGTAATGTAAAGTTAGCCCTGGTTAATTTTATATGTGCAAATAGTTTATACTTTGTGACTGTTCTCCTACAAGGTCACAACTGTTTGTCCCCAACTTAAATTAGGAAGACGTAGACTGGGTGGTCACGTGGATGTTGGGATGGCACAGGTACAAAAAGGGTCACATGTCTGGAATGTGGAAGTTCTCCCGGAGCATGGGCAGAGACACAGCGTGTAGGATCTGTTCAGTTACTGTTAACAAACATCCACTGTTGTTAGTCCCTGGTCACCAGTTATTGGAACATAACACTCCTACAGTGTTCTTCAAGAAAAAACAAGGAGTTAACTTGGCCTATATATTTTCTTCAATTAACATAACCAAAGCATATATCAATTGATTCTTCATTTTTCATGCTCTTAGTGGAATCTTACTCTGGACCTATTGGCAGCTGCGTACATCGACATCCTTGGGGTTACCATTGACCAGAAATTCAACTGGACTCGCCATATATACACAGTGGCTACAAGAGCAGGTCAGAGGCTAAGAATACTGTGGTAACTCACCTCCTGACTCCCCAAAGCCTGTCCACCATCTACAAGGCACAAGTCAGGAGTGTGACGGAATACTCCCCACTTACCTGGATGAGTGCAGCTCCAACAACACTCAAGAAGCTTGACACAATCCAGGACAAAGCAGCCTGCTTGATTGACATCACATCCATAAACATCCACTCCCTCCATCACCGATGTTCAGTAGCAGCAGTGTGTACTATCTACAAAATGCACTGCAAAAATGTACCAAAAATCCTGAGCACGTTACAAACCCCTGACCACTTCCATCTAGAAGGACAAGGGCAGCAGATACATGGGAACACCACCACCAGCAGATTCCCATCCAAGCCACTCACCATCCATTCCTTCACAGTCATTGGGTCAAAATCCTGGAACTCCCTCCTTAATGGCGGTGTGGCTCAACACACAGCGCATGCACTGCAGCATTTCAAGAAGGCAGCTCACCACCACCTTCTCAAGGGCAACTAGGGATGGGCAATAAATGCTGGCCAGCCAGTGATGCCCATGTCCCACGAATGAATAAAAAAAAACTTTTACACAATAACAATGATTGAATTAATTGAATGTAAAGTGTTTCAGGATGTTCTAAGGTCATGATAAGGTACAAATGTTAGTGCTTCTATTATCATACCCTTCCTCTCCTGATCTCATCATTTGTTCAGTATAATGTCCCCCCATGCATATTGCACTCCTCTGACTCTGGCCTGTGCTTTCAGCCTGCATTACCATTAACCACAGAATCTTCACATTTTGGCTCTACACTCTGAACTATTCTCTCTAAAACTCTCTGCTGCATTGTTATCCCTCTCCTTTCATTCAGGTTTATCTTTGATTGTTCCTTGAATAAATATCTCCAATACTGTACTATTGCCAAATGTTTTTCTAATGCCCAATGTCCATGAACTACATTGTGACTATTGTTTAAGTTTAAGTTTGTTTATTAGTCACAAGTAGGCTTACATTCACACTGCAATGAAGTTACTGTGAAAATCCCCTAGTCGCCACACTCCGGCACCTGTTCGGATACAATGGGGGAGAATTTAGCATGGCCAATTCACCTAACCTGCACACCTTTGGACTGTGGGAGGAAACTGGAGAGCCCGGAGGAAACCCATGCAGACACAGGGAGAATGTGCAAACTCCACACAGACAATGACCCAAACCAGGATTCGAACCCGGGTCTTTGGCGCTGAGAGGCAGCAGTGCTAACCATTGTGCCACTGTGCCAAGTTAAGTGCAAGATAAATTGATGTTAAAATATGGTTACCTATTCACAATAATACTTTTAGTAACACATCACCTTGCTTAAATGATCAGCTAGATTTGTTTGTACTGACTGTCTGTCATAATCCTGAATTGTCCAGGATGGGTGAGCTTTGTTCTGTTGCCAGCTGTTGTCTGTCCTTATATCTGCATACAAGGGATTCCTCTTGATGGTGGACTTCAAGGTTAGCGGAGTGATATGTTTGCTGAGGACTTCATCAATGGGAAAAGGACTATCACCATACAATCGCAGGCTGAACATCTTTGATGCATCTTGGTCTTTAGTCTGGAAGACATTGAATACACAACAGTAACAATGATGTAATTCACAGCACTCTCACTGAAAATAATTTGCGATCATATTGTACCTGATGACTCTACTGCCAGTCTGATTCAAGATTCAATTTTTTAAAAATTGAGTGTAGTTGCAAGCATTCATTTGATTTCACAAAAATAGTGAATTAACATAAACTACTTCCTAATGGATTAAAGTTTATTCAATAGTGTCACAAGTAGGCTTACATTTACACTGCAATGAAGTTACTGTGAAAATCCCCTAATTGCCACACTCTGGCGCCTGTTCGGATACACTGAGGGAGAAATTAGGATGGCCAATGCACCTAACCAGCACATCTTTCAGACTGTGGGAGGAAACTGGAGCACCCGGAGGAAATCCACGCAGACACGGGGAGAACATGCAGACTCCACACAGACAGTGACCCAAGCCGGGAATCAAACCCTGGTGCTGTGAGGCAGCAGTGCTAACCACTGTGCCAAATGAAAGGAATAATTACAAAAATGCACTCAACTAACTAAAATCTAGGCTTTAGATTACAGATGATTATATTTACAGAGTCATTTATATGAATGTTTCATATCTTTTAATCTAGGTCAGTGCCTTTAAGATATTTCTTTAAAAATATAAAAGCATTTTTCTACAAGGATGTATTTTCAATTCTCAGATCGAAAGTACACCTGTGAAGCTGTTTTTGACCCACTTACCTGTGAATAGACTTGATTGTGCCACTGCCGACCACTCACAGCTGCCCCAGAGACACCAGGAAAACCGATTTGGCCCAAACCAGGAGTTGTAGCTAACGCTTTTACATCTAACTGCAGAAATTTGTCAGGATGGTTGTTATTTGGCAAGACAGATAGGTCCATGTTTCACTGTTGTGTCGTACTCCAGTCTCACACTGGGACTGACGAGAAATGCACTCTCTTCTCAATTATTAATAAATTGTTGAATATTTAGGTAGATAGCTGAAACATTACCTGTCCACAGATCTCCTTTTCGATCGTAAATGAGCTAATCTTGGACTGCACTCACTTATGAATAATGCACACCTTTTGTTGTTGGGGCTTTTTCATTAGCATGTTGCAGATTATGAGGCAATGTGGAAGAGATGCTTAAAATTATGAGAGGATGGGACAGGTTAGGTAACAACAGATGGTTCCCATAGCTCAGTGGCCCAGAACGAGGGGGGAATAGCTACAAGGAGCAAGGGAATGCGCTGGAAAGGAAAGGCTTGACTTGGGTGGGGCGGCAAGGGAAGACAGTACAGAGACTCATGATGGGGGGAGGAAATAATTGAGGCCATAACGCAGAGACAGTCCTGGATAGTTATGCAATAAGTCATCAGGGCCACAAAACAGAGACAGTCTTGGGTAACTGCGTTACAATTTAGAGGGCTGGGATTAGCACATCTGTCCTGGTCCCAATCCAGGGAGAGAGGGCCTGTCTTTACTGTGTCTGTTGTCCAATCAAGCAGCTTACTCCAGCAGGGTTATTGGGACCCGACTCCAATTTTAGTCTGAGGATTGAGCAATGGCAGCCTCCCTCGGTAGATCCACCCTGTTGGGAGCTGGGTTTTGAGCCACAAGATTTGATTTTTAGTGAACCAGGTGATTTTTAATTTTCTTTATATATTTTCCTTCTGGGCCAGGAGAGGCAGGAATGCTGCTGCAGACTGTACTTGGTTCCACAATGGAAACGTGAGCCTTCTTTACCCTGGATTTCCTCCCTGTCCCCCATCATGACCATCTTCACCGTAACCCATCCACCCTGTCACCATGTACCACGTACCAGTTCCACAGATTCCCCCCACTGAACCATCTTGCTTCCCGAATTTCTGCTGCCACCTGGCCACATTTCGATGGGAATTGGAGGGAATTTATTTAAGTAAACCCAATATAATCAGTTGAATTTTGACATCTCAGGTGTTCCCCAGTGCATTGCTCACTAGGGAGTTGCATGTACACAGGAACAGTAGGCCATTCAGCCTGTCAACCATTCAATACGTTCATAGCCGATCATCCAACTACCCCATATCTCTTTATACAATTGATGTTTAAAAATCTGCCAATCTCTACTTTAAATCTCTGTCTAGGACCAGAGGGCATATTCTTAGTATAAAGAGGCTCCAATGTGGGACTGTGATGAGGAGGAGTTTCTTCTCTCAGAGGGTTGTATGCTTTTGGAACTCCTTGCCACAGAGAGCTATGGGGGTCAAGTCCTTTTGTATATTTAAGGCTGAGATAGATAGACTGTTGATAAGTAAGGGAATCAGGAGTTACAGGGAAAGGACTGGAAAGTGGACATGAGGAATGTTGGATCAACCATGATCCTATTGAAAGGTGGAGCAGGCTCGAGGGGCCTAGTCCTTTTCCTATATCTTATGGTCGTATGATCTAACTGGCTCGTGAGTCCAGTGTACAATCCACACAGACATTTGTCCTGGCTCTAGCAATGTGTGTCCCTATTGGAACGCTAGGTTTACAACTGAAAAATAGTATTTTTCAAGAAAAAGTTTAAAAGTTTATTTATTAGTGCCACAAGTAGGCTTACGTTAACATTGCAATGAAGTTACTGTGAAAATCCCCTAGTCGCCACACTCCGGTGCCTGTTCAGGTACACTGAAGGAGAATTTAGCATGGCCAATGCACCTAACCAGCATGTCTTTTGGACTGTGGGAGGAAACCGGAGCACGCAGAAGAAACCCACGCAGACACGGGGAGAACATGTAGACTCCGCACAGACAGTGACGCAAGCCGGGAATCAAACCCAGATCCCTGGAGCTTTGAGGCAGCAGTGCTAACCACTGTTCCACCGTGCGACCCCATGTGGTGTGATTGAATTTTTAGGCCATTATTTTTAACTTATAAACAAGGCTCCGCGTTACTCTTAGGTACCTAGGTGCCATGAGTTGGCATCTTGAGCCTTTAAGCGATGTGTCCGATAGACAGACATACTTTTGTCCTGGCTTTAGCAAGATATTAAGTTATTTGAGTTCACTTTGTGACAGATTCCTCTATTTTTATCTCCAGTTTATCTGCAGATAAAAGTAGAGAAGAGAGACCCAGCAAGAGAGTGAGCACAGAAATAAACAGGAAGATATTAAGAGTCAGCTGTCCTTTTTCACATTAAGATAGCCAAAGTGTTTTCCCAGAATGTTTTATAACCTTTTGGTGTAAGGACAAGTCAAACTCATTTAACATAAAACAAAACATTTGCTCGGAACTCTTCCAGTTTGTTTAATCTGGGTGATTAATTGTATTTGTTCAGGATCATTAATTGCATGGACTCCTAGCGACATTATCTGGAGAAACAAAGCACCCAAAATAAATAAATGGAATGTTTTTACTTTAGCTCATTCTTGGCCAAAGTGGCTAAAACCAGATGTGAATTCTCCTTCAGTCTATTTACATGACATCATTACACATCAATGGTTGCCTAATCAAAGTATGAATTACAGTATTGTGAGGATTCTTTTGTATATCAGGTAGCATAATTCTGTGGCCTGAATTAACTATGATGAAGACAGATGTCTTACAAATGTCGAGCAGAAAAGAGCTGGTGAATTTGTCCTTGTGACAGGAGTGGGCGGGGTGGAAACAGAGAGAAAAGTTTACCTTTTAAATTGGAACCATAATTGAAATTCGTAAGTTTCTTGATGGTCTTTATGTTTATTAAAAAGTCATTGTCCAGAAGTTTCTGAGGATACCTAAGTCAGGACAGAGTAGAAACTGCAGCCAGAGCAGACCTGTAGAGGTCAGATTAAGACAGGTATATTTCTGTAATACTATGTGGTTTTTTAAATTATTCCAGATAAAAGAAACTTCATTATTTTTAAAATTATCTTAAATTGAAAAGATTTTCAATAAGTATGTACGTTTTGTAAATTTTCTACCAACAAAACATAAGCATTTGCTGGAATTTGGCTGGGGTGCAATTAATGGTTCCACTCTGGCGTGAATTTCCCACAGTATCCTCTGTTGGTGCCTGCCATAATGGATTGGAACACCCACTGGAGGCCGATGTCAAACTGATTTACATCCCACTAATTTGATGCAGATGAAGGCCCATCCTGTATCTTCCTCCCATGTCCGGTTCTCTAGCGGCAAAACGTGCCAGTGCAAAACCTGTCTGGAACAACATGGCATGCAGAGGTCGGGACTCACTTGAACAATGCCTGGGGTTGCCTCCAGAATTTGGAATGGAGGCTACCAGCAACCCTGGACCCTGGAACACCACAGCAGTGGGTTGGGGGAAGCATCTACAGGTAGATCTTCCAGTTTCTGTGTCATTGAGGAGGCCCATCTTCCAGCCTCAGATTGTTCCTGGAGATCCATCATCACTTTCAGGAGGTCTATCTTCTTTCTTCAGTGATTGGGTACCTTTTCAATATGGGGCCCAGATACGATGGTGAACTATGCACCATCAGGCCTGCCCCACCATGGGATACGGCACATAATACACTAGTTGCATAATTAATGAGGTCAGGGCTGGAAGATATGGTATGTTTTCCTGTTGGTCTCAATAGCTGGAAATGCTCCACTTACCCACCCCCGCCCTAGATGGGAGAATTCCATAATGAAAGATGACAAACAAAGCTGGGATAGTGTTTTCTTTTGCATTTCATTTGAGAAAATTAAGGACCAAAGAACATTGTGCCATATTTTTGAAATACTCCTAAATTTGATTTTGAGGAAGTTTGAGCGATTTGAAAGATTACTCCTTGGGCATGTTGTGTTCAGGTACAGCTCAGCAAGTCAGCAGGGTATGCAATTGAAAAAAGTGACCCTGAAGGCATTCTTGGGGACAATGGGGGAATTCAACCCTAACTAAGAGGACCGGTGTAATTACGAATGAAGGTTTCACGTTTGGCTAAAGGTGGTTAAGGTACATATTTTTCCTCACCATGATAGGGCTGAGTGCTTCTGATGTAGTTTTTAACTAGTGTTGTCTACATGACACCAGTACTTTGAAACAAGCTGAAATTAGTGAGATTCTGGACTCATATTATGGCATGACTAATAATGAGATTGCACAGAGAGTTGCATTCCGTGAAAGGAAGCAGTTGCCAAGCGAGAATATTGCAGACTAGAATCTCGAGTTAAAGAGGGGAGATGATGGTATTATTGCTAGACTATTAATCCAGAAACTCAGCTAATGTTCTGGGGACCTGGGTTCAAATCCCATGATGTGGAAATGCCGGTGTTGGACTGGGGTAAACACAGTAAGAAGTCGAACAACACCAGGTTAAAGTCCAACAGGTTTATTTGGTAGCAAACGCCACCAGCTTTCGGAGCGCTGCTCCTTCGTCAGATGGAGTGGAAATCTACTCTCAAACAGGGCACAGAGACACAAAATCAAGTTACAGAATACTGTCTGCTTTCTTGCATCTGTGTAGTTCAGTATTCTGTAACTTGATTTTGTGTCTCTGTGCCCTGTTTGAGAGCAGATTTCCACTCCATCTGATGAAGGAGCAGCGCTCCAAAAGCTAGTGGCGTTTGCTACCAAATAAACCTGTTGGACTTTAACCTGGTGTTGTTAGACTCCTTACTGTGTTCAAATCCCACCACAGCATATGGTGAAATTTGAATTCAATTAAAAAAAATCTGGAATTAAGAGTCTACCGATGACCAAGAAACCATTGTCGATTGTCAGAAAAACCCATCTGGCTCACTAATATCCTTTAGGAAAGGAAATCTGCCATCCTTACCTGGTCTGGCCTACATATGACTCCAGGGCAATGTGGTTGACTCTCAACTGCGCTCCAGCAACTAGGAATGGGCAATAAATGCTGGCCAGCCAGCGACACCCATGTCCCACAAATAAATAAATAAAAATTCTCTCTTCACAATGGGTATGGCATAAACTTAGAAACCGACCTTGCAGACATGTTTGTCAAACACCTGAAGTAAAATAAAATCCAGGCCCAGTCTTTGAGCACAGGCAATAAGCTAATGTGGAAGGAGACCTGTGATGAGGTCATGGCCCTGGAAATGGCAGAAAGAGCTGATTGCAAATTGCAAAGGAGTTCTTCTCCTGAGCCAGCAGGGGTGCTCCACCCTGGATCAGCTGGATCCAGGCCATGAAAGCCAATCTCAACGATAGAAACTTGAATGCTACCATTGCCATGGTAGTCACCAACCATTTAAATGGCCCCAATTCCTGTCAAAGTGCTATACCTGTGGGCAAGTTGGTCATATTCAGATGCCAAGGAATAAAGGAATCAGTAATGCTCCAGGTTATAGTAAAGCACCAGGATGCAGTCATGCACCAGGTCAAGGTCATGATAGATATAAAGCTAGTTCAAGAACTTGGAACTCTTCAAATTTTCATGTGATAAATGGGGAAACAGAAGCTGATGTTATCAAGCGGCAAGATGAAGAGTTTTACTTAGAGAGCAAAAAAAATCTGTACATGGAAAATGAGGGTAATAGAGCTGAAGATATAATTCTAGCACCCACAGTAGAAATGAAAGTCTGATATTTGCAACGTACTTTCATCGTTAGTACAGCTGCAGCTGTATCTGTTATCTTGAAAATAGAGTACAAAAAATACCTGCGCCAAATTCCCTTATACAAAATTGGTGTAAAACTGACTAGTTATTATTACAACTGGATTCCAATGTTAGGGTTGACTACAATCATACATCCTATTACTTGCCATTGGTTGTAGTATGAGGGAACAAATTCTCCCTGAGGGGAAGAATTGACTTAAGGAAATACGGTAAACTGGGCCGATACGAATCAGCAACAGTACGCCTGACATTGAGATATTGCCAAGAGAGTACCAAGTGGTCTTCGAGCAGAGAGAATGAAATAGTTGTGGTGGACCTCAGTTGTGCCTACCTATACCTATTTTATACCTCTGCTATTTGTGATATATATATAAATGATTTGGAAGAAGATGTAACTGGTGTAATCAGCAAGTTTGCGGATGACACGAAGATGGCTGGACTTGCGGATAGCGAAGAGCATTGTCGGGCAATACAACAGGATATAGATAGGCTGGAAAATTGGGCGGAGAGGTGGCAGATGGAGTTTAATCTGGATAAATGCGAAGTGATGCATTTTGGAAGAAATAATGTAGGGAGGAGTTATACAATAAATGGCAGAATCATCAGGAGTATAGAAACACAGAGGGACCTAGGTGTGCAAGTCCACAAATCCTTGAAGGTGGCAACACAGGTGGAGAAGGTGGTGAAGAAGGCATATGGTATGCTTGCCTTTATAGGACGGGGTATAGAGTATAAAAGCTGGAGTCTGATGATGCAGCTGTATAGAATGCTGGTGAGGCCACATTTGGAGTACTGCGTCCAGTTCTGGTCGCCGCACTACCAGAAGGACGTGGAGGCGTTAGTGAGAGTGCAGAGAAGGTTTACCAGGATGTTGCCTGGTATGGAGGGTCTTAGCTATGAGGAGAGATTGGGTAAACTGGGGTTGTTCTCCCTGGAAAGACGGAGAATGAGGGGAGATCTAATAGAGGTGTACAAGATTATGAAGGGTATAGCTAGGGTGAACAGTGGGAAGCTTTTTCCCAGGTCGGAGGTGACGATCATGAGGTGTCACGGGCTCAAGCTGAGAGGGGCGAAGTATAACTCAGATATCAGAGGGACGTTTTTTACACAGAGGGTGGTGGGAGCCTGGAATGCGCTGCCAAGTAGGGTGGTGGAGGCAGGCACGCTGACATCGTTTAAGACTTACCTGGATAGTCATCTGAGCAGCCTGGGAATGGAGGGATACAAACGATTGGTCTAGTTGGACCAAGGAGCGGCACAGGCTTGGAGGGCCGGAGGGCCTGTTTCCTGTGCTGTACTGTTCTTTGTTCTTTGCCCTATATGGACCACCGTTGTGTGTGCTTGTCACACCTGGACACATCCCCTTCCAGTTTGGTTCCTCCCCTCGGCACCTAGTATAAAGGTGGCTGTCTCCTC
The DNA here is from genome assembly GCF_964213995.1 of Mustelus asterias. Classification (NCBI taxonomy): domain Eukaryota; kingdom Metazoa; phylum Chordata; class Chondrichthyes; order Carcharhiniformes; family Triakidae; genus Mustelus; species Mustelus asterias. The sequence continues at coordinate 56,323,455 of NC_135806.1, read as the reverse complement.
CCCCTTGTTCAGTCCAGGTTGGTTATATGTTGGGATCTGCTCCTGATTCTGTTGTGAATAAAAGCCTACACTTATATTGGCATATCGGTAGTCTTTCGCCTTATTGATAGCGCATCAATTTTATTCACAACAGTTACCAGCATGGAGCCGTTTCTAAAACCCGACAAGTTAGCATTAGACCATCAAGAGGTTGGAGCCTCTGATAAATTTGATCATTGGTTGGACTGCTGCGAAGCATGTCCGGACCTATAAGGCAGATCCCTTGGTCGAGGAGATCCAAGTGCTCCACGCTAATCCTCAATATGCTTACGTAGCGTACCCTGATGGGCGGGAGGACACAGTTTGTGTCCGTGACTTGGCACCTGTTGGGCCCCTGAGGTCACCACGTCCTTCCGCCCCACGGTCCCTGGGGTCATCCATTCGGAGACTGCTACGCCTCTTCCTCCCTCAGTCCCTGTCCCCAATGTAGTGCGCCCTGAGCCTGTTGCGGGCCCCCACCCCCCAGCTCCGGTTCCCACTGTTCCCCATACGCCACCAGGGCCACTGCTCACTCCTCTCGCCCCTGTGTACAGCTCGCTTGAGTCGCCGGAGCCGTCGCCACGCAGTACCTGACGACTGGACGGGACGATGGATCGGTCCGCTTCACACCACTTTGCGCCTTCTCTCGACGCTCACTGTACGGAGCCTGGGCCGACATCGCTCCCTGCTCGGACGACTCTGCGACCTGCACTACGACGATCGCGACAGCGGATCAAGCCACCAGTTCGTCTGGACTTGTAATATTGTTTCCGCTTCACCCCCGTGTTGTTTTTTTAAAAGGAAGGGGTGAATGTGGTGGACCTCAGTTGTGCCTTTGTCCTATATGGACCACTGTTGTGTGTGCTTGTCATACCTGGACACATCCCCTTCCAGTTTGGTTCCTCCCCTCGGCACCTAGTATAAAGGTGGCTGTCTCCTCCCCCTTTTTCAGACCAGGTTGGTTATATGTTAGGATCTGCTCCTGATTCTGTTGTGAATAAAAGCCTACACTTATATTGGCATATCGGTAGTCTTTCGCCTTATTGATAACGCATCAATAGTAAAATTAGGCATCACAAGGCTGAAGCCAAGATACAGGACAAGGTGCAGCCGATATTTTGCAAGGCTAGGCCAGTGCCCTGTGCACAGTTAGAAGCAGTAAGTAAAGGATGGGATAGGTTAAGAACAGGGGCTTTTAAAAATGAAAAATAAAATGGATGAGTCCACACTTACATGTATTAAAATCCATCTGTCACAGTTCTGTGCACTCACTTAACTTACCAAGGTCTCTGTAATCTTGTGCTTCCTTTTACACTGCTTACTATGCCATCAATCTTTTGGCAAATTTGGATCTATGGCTCTCTTTGTGTTACTCAAGTCATGAATGAATATAATAAATAGTTGAGGCCAGGACCTGGCAGAGGTGGGTGCACAATGTACAAAACATCAGGCCCCATGCCCGAGGGAGACCTGAGCTCAAGCAAATACTTTCCACATGTATGAAACCAATAAATCCTCCTTTTTGACATAAAAATCATGGCATTAACTTGCTGAATTAGTATTAACCCCTGGGACAACTTGGTTGGTTGCATAAAGTCTCGTTGGCTCATACATTCAAGTTTTCCAAATTTGACATCTCCCTGTCGTTGATTAGACTGGGAGGAGACTAGGGAAGAATGAACCAACTCCTGACCTATCTAAGGCTGTGATTGGCTACCAATGACATCATTGATAAACTCTAATTTGGAATATTGGTAGCTGATTGCTGGATAGCAGGGGTTATCACAAGAAAAGTTCTGAACAATGGAAGTAATGAGTGAATGATGTTATCTGGTCTACTTGGAGAAAGCCCTTTTCTTACAATAGTTGATTAGATAGGATTTGGTATTATATAACCTGAGGACTTTTGCTTTTCATGATATCAGTGACAAGTAGCAAGTAAATGTGACATCTACATAGAAAGCATTCTTTCTGGTTGTATCACAGCTTGGTATGGCTCCTGCTCGGCCCAAGGCCACAAGGAACTACAAAGGATCATGAATGAAGCCCAGTCCATCACTCAAACCAGCCTCCCATCCATTGACTCTGTCTACACTTCCCGCTGCCTCAGAAAAGCATTGAGCATCATCAATGACCCCACGCGCCCCGGACATTCTCTCTTCCACCTTCTTCCGTCGGGAAAAAGATACAAAAGTCTGAGGTCACGTACCAACCGACTTAAGAGCAGCTTGTTCCCTGCTGCCATCAGACTTTTGAATGGACCTACCTCACATTAAGTTGATCTTTCTCTATACCCTAGCTATGGTTAAAGTAAAGTTTATTTGTTAGTCACAAGTAGTCTTAAATTCACACTGCAATGAAGTTACTGTGAAAATTCCCTAGTTGTCACACTCCAGCGCCTGTTCGGGTACACAGAAGGAGAATTTAACATGGCCAATTCACCTAACCTGCACATTTTTGGACTGTGGGAGGAAACTGGAGCACCCGGAGGAAACCCACGCAGACACAGGGAGAACGTGCAAACTCCACACAGATAAGCCGGGAATCGAACCCGGGGCCTGACACTGAGAGGCAGCAGTGCTAACCACTGTGCCACCCCATAACACTACATTCTTTGATCTCTCTTTTCCTTCTCTATGTACAGTATGCTTTGTATAGCACGCAAAAAACAATACTTTTCACTGTATGCTAATACATGGGACAATAATAAATCAAATCAAATACATATTGAGTATTAATTGATCAGTTGTATATATATGGAACATAATTGTCTCAATACTATCATCATGGGATGATTTTGTTTTACTGTTTTTTAAAATTTATTTAAACACAGTGCCAGTGCACAAAGGCAGGTCTTATACCAAGCCCGCCTCCAAACCCAGCAGCCTGTGGATACATGCTCGAATTGCCCACTCCAAACACACACCCACACACCCCCACACCTTCACACACACACCCACCCACACACACACACACACACCCCCACACACATACCCCACACACACACCCCACACACACACCCCACACACACCCCACACACACACCCATCCACAAGGATACCCAGTTTTTAAAGGTTGGGATTCACCAATCTGGGAACTCACCCAGCTCTGAGCTCTGACCCAGGGCGAGCAACATGAGCCAGCGATTGGGCTGGATTTTCACTGGATCAGGATGACCCAAGAGCCCTTTAAAAATTGTGGCCAAGGCTCACATCCAGAATTCCTGACCCCATTCCCACAGTTTCTGCTTTTTGGGAGTGCCTTTCTAAGGACGCAGGCTGGTTCAAGTCAAAAGCCTGCTCATCTCTTATGTTATTCTTCACCACAGGACACAGTGGACCCACCTCAAGGTGAGAATACTTCCAGCTCCAAATGTTATCAGTTTCGTTGTTATGTTGTTAAAATACACTACCACAGCAAATACCACATCTTCTGGTTAAATAGTTTCCAGTAAGTTTATCATTCAGGAATGTGATCAGCAGTCTCTGGTCCTGCCCATCTCTTTGCAGTTGCTGTTTTCTGACATATTCTTTGTAGATTAACCCTTTACAGGGTAACACAAAAGGTTAAAGGGGCAGGCCATTAATTTGCCACATTGGGGGGGATGGGGGGGCTGTGCGTGTATGTTCCACGTCACTTCCACTGCCTCCCCTGTAAATGGGTGATGGTGGTGGTGGGGGGGGGGGGGGGGGGGGGTGCACGTGGCGGGTGGCGGTGGTGGTTGGAGGAAGGTCATGCCTTCAAACACATCAGTGGAGGGCTGTAAAATCCAACTCTATTACACCACCGGCTAAAAGGTCCATCTAAAGATGTTCAAAGATGATTTTATGACTAGTTATCCCACTTTTCAGGTGTAGCTGTGGGTGTAAAGTTGTTGTGAAATTAGGTGTAGATAAATGGCATTGCGCCTTCCCTACTTTTCATGCATCTGATTTCACAATGGGACATTTGATGACTCCGGAAAGCACATGCCATGTTGTGGGCAAATGCAAAATACACGCATAATGAGTTAATTAAGTCATTTGTGAGATTGTCTGTCATTTCCATTCAGTTAATGATGGTTCCTTTACCAGTTCATATGATCTGGTCCCTCAGGGCTACTAGATGTTGAACTCCACATATAAATCAGCTTCGAGAAACTATTGTCAGACCATTGATGAAGTCTTCACCTTGCAATTTTTTTTGTCTCCACTGAGGGTTTAGTTGATGACAATTTTAGTGATACTGTCTCTTGTACCTCCTGTTCTCACAACAGGTGCTTCACCAGGATTTTCTCGACATCACTGCTCTCTGGAAGAAAATGAAGAGAGAAATCATGAGAGAGTTCTAAAATATGCTGCATACAGACTCACCGGTAGATGTTACTCCAAGAATGGGATTTGTAAGATTCTTTAAGAGTGACAAATACACTCAGCTGTAAGCATCAATTTTGTTTTAATCTGTTAGTGGAGATACTGTTAATATGAGCCAGTGTGCACAGATATTAGGGCGGCACGGTAGCACAGTGGTTAGCACTGCTGCTTCACAACTCCAGGGACCTGGGTTTGATTCCCGGCTTGGGTCACTGTTTGTGTGGAGTTTGCACATTCTCCTCGTGTCTGCGTGGGTTTCCTCCGGGTGCTCCGGTTTCCTCCCACAGTCCAAAGATGTGCGGGTTAGGTTGATTAGCCATGCTAAAAATTGCCCCTTAGTGTCCTGGGATGCGTAGATTAGAGGGATTAGCGGGTAAAATATGTAGGGATATGGGGGTAGGGCCGGGGTGGGATTGTGGTCGGTGCAGACCCGATGGGCCAAATGGCCCATCTTTCTGTACTGTAGGGTTTCTATGATTTCTATGATTTCTTCTATGATATGTGAAGCAAATCACATTTTTTAAAACTTTAAAGTTTATTTATTAGTGTCACAAGCAGGCTTACATTAATATTGCAATAAAGTTATTGTGAAAATCCCCTAGTCGCCACACTCTGGTGCCTGTTCGGGTACACTGAGGGAGAATTTAGCATGACCAATGCACCGAACCAGCACATCTTCCAGACTATGGGAGGAAACCGGAGCACCCGGAGGAAACCCACGCAAACATGGGGAGAACGTGCAAACTCCACACAGACAGTGACCCAAGCTGGGACCCTGGTGCTGTAAGGCAGCAGTGCTAACCACTGTGCCACCATATCTCCCACATTTTGTTTGAGTCCAGCAGTTCATGTCCTTCTCTGTGGACAGTTGATATCACTATGGATTGGCAGTACAATTTTTCAGAGTGGGGGCTTGCCAAAGATTCATAAGGTTATAAATTGCTTCTTCATGGCTCTATGTTAATGCAATGACCTTCATGAATAGGAAAAGACCTTTTTGACTTAATTTGCAGCTTGTTTCATATTATCAAGACTGCGGTAAGGAAGTCAGTGATCACCCAGCTAACCATGCACTGTACCATCAATACTTGGGCCCAAAATGGCAAACAACAGGATGGTTGCTGGGAGATCAAAGGCAATTCTTCACAGTCATGGATAGTTTTGCAGTAATCTAGCTTCTAACTCAGCACAAATGTAATGAAGAATAATCATTGGCAGAATAATCACTGAGTACACCATATGTGGGAATAGAGGGATACAAACGGATGGTCTAGTTAGGAACACATGATCGGTGCAGGCTTGGAGGGCCGAAGGGCCTGTTCCTTTGCTGTATTGTTCTTTGTTCTTTGTTCTGTCAAGCGAGCCTCAGGTGTCTGAAATGACAAGGTGACTTCTGCAATATAGTTCAGCTACAGCTTCCAGGATCAGGATAGTTTGCGATATGCCGGATAACCTTTCATTATGAAGACTCTAGAGGAGTAACGTACCCAAGTGCAATAAGGGGACCAGTTTCAGAAGCTGGAGCAGCCTAGTGGAATTGTCAGCTGTGAAATAACTTTATGAGTCTCTCTCTCATGATAGAGAAGGCATAGCAGAGTTATAGCTAACTTGAAAACATGCCCACTGCATGAGTGGTCCTCAGCGAGAGTCCTCTCTCATTCTTCCCAATGCCTCTGAACAAATGCTTCCACCTTTAGTGTATACCTTTTTCAACTCACGAATCTCCCATTCATGACACCTAATGAAACCTCTTCCCAGCCTTTCCCTGCACAAAGGATTTGAAGTAAAAACCAAAGCGGCATGGTGGCACAGTGCTTAGCACTGCTGCCTCACAGTGACCTAGGTTCAATTCTGGCCTCGGGTCACTGTCTTTGCAGAATCTGTATGTTCTCCCTGTGTCTGCATGGGTTTCCTCTGGGTGCTCCAGTTTCCTCCAACAGTCCAAAGATGGATTGGCCATGGTAAATTGCCCCTTAGTGTGAGGGAGATTAGTAGGGTAAATAAGTTGGTTTTAGGATAGTGCCTGGGTGGGATTGTGGTTGGTGCAGACTCAATGGGCCAAATGGCCTCCTTCTGCATTGTAGGGATTCTATGATTCTAAGTTCTCTCTATTTTCATGAATTGTCAGAATTCATTGTTTTGGACCAGTGCTCAGAATGTTGCTAAACAAAGGAAGAACAGTCTGAATTATATCAAGGGGTAGTGCATTACTGTTATTTATAAGCATGCTGTCACTAAAATCAGTTAACAGTGGAAAACATGGCTGCAGGGAATAAAACTAAATTGAAAAATTGGTAATGAAGTAAAAATATGACAATATATAATGGAATATAGAGCCTTGTGGCTCAGTGGCTGGTGTTTCTGCCTCTGACCCTGAAGATCTGGGTTTGAGTCCTGGCCAAGGACCTGATGGCCAAGGAAGGTGTGTTCATAATGCAGACAAACACGTGCCAATGGCAAGAACGGTGGAGATTCCTGGTCAATGTGATGAAAAGAAAGTCAGAGCCTCTATCATCACTATCCGAAGCTCTAGCCTACAATATGTTGCCACAGCAACTACCTCCTAAGTATTGTGCCACACACCACCACTGTGGAATATGGAAGATATCCAGGGATATGTTACAAGCTATAAAACATTACTCTTTTTTTGTTCTCAGTATAATCCATTAGAAAACATTACTCAATAGGTGGACTGTAGTAACTTTGCAAATGTAAGAGTTATTTTGTATGAAGCAGCACTCCTGGCTCAGAACCTAGTGTGAATGGACTGCATATATGGAATTAAGGTACAGATGTGCACAGAATTTTCCTTTCCTTTCTTTACGTTAAACCATAGGCAGGGAATAGAGGGATATGGACCATGTAGAGGCAAGAAAATATTAGATTAGAGAGGCATCTGTGTTGGCACAGATTTGGTGGGCCAAAGGGCCTATTCCTGTGCTACACTGTTCTTTGTTCATTAATCTCTCTGTGGTGATTGTGGTGATTGTCCCTTTAGGGGCAGAATAAGGATCACATGGCTTGGGTGACCAATTGAGACTGAGCGTGGGTAATCACCCTAGAGGGTGGAGTCCTCTTTTAGACAAGAGACAGGTAGGGGACGAGGTGCAGCCATGTGGCTGCTGTACTCATGTACCATACAGGTCTTATTAATAAATACTTCTGTGTTTCTAATGAAATCTGTGAAAGTGCATCATTACATCTGGTGACGGGGATAAAATTATCATGGCACTGCCTCTGGCCCACACATGTGAGTATCCTGTTTTAATCGAAGCCTGAAAAAAAAGAGTACTCACCAGAATGCCTATTTTTGGGCGAATAGACCCATTTGAGATATTGCCAGAGCCTGAGTAATGTAGAATCAAAAAAAAGACAGATAGTTCCAAGATGGCTGGGCAACGGAGAGAACACGACAAGACCCCTGGGTCAGAGTCCATGAAATGCAGAAACGTACCTCCACTCACATCGTAGACTAGGAGGCGAGGCAGCTCAGGAAACTCAATGCATTGGAGAGGCTGAGGGACAGACAGAGAAAAAAATTGAATTGGCCAGTACAGCCAAAGTTTAGAAATGCATAGAGAAAAATATCAACAGAAAGTAACCCTGTGAAGCAAGAGCTGTGGCTTTAAGTTTAAAAAAGAACTTATGTTAAAAAAGGAATTGCTGCAAAGAGTTTTAGAAAGAATAGCACAGCAAGCAGTACTTTAAGTAAAAAAATGCCCGAAGTGAGCTGTAGCGAGGTGTCCCGAAACATGAGAAAAATTGCAAAGGCTAAAACTATCAAGCTCTCAACATGTAGGATTGGAGGAGAGACTGCATGGGTTCCATGGTTGCAATCCCTGCACTGATGGACTTGGAGCAAGCAGAGAAGTCCTCAACATTAAAAAAAATTAGCAACTTTTTAAAAAAGGCCCTGAATGGACCACAAGGTCTCCGATTGAAATTGACAAAAAAAACCCCCACACATCAAGGAAAAGAAATGAAGGAAAAACACTGGACCCTACAAATGGCCAGAAGAGAAACAAACTCCAGAGATCACTAAAAGGGCATTCTATCATTAAAAGTGGAAGTTTTAAAAATTCAAAAAAGAGTAGCCAGGTTTGTGCCAAAACTCCAAAGACACAGGCAAACACAGAGAGAAAGCTAACAGCAGTTGACAGTTAAGTAATAAAAAAATGGCAGTCTTAAAGTGACAACCCATTTCAAATGGTAATGCATTTAAAGCGGCACTGCACTTGAAACGGTAGCCACAAGAAAGAACAAATGGCAATGGACAGGAAAATTGGAGAAGACCCCAGATGGAGAGCAACTCTCAAAAAAGGTCCATATACACTGAAGACCTCCAGGAGAGGACAAAAAAAGTTCTCAAATAGGAGGCAACAGAAGAGCCGAAAGTGGGCAAAAGAGAAAGAGGGCAATGAAAGACCCCCAAAGTCTGCACATGCACAGTAGCTCCCTCTACAGGCTGGCAAATTAAGCCCATCCCACTGCCTGTAGCAGCTAGAAACAGTCTGCACCATTTTTTCAATGTCTAAGTATGTAACATTGGGCATAAAAACTCACCCAAAAAACAGATCAGGAACTCTCCCATTTTCACGCTAGTTGGACACTCAGAATCATTCTCATAAAATTCCACCTATTAAGTACATAATATGACGTGTCATAATATGAAACTTCAGAAATGAATCAAGTTAGACCCCTGGAATTATTGTCTCTGAGACGGGACCCCTGTCGTCCTGAGTGGACATGGAGGGATGGATTGTTCATAAAGACATGGATACTTGAGATGTAAAGAGACGCTCCAGGGGCGGCACGGTGGCACAGTGGTTAGCACTGTTGCCTCATAGCGCCGGGGACCCGGGTTCAATTCCCGGCTTGGGTCACTGTCTGTGTGCGGTTTGCATGTTCTCCCCGTGTCTGCATGGGTTTTCTCCGAGGGCTCCAGTTTCCTCCCACAGTCTGAAAGACATGCTGGTTAGGTAGATTGGCCATGCTAAATTCTCCCTCAGTGTACCTGAACAGGTGCCAGAATGTGTAACTTCATTACAGTGTTAATGTGAGTCTACCTGTGACACTAGTAAACTTTAGGAGTCAGTGTTGTCATAAATGTTTTCGAACCCGTAAGCTCCAAAGCACCTGATCAACCTGTTATAGACATAACCGATATCTCACTGGAAGAGGGTAGTAATGAACTGCCTGTGCCAGAAAGGGTACCTGTCATTGCAGTTCCTGTTAATGTTGATCCTATGGAAGCATCTCAGACTACAAAATTACACCGCTCTACAAGAAGCAGAAAAAACCCCTCAGGGTTTTCAGTTAAAATTCAGGACTGAGTAACTTAGTTATTGAAGACTGTATAAAGAAGGTAAAAGGGAAGAGGTGTAGTGATTGTCCCTGTAACACAGAAGAAAAAGGGTCACATGGCTTGAGACTGAGAGTGGGTAATCACCCCAGTGGGTGGAGTTCTCTCTTAGGCAGGAGACACATAAGGGACAAGCTGCTGTACGGCTGTACAGTTCTTCTTATTAATAAATATTTCTTTGTTAATTAATTAAGTCTGTGAAAGTGCACTCTCTCTGTGTGAAACACCAGAATCATGAAAGTGTCACTAAATTCTAGGATTCCCATAAAATGAAAATATTCTACTTGCGGTATAAATATATTATACAAAATGTAGTTACAAATTTTGATGGTAAAATGTAAGGCTTTGGCCTATCTTAAAATCAGCAGCATTTTTGAAATAATGTAGGGCTATTAGTCTTGGCTCTTGTTAATCTTTGCTAAAACTTTTTGAGCTTAGGTAATGCGTTTTTTTTGTCATTGTTTCGCTTTTGACTCTCATCTGTTCCCACAGCAAGGTTTTTTTCTGGAAAAGGTTGCTCGTCTGTTACCAGCGGCTTATAGACTGAGGGACACTACTCCATACTAAGCTTAGCTGACCTGGATTCTCCACCACTTTTGTCACCTGCCATTGGCATGTTGGGGGGATCCTGAACTTGTTGGTCTCAACCTGCAGTGGGACTCGAACCTAGAGTTTCTGGCTTAGAGAGAATGATACTATCCACTGTGCCACAAGTCCTCCAGTTAAGGGGAGGGAAGTCTCTAAATAAAAGGCAGTGTGTTCTGTACCATGCAAACAGAATCCCTACCTTTCTGGACCTCCCAGCAGCTTCATTTGAGAACTGTTACTGTAAAATATTGAACATAAACAGAAGGATGTTATGCTTCATTTACACTGGTTGGTGAGATTACATCTCGAATACTGCCTGCTGTTTTGGTCTCCTTATTTATGGAAGAATGTAAATGTATTGGACATGGTTTGGAGGAGGCTTACTAGGATTGACACCTGGCATGAACAGGTTGCCTTATGAGGAAAGGTTGGACAGGCTGGGCTTGTTTTCACTGGTGTTCAGAAGAATGAGGGGCGACTTAATTGAGGTATATAAGATCCAGCACAGTCTTGACAAGATGGACATGGATGAGTCCAGAACCAGGGAGCGCGGTTTTAAAATTCGGAATTGGCTTATAAGGAGATTTTCATCTCTCAGAAAGTTGTGCGACTCTGAACTTTCTACCTCGGAAGTTGACGGAGGTGGGGGTCATTGAATATTTCTCAGGGGAAGGTGACAGAGGTGGGGGTCATTGAATATTTCTAAGGTGGAGGTGAGATAGATTCTTGTTAGGTAAAGAAATCAAAGATTATAGATTCCTAATAAGTGGCAGTAAGTGTAGAGGGGACATGAAGGAGAACTTCTTTATGCAAAGGTTGGTGGGTGTCTGGAATTTGTTATCCGAGTTGGTGGTGGAGGCAGAGACCTTAAATTCTTCTAAAAGTACCTGGATCTGCACCTCAAATACTGTAAGCTACAGGGCTATGGGCTGGGTGCAGGAAGATGGAATTAGAAAGAGCACCTGGATGTCCTCGGGCTTGCACGGACAAGATGGGCAAAATGGCCTCCTTCTGTGCTGTAACTTTTCTATGGTTCTATGGTTATCGGGGTAGATGGAAATGTGGAACTTGAAATACAAACAAATCAGTATGATCTTATTGAATGGTGGAGCAGACTCAAGGGGCCGAATGACCTACTTCTGCTCTGATTTCATATGCTGGTATGTGCGTATGGTGACAAACATGCAGTTTACCAAAATAGAAAATATACATTTGTGATGAGCGAGAATAATTTCAGATTCATTGATGTGATTTACAATGTTATCTAAAGCCATCTGTTGACTTTCTGCCTCACAACTCACTGTCAATTATTATCCTTCATTTGACATTTTAAGTGAAAGAATTTTAACCAAAACATAATATCCACCTTGCACTGTGCAAGTTTTGTGAGATTACACAGGAACATGTGCCTTCAGTCACACAATCAGTTCCATAAATAGTGTATTACAATCACTGAGCAATAGGTGGCCTCAGTATGTTTAATGAGGAGGCAGTGATCGACTTCAGTAAGCACAAGTTGGGAACAGGTTCAACAAGTTACTTTCTGTACGGAATTCCAAATGCTTTCTATATTCCACCTATGTCTTAAATTTATACTTACAAGTTAGAATTAGAGATAATTGAAAGGGAATGTTGGCTAGGATGTAATCAGGGTTCTGTATAGGATGTATACAGAACCCTGATTGCTCTTTCAGGTTTGAAGTGGTCAGATCATTGTGCACTCTATAACTGGTTTCACAGATGATAAAGACAGAGGGACCCTGGAAAAGTAAGTTTTGAATTATATTATTTTTGGGTGTCAGAAGGGCCCAGAAATGACTCTGTCCTTTCAGTGCTGTGCAGGTTGGACCCTGTTGGTCGACCGGCCAAAAGAAAATCAAATAAAACCTATTGAACGACATCTTCGTTCTTGGAAAACTATGGGCCCGATTTTACCATCAAGTTGCACCCATTTTCGGGCGTGAAAACATGGGAAAGTCGGCCGTGAGGTGAGTAGTATGATCCGTGCCCATCTCCGCGCCGGTTCCTCATTTACCAAGACCCAAAAATGGACGTGATCGGGACCGCACCCGAAATGGGCGCAATGGCCATTTAAATGCATTTGCATACATTACAATTGACTTAATAGGCTGCACGCCCAACTTTACGGGCACTTCCCCCTTCACCACACGTTCACCAATCCAGAATCAGCACGAAACAGACATGCTCCTTAAAAGTCTGATTCGGGCGCTCCATCAGTGAGGGTTAGTGAGAAGGTAAGTGCATAGCATCCAATGGCTCTCTATTACTCACACGTGTCCTTTCTTTGCGGCCATTTTCTTTCTCGGGTCTTTGGGGGCTCTGTGAGTGTGTGTGGGGTGGTGGGGTGGTGGGGGGGGGGGGGGGGGGGGGGGGCTGTTGCTCAGCAGGGTCTCCGATGTCTGACTTGCAGCATGAACCTGGATCTCAGCACTGACCTCGGGTCTTGCAGTGCTGCTGGGTCCGAGCGCATCAGCTCACTTCCAGCTGAAGGATGTGCACAAAGCCCTTGCAAATTGCGCTGCTGCAGCCTCTCAACTTTTTACAGAGCTGTGATTGTGTGGACCATGTGGCTGGAGGAATTGGGGATGGGGGCTATGATTTTGGGGAGCATGTGGCTGGAGGAATGGGCAGTATGGACAGTGACTGTTGATGTGCTAGGGGCAAGCAGCATTTCTTAACCTCTACATGTGTTCCTCTTCTTTTCCAACTACCCCCCACCCGCGCCCCCGCGTCACCCTTCATAGTGATGAGATGGCTTTTGCGATGCAACCGATTGACCTTGCTGTTCTTTTGGTTGCTGCTGGAGCTGAGGAGGAGGAGCTGGAGGAAGAATTACGGGCACAGGAGGCCCAGGCCTTACAACTTGCAGGAGTACAGGGAGATGACCACCAGAGGCAGGAGGTGGCCGCCATTTGCCCGGGGGGGGGGGGGGGGGGTGCAGGAGAAGGAGGGAGCCACTGACAGGAGACAGTGCAACCTGTGCCACCTGTTGCAGGACCTGGCACTTAGGAGCAGGGGGGCGGGGGGGGTGCATCCACTCTCGGTGGCGGTCAAATTGACGACCACTCTGAACTTTTATGCAACTGGCTCCTTCCAGACCCCTCGCGGAGATTATGTTGCATTTCCCAGTCGGCTGTGCACACCTGTATCAAGCAGGTCACAGAGGCCCTGTATGCCCGGGCTGGGCAGTACATCAAATTTAACTTGGACCAGGCCCATCAGGAAGCCCGGGCTGCAGGATTCGCAGCCATTGAGGGGATGCCTAATGTGCAGGGGGCCATCGACTGCACCTACATCGCCCTCAAGGCCCCGCTGCAGAATCCACAAAGATTCATCAGCAGAAAGGGGTTCCACTCCCTGAATGTTCAACGAGTGTGTGACCATAATATGTACATTATGCACATCTGTGCAAGACACCTAGGCAGTGTGCACGACAGCTCATTGTCGGGAGCTCTGACATCCCGGAGTCATTTGAGAAGGAGTCCAGGCTGCGGGGGTGGCTCGTGGGTGATATGGATTACCTACTTCAGACATGGCTGATGACGCCTGTGTGGAGGCCTGTGACTGAGGCGGAGACCCGCTACAATGAGGCCCATGTAGCCACCCACCGATAGTGGAGAGGAGCTTTGGGCTCCTCAAAATGAGATTCCGATGCCTGGACCGCTCTGGCGGGGCCCTCCAATGCAGCCCTGTGATCGCTTCCCGTGTTGTGGTTGTGTGCTGTGCCTTGCACAACCTGGCTCTGCAGAGAGGTGACCTATTGGAGGAGGAGGAGGACGTGGAGGCTGACCAGCCGGGCGTCGCTGGGGAGGAGGCTGACCAGCAGGAGGAGGAGGAAGAGGAGGAGGAGGAAGAGCACACCAAGGAACACCACCCAGGTGCTGGAGGGCAGGCACCTCGAATGAGGCATGCGAGGGAGGCTAGGGAGGCCCTGATCACCAGGCGGTTCAATCGCTAGAGGCTGTGTCTGCGGGTTCTATCCCCCCCCACCCCCCTCCACAAAGTCCTTCTATCTCCTGCAACATCATCACATCAGAGTGGTGGGCCTGGGTACGCTGTGTTAGCGAATTTTTTGGTAGGCAGGAGGATGATGATGACTCGCTAAGCACCATTACGATGATGCCCTGGTGCAAACTAGTTTGACTCCTACCTGAGCTCCGCATGCACACTGGCGCCTGGGCCCATGCCTGTGTAGTGGGTAAGGGGTCTGAAACCCCGATGCTGGGCCCTGGGGCAGGTGGGGTGGGGGACGGGTGGGATTCGCTCGTGGGTTCTAGGGAACCAATGGCTTCTTTTTCTCAGTGACACAGCATTGAGGGGCCTCCCCAACTGACATCAACATGAAGCATCCCTCCAGCGATCATCAATGGAAGAGGATTCCTATTTGAGACAAATCTGAGACAAATTGGTCACAGGTGAGTGGTGAAAAAACATTTAATGATTGCAATAAAGAGGTTTAAATAATAAATTCTAACATAAAAACTTGTGAATGGAAAACGTTAAGATGTTTAAAGATCTATCTAACTACTGCAGCCCTTCACCCGTGCCATCTCAGTGCAACTACAACTTCCTAACCTTACGTAGCCTACCACTATGTCTCAGTGACTCCCCAGAATGTACATCAGAGGTGGAGGGGGCCAGCTGCTTACCTCGCCCTGTTGCCTGTGATGCACCTGGCAGGCGTCGTCTGAAGGCCCTGGGCCTTGAGGGCCCTGGCCAGCTTCCAGGTGTCTGGGATGTTTCCATGACACCATCTTCATCCCGCTGCCTCTGAGGTGCCCCGGAATAAGGGAGGTGGGAGTCTCAGAGGGCACTTGCTGCAGCCATTGACAGGCTGCCCCCGACTCAGGTGGCCATCGCAGATTTCTCGACCACCATGGGTAGGATTCAGATGGTCCTCCAGGACTGGCAGTACCAGGTGACGCTGGAGCTTCTGGAGCTCACTGCAGAAACACTGCCATCCCATGGAGTGACCCAGGGGCCCACAGGAACCTCAAGGGAGGAGGAAGGGCTTGAGCTTGTGACGGGGCCTTCCAGCCAGGAGATCACCCTCAGAAAAACGGAGAGGGGTTAGTTGTGCGCACATTGTCCTGTACTGCCTGCCTGTCCATTCCTGAGTTTTTAATGGAGCTGCCCCTCGTTACGGCAGATCAGCTGCAGGCAGTTTGGCAGAACATTCCAGCAAGTTACATACAGTTTGCTTGTTAGCATTGAGGGGAAGGCAAGTGAGCACCTGCAGGGGTGCTGATGGTGGGCGGAAGGGGGGGGGGGGGTGGTGGTGGTGGATCAGTGCCTGAATGATTGGGGACAGGGGAGAGAGAGGGAGGTGTCACCCAGCCATCTGAGTCCGGAGGAGATGGGGGCCTTGTGTGGGAGGGTCCGGGGTGGGGATGGGGGGGTTCACCCTGCCTGATATCTGTAGGGGGGAGGGTGATCTCTCAGCCTGAGATCAGTTGGGGGGGGAGGGGGGGAGGGGCTCACAATCAGTCTGGGTAGCGGAGGGGTTGGGGGGAAAAGGGGGTCAGTAATGTTGTGGGGATGGGGCAATGTCTGTGGGGGCCAGGGAAAGGGATTATCCGGGTGAGGAGGGATGTGGCAGGGGAGCTGCATTCTATCATTTTTGTTCTGCACATGCGCAGTTGAAGGCACTGATCGGAGCTGCAGGGTTTCGGGCACATTAAGCCCCGCCCACAGGGTTGTGCAGCGTGATTCAGACTCACTGATATTTTTTCAGGCCGAGTGCGTATGAGGGTGCCTGAGAATGGGTCTAAAAGTCGGATCTGAAACACTCCTAGTTTCAAGTCCGCCCAGCACTTAGAATCAAAACGGTAAAATAGGGCCCTTTGGGTTGTATTTTCCCAAAAAGATTCTAAGTGCTGAATTTGCATAAAAATTAGAGTAAACCCCGCTGTTTTTTTCAGCGAGATTTTCAAAATGAATCTCCCACACACTGCATCGCAGAGTGCGCTAGTGTGAATAACGCTGGAAAACTGTGGGCAGGGCCTATTCCCGCTGGAGAGGCCGGTAGCATAGCACTGAGCGGGCCACTGTGCATGCACCGATCACTGGTCAGCTCGATCGTTGGCCAGCACAGCAACCCTCCATCGCTGGTCATGCGACATCCACCCCGCCACCTGATCGCTGGCCACCTGGACATCTGCAGGCGAGCCCTGACACCCTCCTCCAGCCTGCCTCCCCATCACCCCCCAACTCCTCCGCAGCTTTGATTCCCCCCTCCTGGTAGGCCAACTTCCCCCCACCCCGATGGCCAGCCCCGATCAGCCCCTTTCCTCCCTCTAACACCGATCCCAATCCAGAGTGGCAGCAGAACCCCACACCCCCATGATCACCCCCCATCAGAGGCCTCACCTCCCAATAGGCCCTGCCCCCTCTGGCCCCACCCCCTTGGCACTGCCTGATACCCGGTGGACAGTGCCAAGGTGCCCCATGGGCATTGCCACTTTACCCCTTGCGCAGTGCCAGGGGGTCAGGCTGGCACTGCCAAGCTGGTAATGCCCAGAGGCACCCCCTCTTTACTTCCGACATCCTGGGGGGCCTCTCTTCACTCCAGCGGGTCGGGCAGTCAGCTCCCCATTAGTGGGGAGCTGTTGTAAACCTTGCTGGAGTGAAACACTTCTGGCAGTGGGGGGGGACACTAGCGGGCCCAGAGATTTCAGTCCCAGACCCGCTAATCAGATAGAAATGCTGATTTACATAATTTATTCAGCTCTGCGCCAATTTCTGGCAGACAGAGGCCGCTCTGTGAAATCCCGCTCCATGTCCTCTGCTTGTATCTCCTGGCCTGCTGCTAGAGCAGCGCAGCGGGCCGGGAGAATCGCCCCCAATCTTTCTGATAATGGACATATGGTTGAGGTCTACACAACACTTAAGTTCAGGCTATTTCATTTCATTTCCATACCTTGCAGATGCCATTATAGCAATCTTCAGCAGAGCAATCAGTCACATCTTTTCCAAGTAATTTCTTAGTAAATCTTCACATTATTATCAGCTGCCAGCAGTGCCTTCACAAATAGAACAATATTTTATTTAAATATAATGAGACTGCAGTCGCATTGTGAACAAATGCAATCTGCCTGAGGCGATGGAAAACTGTCTTTACTGATGGTCACAATTTACTATATTGAGATGATGAGGTAAGACATATATAGATGGAATAAAACAAGCACAGCTCCACGTTTAAAATTGAATTATTTGTAGAACAAAATCTACTTTCGAGGCACGGGCACTTCTAGTTAGGACAGATTTAAATGGAAAAAGTCTCAGAGCTACTAATATCTAATCAGATTTCAGCCATCCTGCTCAGCATCAATGGGCTACGTCAACTTTAAGTGACTGAATGCTGTTTAGATTCAGTTCTCAGGTCTCATCTGCAACTAAAAAGGATTGAAAGAAAACTAATAATAATCTGTTGTCTTCTGTTTATTCCTCTGAATCTCTTAATTGAATTAACAGTCTGTATGCCCACAAATCATCTCATTTTGTTTCTTAAAATGCCATGAAATCAAACAAATGAAAAAGATATTCACGATAAAGACATTAAGGGAAACACAAGGGAGAAACTTTGGTATGATTCGTGAAGCATGGTCCAGATGGAGAAAATCTTTTCCTAACACAAAGCTCTTTTTGAAGTGTTTCCTCAGTGGCTCATTGAGTAAAGCACACTGCTGTATCATGTTAAATCCTATTGTCCACAAGGGTCTCAGGCTCAATCCCTGATCTTCACTGAGATAGAGAATCCTTACTCAGAGGTTCTGGCTCTCAACTGGCTTCAACGTTGCTGGATTAGAACATAATTAGTCACCTGAGAACTCATGATTACTGTCCAGCACACTCTGTGGGAAAGTATACATGGGCTGGATTTTCCCAGCAGGGTAAGTCCCAAAGCCTGGACTAGAGCCAGTGTGGTTATCCGTGGGTGTCATGTTACCAGCAGCTGCCAGTTAAGAGGTCACTGCTGGGACTGCTGTCCGACTGGGGGCAGTTGTTCACCTCCCAGGGTGCTGGTCCAATCAGAGGTTGGTGACTTGGCAGCCTGGACAATACCACCACTAGCAGTAGTCCAGTAGCTGCATGAGCTGCCACTTCTTTTTATTCATTCGTGGGACACGGGCGGCATCTTATTGCCCATCCCTAGTTGCCCGAGGGAGGTTGAGAGTCAACCACGTTGTTGTGGCTCTGGAGTCACATGTAGGCCAAACCAGTAAGGACGGGAGATTTCCTTCCCTAAAAGGACATTTGTCAACCAGATGGGTTTTTCCAACAATCGGCATATGGTTTCATGGTCATCAGTAGATTCTTGATTCCAGATATCTTTATTGAATTCAAATTCCACCATCTGTCGTGGCTGGATTCAAACCCAGGTCTCTGGGACATTGGTTGAGTTTCTGGATTAACAGTCTAGCGATAATACCACAAAGCCATCGCCTACCAGAGGGCCTCTCCGTGGACCATGGAGCAGCCAGAAAGGAGCCCCTGCCTGGGATCACACCAGAGGGCCATCAGCATTTACCTGGCAGACTCCACATGTGGCAGAGGCCCCTTCAAACACAGGTACAATTCTGGCTGAGGTGGGAGGTGGCACAATTGGCCACTTGGCTATGCCAGGTCCCTGACACTGGTAATATGCCATGGCATTGGGCACCCCTCCCAGCACTTTCAGCAACTACTTCACCATTCCTCCTGCCTCCAGCCTGAGTCCAATGGGCTGGTAAATGAAATTTCTGTCACCCTTTTCACAACCTAAGGGTGACCCAAAGCACTCCACAACTGATGAAGTAAAGTGTGGGGAAACTTCATTTATTGACATTAGGTGAGGGGAATATTGGGCATGGCTGTCTCATTCCTCCTGTTGCTACATAGTTTGCCGACCCTCGTCTAGGCCCGCACTTAAAAAAATACACATCCTTGGGGAGTGGAAATAACAAAGTTATTAAGCGCCCGTGCAGCTGCAATCTATAACATTCTGGTTTGATGCAATGTAATATATATGATAACTTGTGCTATCACCTTTACAACAGAAAGGGAGGCATTGGGCGGAATTTTACCACGGGAATTGTAGCGGGCAGGGTCTGTTGACCTCGCAAAGGTCCGTTGACATTGCATGGGATTTTCTGACTTTGGGGTGAGCATGGCTGGAAAATCCCGCCCATTATCTTTTTAGACATGGAGGTGAGGGAAGTCATTGATCAGAAAGATAGTGGGGAATGAAAGAACAAAGGCTAGAGTTGGGAGGTTGAAGTTGTGAATGATCTAAGGGAGGGATGGATGTAGTGGGGCTGGTAGGGGTAGGGGAATACAAAAGGGATGCAGGGATATCATGCAGGAAGTTCCGGTCTGTGATGAAGACCATGGGAATGAACAGATTGTGAGAGATAGCAAGCTGGAATGGGTGGCTGTGAGCATGGGTAAGAATGTTTATGTGAAGGGAGAACTTTGGAGAGGACAGGAAAACAGTAAATTTAAAGGGGAGAGTTCAAGAGGTACTGAGATGGAGATTTGAAATCATAGAAGATGAAGAGTTGCTCAATGCATAGCTGACACTAAAGCTCCTTGGATCTCTTTACTGGTTCCACACAAAAATATTCCACATTCACTTGATTAGTTCCCCAAGTAATTTAAAACAAAATATGTCTGTCCTCCACCTTTTTTCTCCTTCAAACTTTAAACACCAATAGTTGCTTTGATGATCTCCAATATTGGCATCTCCATCGATAACAAGGTGGCCACTGTTGCAGCTGCATCCTTAGTTTCTTGCCTCTCTGAGGAATTGTAGGTTCCTTTCTTGTTGCAAGAGAAAAAGCAGAGTTAAGAGTGAGAGGAGTTAATTGACTGCTCATGATGAAGTATAAACATTTGAGGAAGTTGATTGTGTGGAATGAGGGTGGAAGGGCAATAGGTTGAGGGAGAGTGTTGTCTGTTGAGATGCAGTGCGGAAAAGGCTGGAGAGAAAAGAATGTGTCTGACTGCAAGATGTGTTGCTCAAAGGAGTGTTGTATTGACAAATTCTATGATGTGGAGATGCTGGCGTTGGACTGGGGTGGGCACAGTGAGAAGTCTCACAACACCAGGTTAAAGTCCAGCAGGTTTATTTGGAATCACAAGCTTTCGGAGAGCTGCTCCTTCATCAAGTGAGTGCCTGATGACTCACTACTCATCTGATTAAGGAGCAGCGCTCTGAAAGCTCGTGATTCCAAATAAATCTGTTGAACTTTAACCTGGTGTTGTGAGACTTCTTACTGTGACAAATTCTAGGGTGATGAGAGTGAACGTTGCAGCATTCTCACCTTGCCAGACCTGATGAGATTATTAAATTTTTTCTTACACTGGACCCAGGTCCTCAGCACCACACCCCAGCTACTGGAAGGCGCTGTGACTTGTGGTCACACCTGCTTTGTGTGAGGCTGGCTGGTCTCCTTCTGCCATTTCTGCAAATGGGATTTCGCTCCCTGCCCTCGTTGCATCAATCACCACCTCCAGGGGTAGGTCCATGAACTGGGAGGTCCTTGCCCCAATAGAGGCTTTAAGTGATCAGTTATTGGCAAGGGTTGTTTCTGACCGAGTCTCAACCTTTAGGCTGGCAGGAGGAGTTCCTGGGAATGGGGTAGGCCCGAACGTAATCAGGTTCAGGCCTTGGGCAGGAAGTGGGGCGGGGATGTGGGGTGAAGGGGGGGAGAATCCTGCTTTAACTTTAGGTACCATCTCCTCCCCCTTAAATTCCGGCAATCACAGGATCTCTCTCTCCTCACCGGCCTCTCCTCTGACACGGCAATCCCCCACTCTCTACTCTTCCCCCCTCAGCCTCTCAGGCCTCCTCTACCCTCCCTGCCCGCACTTACCTCTTCCTGGAATCTTGGACTTAGGCTGTGGGGACTGGATTCAATTCCAGTTCTGTCCACTGCAGTGTCTGGCACTGCAGGGACTGGAGAGCTGCAGATCAATCTGATTGACTGGCAGCTTTCCAAGGCGGGACTTCTTCCTGAGTGAGGAATGGAGGTCCCATCTGCACTCAATGAACGCGGTTGAGAGTGTGAAATCACAGTGAAGCAGACAGTGTTGGCAGGGGTGTGAACCCGACTGACTCTTCGGATGGCGGGACAGGAAACCCCTCCATCCTAGAAATCCCGACCTGGTCTCCCCACGCAGCCTGGTTGACTGCTTTGTTGAACACCTCTGTTCAGTCTGCAAGTATGATCCTGAGCTTCCTGTCATTTGAGATCTCCACCTTACTCTCCACTCTGATCTTTCTGTCCTTAACCTGATAGAGTATTCCAATGTAGCTCAATGCAAGCTCGAGGAACAGAATCTCATCTTTCAACTCTGCACCCTTCTACACTCAACACTGAGTTCAACAACCTTAGATCATAATCTCTGCCTCCATTTTGTTTCTTTTTCTTTGATGGTTCAGAACCATGCATACTTCACCTGGACACATCTTCTGTTCCTTTATCAATCCCCTCCTAATCCCTTTGAATGTTGCCTCATGAAATAATTTGTCATTTAATCCCTCATGCTCTCCACTCTATCCCAGACCTCCCTGTTTGTTCTTCCTCCCTCTTCCACGTGCTCAAAGCCTTTCCTGGGTGCAGTTTTACGGTCGTGTTGTAATGGGGCTGGGGCTTTCAAAACTCCATTAACCTTGGTGGGAATGGAAGATCCTACCACCAGGAAGGGATATAAATTCCACTCTACACCTCTGAAGGGTCATCAATCTGAAACAATGGGCAGAATTTACGGTCTTGCTCATCCTGAAACTGTAAAATCCCGCCCGAGGTCATTAGAGTTTCCCATAGACTGCCCTCACCTGCTCTGATTCCTGTGGTGGGCGGGGCAGCAGAATTCTGGCAATTAACTTTTTCCTCCCTCCACAGACGTTCTCGGACTGCTGAGTATTTCCAGCATGTTCTGCTTTTGTAATATTTTTGACATAATTGGGGGCTGAAATTGGGAAGTGGTGATGATCATGACCTGCAATGTGCGAGCTGCCCTTGGAGGTGCAACAGATGGAGAATAAAGTGCCCATGAGTCCCGAGGTCCAAATTCATAGAATCATAGAAACCCTACAGTGCAGAAGGAGGCCATTCGGCCCATCGAGTCTGCACCGACCACAATCCCACCCAGGCCCTACCCCCACATATTTAACCCTCTAATCCCTCTAACCTACGCATCTCAGGGGCAATTTTCACCCAATCAACCTAACCCGCACATCTTTGGACTGTGGGAGGAAACCGGAGCACCCGGAGGAAACCCACGCAGACACGAGGAGAATGTGCAAACTCCACACAGACAGTGACCCGAGCCGGGAATCGAACCCGGGACCCTGGAGCTGTGAAGCAGCAGTGCTAACCACTGTGCTACCGTGCCGCCCCGCCAATCTGGCCTTGGCTTCTCACTTCAGGTACTAAACCCTGGCACAGAGATGGATGGTCCAAATCTACCCCTAATCACAGTTGTGAAGCAAGTACCTTGTTAAGGGAATTTCCAGTTAAACATTTGACATTGGTTGTACTATAAATAGAAACAGCTGGAACACTTCGGGGAGGTGCTTCTTGTCGGTCAGTAGCATTGAGGGTGCATCTTAGAATAATCCAGATGGCAGGAAATCTTTGGCTTGTGGAGTGAGGTAGATCATGGCTAGATTCCTCAAGAACTTATGTAATGATAATGCTATTTTTTGCTGGTGGGATGAATGTATCAAGGTGAAGAATGATAGAAAAACGTTGAATTTATGCTTAATCTGATGGCATTTCAGAATTCTTTGCACAGGCAATCAACTGGATTGGCAAATGAAATGCGATATCAATAAACTGATACTAAGAAAATTGTATTTTTAATATATATCGTTTATTTTACGATTGTACAGGGATAACAATTTGGGAAGATGCCTGGTGCTACGAGGCATAAAATATACAGAGTAGTTGATCAAATACATATAATTTCACAATTATGCAATAGTTTGCAAATCTCATTACACTAGGCATTTCTTCAAAATTTTATTTAAAAGCCAGGAATGCAACACAACAATAAGGGGAATTATTCCAAATGTTACAGTTCTAAAGATCTACACTCAGTCCTACACAGATAATTTCAAGTAATAGCACCTGAAGTAAAAATAAAAAATCAATTTAAAGAGCTGCCAAATAATCACTTTTACTGTTTAATTGATTCCAGGCAAGTTGATATGGAATTACTTCCTTGAATAAAATGATCTGCAACTTGCTCGTCAAATTAAAGCAACCTATAAAACCAAAAGATGCTACTGATAGAGTGAGGATTCTCCTGCTTATCCACAGTTACTTACATCTTGGTACTGCTTTGTTCTGAGCCGTTTTTCAATTGACCATATAGGAGGGCTGACCAATTTTTGCTAATTATAGGAATGAGTTGGGCTGTTAAAAGTACAGAAAATCTGGGTGTTTCATGGACTATATATTTTATGCAAGAAAGTGACAGAAAGATGATTTAGTACAACTTGCTTCTTTGAATTTATTTATATTAATTATTTCAGCTTTGCTAAGATGTGCACACATGGGAATAGGAGTTCTCAAACTAAACTTGTATGATTGGGATTTTTCACATCCTTTCTGTCTAGTTACTAGAGTTTACACTGATACAAAACAAGCTTGCATCCTTTGTGATTTACACTACCTTTAAAATAGGCCACCCTGTCAATTTTATATTATAGGCCTTCTGAAAACATGATTTATATTAGGCAAGATCCTCATAGATCAATTTTTTTCTCCCCCTCCCCAACAAATGTAACACATTCTAGTAAAAAGCTCAACTTTGCCTGAAATCTGTATATTAAACTCATAGAAGACAAATATGCCACCAATAGGAGTTGACTGTACAGCACTAAGCATGTGTAAGTAATCATAGTGATTCATATTTCAATAATAAATTTCTCAAAAAAAAAAGCAAACCCTTAATTTTTCAAGCCAAAACTAAATTGATCCACCTTTTAGCCTTTCAGAAAGTGATAGCTGTGTTCAAAATAATGACTCATAAGGGGGAAATTTAAAAGAAAAAGAAAAGTTAGTAACAGTGCCATGCCTGGTCATTTTAGCATTAATGCACAGTGACAGCTGGCGGAGGAGTTCTGCCACAGTGATAGAAGAAAAAATAACAAGGAGAGGGAAGTCAACTATAGGACTCCCAATGCAAATATTAGAAACTTGGGTAAATGCGATGGTGAAAGTAACATGTTTTTAAAAAATGGAATCTTTAATAAAATATGGCTTACTGGATAATCTGGTTAAACAACTGCTGTAAAACTCTCAGTGACATGTAACGGGGATAGAGAACATGTCTACATGATGAATACTGCTAAAACCAGTAGTCTGCCACAAATCCTTGAAACTCTGGGACAAAATTCCATTGATTAGTATTTTCATAGAGGTATTCCGTTTGAAATGAATTAAAACCTCCATTAAAATAGCAGACACAAGACTTTAAATATAAATGCATGTGTTTATATGCTAATATTGCACAATGTAGTTTCAAGACATAAGTTTTAAAATCTTTTCATTATAAAAAAGTGTCAATTGTCATCTAAAGGTTAAAAAAAATAAATGATGAAAATATAACAGGAGTGTAATTTTGGTGAAAGAGTCAGAAGACGGAACAGAACCTGGGTTAACAAGTTTCTGCCCCTTTTGCAGTCGCTAGCAAATTACACTGCAAGGAGTAGTTTAGCAGGGTGTCTGAGAGGTGCACTCCAAGGCTAATGCAAAAACTCTATGAGAACTGCCCCTGTAAGGTCCAGAAGGCTCATGTCTGCTGAAAACTGGCACTCATCTGCTTTGGGCCTCAAGTTCCAAAGATAAAGAGTTTAATTGGTTGGATTACTCCGATTGGAAAAGGAATCACAATGCACTGCAGGGAAAATATTTCAAACCCTTTACTTCATTTTGATCCAGTCCTCGGAGCGGCAGAGTGCCATTCCATTGCCTCAGTAAGGCATGGTCTCTGTTGCATTGCCACAGTTGGGAGCAATTAGGTGATGGCCAGCTGAGGTGAAAGTGGGAGACGGAAGTTCATCCATTCACAATTCTGGTGACACAAGAGTGCCATCTGAATCATTTTCCGTTTTCTTTCCTGGCACGTTCTGCATAAGGACAGTGCACATTTTTTTTTGGTTGTTTAATTTCTTCTCTCAGATATTTAAATAAAACATTTTACTTCAAATCAGTTTTTTAAAAAAACCCTAGAAAATGCTGGAAATGCACGGCAAATCTAACAGCATATGGAAAACTAAAAAGCAGGGCTCAAGATTCAGGTGGAAATTCGTGACTACAGTCTCCAACCTAGATCTCAGTACTGATGCCGTTATGGCCTGCTGTATATTTCCAGCACCACTGGTTTTCAGTTTTTCCACTTCTTTTTAATTTCAATTAACCCTGATATTCAGTAACATACAAACAAGGGATCAGGGTTTGACAAAATAGAAAACATCAAACATGGTTTTAGTACCGATGCACTGCATATAGAAAGTAATATTGAACTCAAATTCATAGAATTTTATTCTCAGTATTTGGCTAGTGTAAAGTTTAGCTGCTGTGTGAACAGTCACAATGTTCCACTGAGTACTAATTTATAAAATTCTAACGGTAAACTGCTAATAGTGACATTTGTACAATGATGTGACTGACATTTAGTATTTATTCTTAGACTGTAGAACCTTAAACAGTACCTGAATGATGCAAAAGTAATTCAGTGTTGCACTCCACAGTGTTTTACTCTCAAGTCACTGTTTTTCAAGCAAATGTCATTGGCACTATTGAATGCATAAAAAGAACTTCAATATTTTGCTACAGGCTTTCCCTACAGTCTTTGAAACAATTACAGTGAATGTTAACTTCAGCTCATGTCATGCTTTCCTTGAAGACATGAGTCATCTACACATGAACTACATTCTGACAGTTGTCAAGTTATCAGTTTGCGACGAATGGACCCATCTTAGATATAAAAAGCTAAAATATCTGGATTTTGAAAACCACGGAACAGCACAAAAAATCTTGGTAAACAAAAAAATAAATTAAATGAATAAATTATACCTAATACATCAGTACCTTGGTCTAAACAAGTTGTAGTTCTGTATTTTCATAAATTAGATTGTACTTATAAAAATAAGCTTGGTGCTGATGTGAAAGAAGATGTCAACTCTTATGCTGCAGCTTTTGTGCATAGAAGTCTCTACAGGTCTCACAGCAGCGCTGATACCACCTCATGTCCTGACAGAGGTTAGTCTCTCGTATTATTTTGCAATACACTTGCCACTGGTCCTTCAAACATTTGAACGTCAAAGCAGCTGTTTAAACAAACGTAAAAGAATAGGAAAATTAGTTACATTAAAAACATCCATTTTGCAATATAAGCTTTCCTTTGAATCTTTAACCCATTCCTGGGTTGCTGCCCTTGGATCTTTTCGGCTTCCATCCTGAAGGCACTGATATACTGTTTGATAGGTTACAGCTCTCCTCCAATATTTCTCATCGGCATCCATGAACTTTGACAGCAAGTATAAGCAACTATGGGTCCAGGTCTATCGGTTCTCACTTGGCATGCATACCTCTGCATATTTCAGCAGGAGCCACTAGATAGTGATCAGAAGCTGGAGTATGAGCCATGTCCCAAATGTTCTTCTGCTAATTCAGCAGAAGATTATATGTAGGACCCTTTTGATCCCTATTACCAGATGCAGGAATGGGCTGCTTTACATAGTTCCTATAAACACTGTCTCAGTCTGCTTTAATGTTATTGAATTGAAAACAGTTTAAATAAGTTTACAATTTTATTAGGCTGTGTGCTGAAACTTTGATGTAAGCTCAGCCAGTATCTCACCCAGCCATTTGGTAAACATGCAATATTGTTTCATTACACACAGTTGTTTGAAATGGAAATACTCTATAGATGTTCCTTTTGTTTGACCTAGATCGCTAGGGGCGATATAATTGAGATGTGTAAAACAGGCAAAGGAATTGATATGGTACGTAGAGATAAACTATTTCTTCTGGTGGGGAAATCCAGAACAAAGGGACATAACCATAAAACTGAGGGCTCGGTGGCTCAGGGTTAATGTCAGGAAGTAGTTCTTTACGCAAAGTGTAGTGGAAATGTGGAACTTCCCTCTCCAAAATGTTGTAGAGGTCAATTGAAAGTTTCAAAACTGAGATTGATAGATTCTTGTTGGGCAAGGAAAGGGTTACAGAACCAAAGCAGTAAGGTGGAGTTAAGATACAGATCAACCAGGATCTGACTGAATGGCTTAACAGGCTCAGGAGGCTGAATGACGCACTCTGTTTTTGTGTTCCAGAAAGGCTAGATAAGAGAAAGAAATAGTTTGCATAAATTCTCTTTAGTTCAAATACAAAGATCCGAGCGTACGTACATAAGAATTAAGAGCAGTCGTAGGCTACTCAGCCTCTCAAGGCAACTTGATTAGTTAGTTGATCTGATTGTGGTCTCTGATATACTGGTGCAGCCCGATAGATGCATCTTTGGCAACACTGAATACTTGTTTATCATAAAGCCAGATACGTATACGAATTTCTCAAATATAGTGATTTATTGTGTCAACTTAGTACCCAAATAATTTATAACTGGAGTTTTTAACAGAAAACATACATAGTAAAAAATGTGATACTGCTTAAATAATCCAACTTATGAAAGCAATTATTAGGTTGTTGAAAAATTCCATTGTACAGTGCAGCAAAATATGCCTTTTGGCAAACTGAGCTCTCATGCTGGATGCATTGACTGTTTTCTGTTAGCTTATGTTATGATATTACCTGGTCTGATGTAGTTCACAAGTTTTGCTTTGCATAACAACCGAGAACTACCTGTAGTTTTAGAAAGGGGGCTACCACTGAGTAGCGGTGGCATTTGCCTGAAAATCAAAGTCCTAGGATATACATAAAATGGTGACTGCCAGCTTTGGAGACAAGTGCATGGAGTGTGCACAGCACATGCTCTGCCCAGGTATATCCAGTGGTACAGCTGAAGGTGATGGCGGAGGGGGGGGTGCGGTGGGGTGGAGTGGGGTGGGGGGGGGGGTGGGGGGTGGGGAGAGGCAAAATCCAGAAAAATAATTTGGGGTTTGCAAGTCTTCTGCTTGCCTGTCAAAGCATTGCTTCGAGAAGGTGGCACAGTGATTAGCACTGCTGCCTCACAGCGCCAGGGACATGAGTTCAATTCCGGCCCTGGGTCAGTGTGTGTGTGGAGTTTGTACGTTCTCATCTTGTCTGCATGCGTTTCTTCCAGGTGCTCCGGTTTCCTCCCACAGTCCAGAAATGTGTGGGTTAGGTTGATTGGCCATGCTCAATTGCCCCTTTAGTGTCGGGGGGGTTAGTAGCGTAAATATGAGGATGTTACGGGGATAAGGCCTGGGTGGGGTTGTTGTCAGTGCAGGCTTGATGGACCGAATGGCCTGCTTCTGCACTCTATGATTCTAAGCGAGCTTGTCACACGGTATCTCTGTATGACCCCAGGAATTCAGCTCAGTATGCAGCCAATAAGCTTACTGGGACCAAGGCCAACTAATGTGGGTCCCGTTCTGGATTTTAATAAGCGACCAATTGCTTGACTGAGGCCAGGAATTTCCTTTAGTTGCTCTGGATCCGCCACCACCTGCCAAGTAGGCAGAGCAGGAGCAACGTTGAGAAAACTGCTGATATAAATTGTCGTTCAAATGCTGATAAATCAAACCATAATTTTGAGCAGGATTGTAGCTGTTACACAGAATTCTTAAAAGATTTATCTTTATAGCAGTAATTGCAAAATATTTTGGCTAAAGGACCCATTTTCAAATGGGTTAGTAATTGCTGACCCTGCCATATAATTATAATACAATATATAATTCATTATATGAAAGTGCTGAAATGACAGTTTTAATAACGCTTTAAAGAAAACAGGTATTCACTGAGATATATCAGTGAAGTGGGTGTGTCTGATTTTCACTGCAGAGGGTAGGCTTGGTGTTATGTCCAACAATGACACTCATAACTCACTCTGTATAAAGGCAACATTTCTTGTTTTTCAGGAATTGCAGAATGTGGCCCCCTCAAAACACCCATAAAAATCCCCTGTAATTAAAAACAGAATTTGATTTATCCAGTCTAGTAAAGCAGTGGTCCTGTAGAGGCACTGGGAGACAGGCAGAAAAATGGTCTAAGACTTATCTGACAGCACACCAAAGCAAGAAGCTGCAAACTCTGTGAACGTTTGCCACATCATTCCCCAAGGGGCTTTTTAAGTAAAAGGCTCAGTGTCTTTTGCAGACAGTCTTGACTGGCTACGTGGTCGCAAGATGCGATCCAAGCCCTGACCAGGGTGCGCTGAGCAGTTGCTGATGTCACCTACCCTCAGGTTGGCCCTGCATAGCAAGAGAGGAGATGAACACAGAGCTCTAGCTTGAAGGGGGTGACAGCCCCAGCATCAGGACATACAGAAAGAGTCAGCTTTCTAGACATATCTGAGCAGCACTGCCTCAGGAAGCTCAAGCTTTCATGGCAGGTCATTGCTGACATCACAACTTCCTGTAATAAGGATTTCTTCCAAGTGAATTTGTGAGCATTGACAGTGGCTGCCAAAGTTACCACCACCAGAATTTATTTGCCTCCAGCTGCTTCCAGAGATCTGCCTGCAGGATTTCACAATCTGTTGTGAAAAGGTGCATCTCTCATGTGGCCGATGCCATTGTTTGCCAGGGCCACCATTTAGGTGCAGTGCATTTTAATCTTATGAATCCAGTCAGAATGAGACGGCCCTCGGATTTGCTGAAGTGACTGGATTCCCACAGGTCCAGCAAGTCAGAGACTGCACACACGTGGCAATCAAGGTGTCCTTCCATCAATCTGCAATCGTTGTCAATGACAAGTGGTTCCACTCCATCAATGTTCAGCTGGTACATGTCCACTGGAAGCTATTCATACATGTCTGCGCCAGATATCCCGGAAACTGCTACGATACCTCTTCATTCTGCATCTCGCCCAGAACTTTAGCTCCAAACAGAGTTAGCAGGTGGTTTCTTGGAGACAAGTCTACCCTCTATGATGTGGCTGATAACACCTGTGAGGAACTCTACAACTGATGAAAGGTAAAAGCAGAGCTACGTGAGTGCAAGTGGAGATGTAGCAACTGGGTTGCTGAAGATGCAATTACCTGGACAGATCTGGGGGCTCCTTTAGCATGAGCATGCACCAACGAAGCTTTTGAGAATAGTAATGGCCTGCTGCGTCTTGCAAAACAGAGTGCAGCAGATAGG
Organism: Mustelus asterias; assembly: GCF_964213995.1. Taxonomy (NCBI): domain Eukaryota; kingdom Metazoa; phylum Chordata; class Chondrichthyes; order Carcharhiniformes; family Triakidae; genus Mustelus; species Mustelus asterias. Next base: position 56,292,834 of record NC_135806.1, on the reverse strand, counting down.
ACTGGAGTTGCAGGATGAGAAAGGCGATAACCCTCAATGTTCCCCCTCAATTATGTGGTGGCATCACACCCTGAAAGTTCCCTTGCAGGCTGCACACAAGTTGACCTCTTTAAATTACCAGAAGTGTGGGGCCGCATAAAAACTTTAATGAGGCCATTCATTTAAGTAAATCATCCAAGCACGCCTCAAAAAAATGAGATAATTACCACTCTGTATCCTTGGAGAAGGAAGAGGAGGAGCAGGAGGAGGTGATACCTGGTGTGGTCAGGAATCCTGCAGCTCCTCACATGGCTGGCACAGATGTCTGTGATAAACTGATACAGGCAAGATTCAGCCAATCTGAGGCTGTAAACCATATGCAGCACTAACGCTGAACGTTCTCCAGCTGAAAGCATTCTCACAGTCATTGATCCTTCTATATCACTGACACCCATTGCTCATCTTCTGCACCGCCCATTCCATTTTCCTCAAGGCTGACAGACATTTGATACGTCAGAGACAACAAATGGAGATGACTGGACAATAAAGACTTGAAGTAAAGATTATGTTCATTAACATAAGTCAAACTGACACAAAGACACAATTGTAAACACAGAACAAAGAAAAGTACAGCACAGGAACAGCCGCTTCTGCCCTCCAACCCCGTGCAATTCATGATGCCCTAACTAAATTAAAAACCATGATGTGGAGATGCCAGCTGGGGTGGGCACAGTAAGAAGTCTCACAACACCAGGTTACAGTCCAACAGGTTTATTTGGTATGAATTGTCTGGTAATTCACACCTCTTTAACCTGTGCTTAACGCTCTCTCCAATCGCATTGTCTCGCATTCCAACCATTATCTTGTAATTGAGTTTGTGTCTATATATGCCCTTGTGAACCCAACTTTTCACTCACCTGATGAAGGGGCAGTGCTCTGAAAGCTCGTGCTACCAAATAAACCTGTTGGGCTTTAACCTGGTGTTGTGAGACTTCTTACTGAACTAAAAACAAAACCTTTTGCCCTTGGACTGTATCCCTTTATTCCTTCCCTATTCATGTACCCATTCAGATGCCTCTTAAATGTTGCTAATGTGCCTGCTTCCATCACCTCTTCTGGTAGCGCATTCCAGGTACCCACCACTTTCTGCATCCAAAACACCTCCTGCACATCGCCCTTAAACTTTCCCCCTCTCACCTTGAATCTGTGTCCCCTTGTAATTGACACTTCCACTCTGCGAAAAAGCCTTTGATTATCCACCCTGTCTATGGCTCTAATAATTTTGTAGACCTCTATCAGGTCTCCCCTCAGCCTCCGTCTTTCCAGTGAAAACAATCCTAGTTTATTCAACCTCTCCTCAAAGTCAATGCCCTTGAGACCAGGCAACATCCTGGTGAACTTTCTTTGCACTCTCAGAAGTGCTTCCATTTAAGAAACTAGAAAGTCTTTGCCTTTCTTTCCTGATTATTTCAATGTAGTGCTACCCTCATGGCTTCAGTAAAGTTAGAGGCAGGCTGCTGGATTCCTCAGCCCTGACAGCGGGGATGCTGGTGACCACATCCTCTGGGTTTGGGTCCATGGAATGCCTTGCCAAAGACTGCCCCAGTCATGCCTCGAACATAATCTTCATTCCATGTGCCCTTTCCCCATATCCCTCATAGTCATTGACTTTAGGACGTGTAGTGGAGGACTACATTTGCCCCTGTCTACATCAATGGGGATGAAGTAGAATGGTCAATAGCTTCAAGTTTTTAGGTGTCCAGATCACCAACAACCTGTCCTGGTCTCTCCATGCCGACACTATAGTTAAGAAAGCCCACCAATGCCTCTACTTTCTCAGAACACCAGTGAAATTTGGCATGTCCGCTATGACTCTCACCAACTTTTACAGATGCACCATAGAAAGCATTCTTTCTGGTTGTATCACAGCTTGGTATGGCTCCTGCTCTGTCCAAGACCACAAGAAATTACAAAGGGTTGTGAACGAAGCCCAGTCCATCACTCAAACCAGCCTCCCATCCATTGACTCTGTCTACACTTCCCACTGCCTCGGAAAAGCAGTCAGCAGAATCAAGGACCCCACACACCCCGGACATTCTCTCTTCCACCTTCTTCCTTCGGAAAAAAGATACAAAAGTCTGAGGATATGTACCAACCAACTAAAGAACAGCTTCTTCTCTGCTGCCATCAGCCTTTTGAATGGACCTTCCTTGTATTAAGTTGGTCTTTCTCTACACCCTGCCTACGATTGCAACACTGCATTCTGCACTCTCTCGTTTCCTTCTCTATGAACGGAATGCTTTGTCTGTTTGGCACACAAGAAACAATACTTTTCACTGTATATTAATACATGTGACAATAATAAATCAAATCAAATCAACAGCACACCAGCACTCCATGTGTAGCCTGGAAATTAAGAGTAGTTTGCTGCACATCAGTGAGCTACTAGATGGCAAAGGCAAGGTTTTCCTCCATTATATTTAAACTGCAGGCCATTAGTCAGAGTCAACATTCAGTTGATTGCCTGCCACATCTGATTCTCCATTCAGGGGGCCACCTCTTATAGGACCATAGAATCCCTACGGTGCAGAAGGAGGCCATTCGGCCCATCGAGCTTGCACTGACAACAATCCTACCCAGGCCCTATGCCCTTAACCCCACATATTTACCCTGTTCGTCCCCCTGACACTAATGGACAATTTAGCATGGCCAATCCACCTAACCCGCACATCTTTGGACTGTGGGAGGAAACTGGAGCACCCAGAGGAAACCCACGCAGACATGGGGAGAACATGCAAACTCCACACAGTAACCCAAGCCGGGAATCGAACCTGTGTCCCTAGTGCTGTGAGGCAGCAGTGCTAATCACTGTGCCACCGTGCTGTCCTGGGGTGAACTTCAACATGAATGCCAGGGGAATTATGGCATTCATGCTAAAGACTCGCTTTTTCCAAGTTGTGCAGTGCCTCTGGAAATGCTGACAGAATCTCAGACATTTGTTGCTGCTGCTCCAGAATAGTCCACTTTATGGATGACACTACAGTGAGACAGTCGAGCATCTATAACCAGCTGGACCTGAGGTTAGGGTGCTCTATGTTTTCCAACAGAGGTTCTCTGCTGTTGTTCCTGACTCTAACAATTGCTCCTGATCACTTTTAAAAAAATGAATTCATGGGATGTGGGCATTGCTGGCTAGGCCAGCATTTATTGCCCACTCCTAATTGCCCTTGAGACAGTGATGGTGAGCTTCTTTCTTGAACCGCTGCAGTCTCTGTGGTGTAGGAGAACTCACAGGGCTTTTAGGGAGGGAATTCTAGGATTTTGATCCAGTGACAGTGAAGAAGTCAGGATGGTGTGTGGCTTGGAGGGAAACTTTCAGGTGATGGTGTATTAAAGTATTAAAATTCTGCCAAAGTTTCAGTTTCCATCAATTCCACTTCTCTCTCTCTAGATGCTGCCTGACCTGTTAAGTCTTCCCAGCATCATAGAATTTTGTTCATATTTCCACCATCTGCGGTCTTTATAGTCGTATCACATCAATATCTGTGTAACCTTACTGACACAGTTGTTCATCTGTAACACGTTCTAAAACGAACAATACTTGTTCTTACAGAAGAAGCATTTAATCAAGAGGTATTTTTAACAAGGAATTTATATGGGACTGAGAACTCGTTTTGAGAGCTTCGACTAGTAACTGAAGTATTTGTAGAATGTATAGAATTTTTTTTTGTACGTAGATAGGTGCATCACAATGTGTTATATGACACACAGCCTTGTCACTGGGAAGGTGCCCAAGGCTCAACTCGAGGGAAAGAACTTCACCTGCGCAATTTACAGGTCCAGAATGGGTGATGCTCTCTGTAAATAAAAGGCCGGCATTGGACTGGGATGGGCACAGTAAGAAGTCTCACAGCACCAGGTTAAAGTCCAACAGGTTTATTTGGTAGCACGAGCTTTCAGAGCACTGCCCCTTCATCAGGTGACTGACATCAGTGCTCCGAAAGCTCATGCTACCAAATAAACCTGTTGGATTTTAACCTGGTGTAATGAGACTTCTTACTGTGCAAATAAAAGGCCCGAGGCCAGGCTTGAAATTGATATTTTGGGGCTTGTTAACATTTTTCTGTGTTGCTGGTCTCTGTCATGTCTCCATAAGCAGCTCCCATATGTGAAGAGGGTAAATGTCAGGCACTCACCTCAGCGGCAGTGACCTGAATGTGACTGGTGGGAATGAGGTTAGAGTGGGCACTGAGGATGATTACAAGGACAATCAAGTCAAGGGAGAGTTCCTCTGGTTGTGTGGGAAACTTTATTAAACTAAAGTTTTTTAAAAAATCTTACCGTTAGCAGCTGCTGAAGAAACTGGAATGATGCCGGCTATATGTCAGCCCAATTCATTGCTGCCCAGTTTCTGGGAGGGAGCTGAAAACAATCTGGAAATCTATCATAGCTAGGGTCCTATTGCCCAAGTAATTAGTCTTAATGGCCCAACAGTTGAATATCTCAGGTAATTACTATGATGCCTTGCTATTGCGACAGGAGATGTGAGGCCTTCACACTAGTTGACAGGTTCCTTTATTTACATATGGAAGGAATTCAATGCCTGTTTTAGATGATTGCCAGGAATGTCTGAAACATGGCCTGACCTAGGCGTTTTATCCAGTCCCAAACTATAGAATCATAGAATCCCTACAGTGCAGGAGGAGGCCATTTGGCCCATCAAGCCTGCACCGACATCAATCCCACCCAGACCTTATCCGTGTCACCCCACGTATTTACCCCATTAATCCCCTTGACATTGAGGGGCAATTTAGCATGGCCAATCAACCTAACCTGCACAACCCTCACCTCTCCAGATCTCAGTATGAATTAATTGGCAGCTTCCCAGGTGACAACAGGGATACTACAATTGGCCTCAGTGCCCACAGGCTAAAAGAAGTAACATATCAGACAGGTTCTGACTGCCAACCTGTGACACCTGTTGGAAACTGTACATGTGTGGGCACTGCATGAAAATGGGATTGCTTTCAAGAGGAGGAACTTTAAAACATGTTTAATTGGACAGAAAAATGTTTTAAAGTTTGTTTTTAAATGGATTAATTATTTCCTACATTTAGGTTAATGGTGCTTTACCTAAACATTTTAAACTGAAGATGTATTCTGCATTGAGCAAATTAAGTGAAGTCTGGTTTCTAATTTACTCATTTGTACATATGTATTAGGATTTGCTAGCATAAATAACTGTAATTTATAATTTATGAGCATGCTTTGACCTTTGTTCATTGTGCCAGTGCCCATGTCAATAAAGCAATAAAGTATGCATTTAACTACGTTATATCGCTGAGAAAAGAGACACGTCAAAGCTTTTCGACTTGAGCACATCAGGACACTTTGCCAAACGACTAGTATCAGGGAAAAACAATAATTTATACTGTATAAGGAGAGAATGCCAACCAATTAGTACTCTATTCCCATACAGTATAAATTGTTGCTGTTTTTCCCTTATATTGGTAAACATGATACAGCATGGAGCAAAAATTGGAAATGATACGCATGATTGGTAAAGATGGACTTTGAATTATTCCCATTGACAATTTGAGAACTTTATACTAATGATGCTTTTCTCCCTTCCGTTTTATCTATTAACAAGTGAAATTTGTTTGTCTACATTACAACAGTGGCGACACTTCAAAAATACTTAAATAGTTGTAAAGAAAAGCATCATCATCAGCGAAATGTTTTTAACTTGTCAATTGAAATAATGCAGAGTAAGTCCACTTATACCAATTGTATGTATCATTCTTTGGGACATCCTGAGGCTGTGAAAGTCATTGTTAAAATTGTAAGTCTTATTTTATGTTTAAAATGAATGGTATTCTGTGCAAGAAAGGAAGATAGGCATTTATTTATCTGCTCTCTTACACGCGACCAAAAGCACTTTACACACAACAAACTACTTTTGAAGCGTCGAGATTAGCAAATGTAGCAAACGTAGCACCCACTTTGTGTACAGCAAACTCAGAAATAAAAACTTATCTGAAGAGCTTCTACTATGTCCTTCACTCTACTTCACAAAATCAAATCCAGTAAACTGGGATAAATGAATAGCTGGGAGCTTGCCACATACCTAGTCTTGGTGATGTGATAGTGTTCACGTTGACTTTTTCATTGCAGGGTTTTAAGTGGCAAGGCCTATAGGCTGCAGGCTTTTCTGATAGAAAACAATCATTTCCATGTCTTCCCGTCACTCTGTGCATACATTGGATTACTCGTGACTGCATCCCTTTTCCGCAGGTAACAGAACACTGTAGGTAAAGACACAAATGTAGTTAGAGCATAACCCTTTCAGAGCTTATTCGCAGATAAAAACTAATTACTGCGGATGCTGGAATCTGAAACAAAAACAGAAAATGCTGGAAAATTTCAGCAGGTCTGACAGCATTTGTGGAGGGAGAACAGAGCTAACATTTTGAGTGTGGATGACAAAGAGTTTCTGCTCTGACGAAGAGTCATCCTGACTTGAAACGTTGGCTCTATTCTCTCTCCACAGATGCTGTCAGACTTGCTGAGATTTTCCAGCATTTTCTGTTAGTTTATTGTGAGGGTCTCTGGTCCAACCGCTGTCAATGGGATTTTCCATTGAAGGAACTCCATGCTGCCCGGAAACCCACGGGCTGGGGTGCGCTGCGATGGGACCAGAGAATCCTGCTGGCGTGACTGGCCGGAGAATTCCGGCCATTGTCTTACTTGAATTGGTTATAGTGTAATAAAGCGAACCTCTTTCTTTGTTAAACTCAAGAAAATGTCCTGTTGGTTCTTTTGTGCTCAGATGCATAAACAGTTAAGTACTCAGTAAATTGCCAAGTATACCCTTTCCAAAACAAAAACGCTTGCTGCGGTCAAACAAGGAGAGGGAAAAGATGGGAGCCATTCAACCCCTCCTCAGCTGGTTGTTACAGAATTTATCCAGTGGGTCAACAAAACCACTCAGACTAGGTTTGATCTTCAATTTGTGTTGGGTTGGTTGAACTCAACCATGATAACTGGAAGGGTATTCTGGAACTGGAGAGGACAAATTGCTCAGCATTCTCACTCATGGTTATTTTCATGCAAAACCAAGTGAAACAGTGCAGAGTTAGCGATCACAGATGAGGGCAAGATTGAGCTTTGATTGTTTCTTGTCCCACAATACGGGAAAATAGCCGACAGCACAATGAGATGGCAGTCAAGAAGAATTTTTTCATCAGGGAGTAAATTAATACAATGTGATAAATGTTTAACTAATGAAAGCATGATACAGAAATCTTAATGCTGGAGTTGAACATTTTCTGGTGAATTTGAACACACTACACAGAGTAGCAACAAACTTCAGATGCTCTGTACCAAATCTTGTTGAGTGAGTAAACTTCAACCAACTGGAACACTATCATGGGCTTCAGCACTCTGGGGCTAGGGAACGGAAAGAATTGGATGGGATTAGCATTGCTGTCTGTGGACCCCTGCTATAAAGCGAGCGTTTGTGAATATAGAATGAAGCCAGATTCACACCAGGGTGGACTGCTGCTTGATTGCACTATTTCCTCAGCGCAAATTCAGCAAAAATACTACAAAAGATCATGGAATTTTAAGCACAAATTAACTTTCTGTGATCTTTGCACCAGGGCAGCACAGTGGCACAGTGGTTAGCACTGTTGCCTCACAGCACCAGGGTTCAATTTCGGCCTTGGGTGACTGTGTGCAGTTTGCGCGTTCTCTCCATGTCCACATGGGTTGCCTCCGAGTGCTCCAGTTTCCTCCCACACTCCAAAGATGTGCAGGTTAGGTGGTTTGGCCATGCTAAATTGCCCCTGAATGTCAGGGGGACTATCAGGGTAAATACTTGATGTTACGGGGATAGGACTTGGGTGGGATTGTTATTGGTGTAGGCTTGATGGACCGAATAACTTCTTTCCGCACTGTAGAGATTTTATAGTTTAAATAAACACCCTGTTCAAAACTGGCTCTGCCCACAAAGTTGACCATACCCCAGACTGAATTAACCATCATTCAGGTGGTGGTGTCAATTGTGGCCATTTGCGATCCTTTGTTTCAAGACAGAAGGATGAGCGGCATGTTTTCGAAGCTTTTGAATATGTTTTTTAAAAATTGTGAAGTAACTGACTACTGTACCCCAATATAACGAGTAAATGATTATCTATAGTATTTTAAAGACATTACCAGGAATTTTAAAAAGGTTCCTCAGAGGTGGTGGACTACACACTGATTAAAACGCCTTTTTTTGCATTAGCACTGTTTCTGCGCTTGGTGCATTCAAAGTGCACCAAGTTACCACTCTGAAATATATCAAGAAATACTTTTAAAGCAAAACTTAAAAAAAAGTGCTGATTGCACTTCTCCGTGATAGATTTTACACTTGGTGATGCACCAAGGGATTTTTCAAAAACAACGGCAATTTTGGGACACAATTCGCAGCCAGATTGGTGATACATCAAAGTGGAAATTCTACTCCCAGACATCAATGACATTATTTTCCAGCATAAGCCGGCTTTAGGAGAGAGAGGACAAAGGGGTACAAATGGAGGCTCAAACTTGTTCAGCTTTGATCAGGAGAATTCTGCCATACAGCAATAGCTGACAGTTACTTGTTAATATTTCAGAGTTGTCATCCAAAGACACCAGTAAAATAGAAACTCTCTCATTGCAGACATCAATAGCAATCAGGTAAACGCTTATCCCAATTTCACTGTATTCACAATCTCAAATATAAAATTAAATTGCATTTCACACAATTATATATTTTGAATTGATCCTGAAAGAAACTCAAAAACAGTTTATGGAAATTGTCTTCTGGGAAACTATCTCACATTACAATACTCCTGTTGTCAGAATTAACAATTAAACAAAATTGTACTTCCATCAGTCTAAATTGGGTTGTGTTGCATATACTTCAGACAACTGATTATTTGAAATAAACATCGGAAAATGCCATTCGAATTTGGAACAGTTAATATTGAGCAAAGTTTTGAAAATGTTTGCAAAATCTTGGGGAATGTGACACCAGCCTCATATTTAGTTATATTTTCCACCTGGTTTTTGTCCAAAATATCAGAGAAAGCTGAACCAGTACATCAGATTATTATAGATTTCCGATGGTGTAGCTCTAACAATTTTGTAGTGGGATGGGATTAATTGCTTTTAGTTGTAATAAATTTGATTGGATCAGAGTCTGGCCATTTAGAGGGACCAGACCGTGCCCTCTACATGAGCAGATAGTTGCAAAAACATCTGCTTATCCTGTTTCCATCGGCCTTTAGAGTCATAGAGCATGGAAACAGGTCCTTCAGCCCAACTTGTCCATGCCGTCCCTTTTATTAACCCCTAAGCTAGTCCCAATTGCCCACGTTTAGCCCATATCCCTCTATACACATCTTACCCATGTAACTGTCTAAACGCTTTTTAAAAGACAAAATTGTACCCACCTCGATTACGACCTCTGGCAGCTTGTTCCAGACACTCACTATCTTCTGTGTGAAAAAATTGCCCTCTGAATCCTTTTGTAACTCTCACCTTAAACCTAAACCTAGTTTTAGACTCCCCTACCTTTGGGAAAAGATGTTGACCATCTAGCTGATCTATGTCCCTCATTATTTTATAGACCTCTATAAGATCACTCCTCAGCCTCCTACGCTCCAGAGAAAAAAGTCCCAGTCTGTCCAGCTTCTCCTTATAACTCAAATCATCAAGTCCCGGTAGCATCCTAGTAAATCGTTTCTGCACTCTTTCTAGTTTAATAATATCCTTTCTATAATAGGCTGACCAGAACTGTACACAGTATTCCAAGTGCGGCCTTACCAATGTCTTGTACAACTTCAACAAGATGTCCCAACTCCTGTATTCAGTGTTCTGATCAATAAAACCGAGCATGCTGAATGCCTTCTTCACCACTCTGTCCACCTGTGACTCCACTTTCAAGGAGCTATGAACCTGTACTCTTAGATCTCTTTGTCCTTTAACTCTCCCCAACGCCCTACCATTAACTGAGTAAGTCCTGCCCTGGTTTGATCTACCAAAATGCATCACCTCGCATTTATCTAAATTAAACTCCATCTGCCATTCATCAGCCCACTGGCCCAATTGATCAAGATCCCGTTGCAATCCTAGATAACCTTCTTCAATGTCCACTATGCCACCAATCGCGGTGTCATCTGGAAACTTACTAACCATGCCTACTAAATTCTCATCCAAATCATTAATATAAATGATAAATAACAGTGGACCCAGCACTGATCGCTGAGGCACACCACTGGTCACAGGTCTCCAGTTTGAAAAACCACCCTCTACAACCACCCTCTGTCTTCTGTCTCAAGCCAATTTTTGTATCCATTTGGCTACCTCACCCTGGATCCCGTGAGATTTAACTTTATGCAACAACCTACCATGTGGTACCTTGTTGAAGGGCCTTGCTAAAGTCCATGTAGGCCATATCAAATGCACTAACCTCATCTACCTTCTTGGTTACCCCTTCAAAAAACTCAATCAAGTTTAACCCTAAGGGCGGCACGGTGGCACAGTGGTTAGCACTGATACTCACAGCGTCAGGGACGCGGGTTCAATTCCCGGCTCGGGTCACTGTCTGTGTGGAGCTTGCACTTTCTCCCCATGTCTGTGTGGGTTTCCTCCGGGTGCTCCGGTTTCCTCCCACAGTCCAAAGACGTGTGGGTTAGGTTGAATGGCCATGCTAAATTGACCTGAGTGTCGGGGGATTAGCAAGGTAAATATATGGGGTTACGGGAATAGGGCCTGGATAGGATTGTGGTCAGTGCAGACTTGATGGGCCGAATGGCCTCCTTCTGCACTTTAGGATTCTATGGTTTCCATTCATCCAATCTTGATGTTGAGATCATTTTAGCCTTCACCTGTCTTATTAATGAAGGAATAAACTCTAAATTATGTCCGGAAATATTAGACTTTAAGTAAGGCCTGAGCATTATTTTACTGGACACACAAGCGACTGGCTGAATTTCTGCAGGGTGATTCTCTCAGAGACAATGAAACCCCACCCTGTTACCCGACTAGGTACTTCAAAAAGCATCCAGAAACTAATTGCCATCTCCGATGGAGACAAAGGGACATAATGGCCATAATATCAAGAGATTACTTGTGTAATCACCAGACAGATTTTTTTGTGGATTCGCCTTTCCACTTGGAATATACCAAAAATGGTTAAAAGCCAACTGGAAGCCTCCCCACTTATCTGCGTGTCTCTGTGAGAACAAGTGCTGGAAGTTTGACATGGAAGTAAAAGCCAGCAAGCACACTTCCAGTACACACACTGCCATATTTTTCAGGTCCCTCAACCTCTCTCTGTGACTGGGAAAGTCAGCCAGGTCAGTAAGGATAGCAGCTGAAAGAGAACTGGGGACGTTCTCCACCAAATACAGGACACTGGGATTGCAAAACTGACTATTCGCCTGCTAAAGTCAACTCTACTGGAACCTCAAATCTGACTATTCCCCACCGCCAACTCCCCATCTGCATGGGATTCACCACTAATAGCCCCGACCCAAGCTGAACGCCCCCGTTATGACCTGACTCCACACACCATCCCCCATTGATCCTCCCAACCCAATTCATCCAACTTGAACTGAACCATCTGATGTCTGACCCCCCTACCACCTTCCAAATCACATCCACTTACCTTAGATATCTCTCTTCTCCCTGTCCTGTTATTTTCAATGGGACCTTTAAACTTTCCTGCTTTACTGCAGCTGGTGCTGTAAAAAGGAGCATGTCCTCCTATGCTTTGCCTCTTTTAAGATTGTGACACTGGACCCAGGAACCCACTGCATTGCCTGGATCTTGATGCTGAATACCACTCCGAACAAGTTATGGCCCAATCACCCCTGCCTCCTGAATTTTCCCCTAATGACACTTGATATACATGACCTGTCTCATTCCCAAGAACCAGATCTAACAGGGTCTCCTTATTTGTTGCACTGGAAAAGTACAGCAGTAGAAAATTCCCACTCTAGGAACTCTTCCCCTCTCTTCCCTTTACACTATTATGATCCAAGTCTTTATTCAGATAATTAAAGTTCCATATTTTAACTACTCTATAATTCTTGCACTTCTGTTATTTCTTTGCATATTTCGTCCTCGACAACTTTCCCACTTGTTGGTGGCCAATAGACAACGTTGAGCAATATACTTGCACCTTATTTGTTCCTTCATTGTAGCTAAATACATTCTGTCCTTGGTTCTCTGGACCTCCTCTCTTGCCAGCACTCCAGTGTTTTCCTTAATCAATACCATCACCCCTCCCCCTTTCCTATCTTTTCTGAACATCTTGTATCCAGGAAGAGTATACAGAATAGTATCCAGAAAACAAACTTGCGAGGAAATTACAGGGAAGTGCTGCAGGGACTGGAAAACTGCCAGCCAATCTGATTGGCTGGCATCTCTCCAAGGCAGAACTTCCTCCCGAGGGTGGACGTTCTGTTTATGCTCAATCAATGCTCATTTGAGCGTAAGTTGGGTGCTGACTATTCCCCACCGCCAACTCCCCATCTGCATGGGATTCACCACTAATAGCCCCGACCCAAGCTGAATGCCCCCGTTATGACCTGACTCCACACACCATCCCCCATTGATCCTCCCAACCCAATTGAGATGTTGGAGATGCGTTCCCCGCGACTCTTTGGATGTGGGGGGGGCCGAGCCCCTGCCATCCTGCAAATTTGGCCCACAGAGTACGACAAATTGGTAAGGAACAGAACCGGGATCTAGATACAGGAAAAAGGAGACTGGCTGCTATATGTATTAAATAAAGGCTTGCATTTACAGAGCATCTTTCCGTGAGCTGAGGATATTGCAAAGCTTTAAACAACCAGTGAAGTATTATTGAAGTGAAGTCACTGTTCTAAGGTCAGAAACTCGGCAGCCTATTCTTGCACAGTAAATTCCATAAACAGCAATGTGAAACGATCAGATAATCTGTTCTTGTGATGTTGACTGAGGGATAAATATTGGCCTGGACACCAGGGCTAACTCCCTTGCTCTTTAAAATAGTACCATGGGATCTTTTACATCCATCAGAGCAGGCGGGTGGGGACTCGATTTAACAATTTATTGGAAAGATTCCACCTCCGACAGTGCAACATCCTCTCAGCACTGCATTGGAGTATCGGCCAATGAAGTCATTTTGAAGTGAAGTCATTGCTGCAATGTAGGAAACACAGTAGCTATTTCGTGCACAGAAAACAAACAGCACTGAAATAAATGAAGGTGGGTTGCATGGTGGCACAGTGGTTTGCACTGCTGCCTCACAGACCCGGGTTCAATTCCCAGCTTGGGTCATTGTGTGTGTGGAGTTTGCACATTCTTCCTGTGTCTGTGTGGGTTTCCTCCGTGTTCCTCTCATAGCCCACAGATGTGCAGGTTAGGTGAATTGGCCATGCTAAATTCTCCCTCAGTGCACCCGAACAGGCGTCGGAGTGTGGCGACGAGGGGATTTTCACAGTAACTTCATTGCAGTGTTAATGTAAGCCTACTTGTGACACTAATAAAAAAGAAAGTCTGTTTCAGATATTGGTCGAGGGATAATTGTTGGCTCGAAGAACAACCCTGTTCCTCTTCAAGTAATGGCATGGGATCTTTCCTTGACTTGTGTTGTTGGCTGGGGGCTCATTTTAACATTTCCATTGAAAGATAACATCTCGGACAGAGTCACATTCCCTCATTAAAACAGTGAGGTGCTGGCCTAGACTAGGTTCTCAAGTCTATGGAGTGGGACTTGTACCTCATGACCTTCAGCATCGGAAGCGAAAGTGCTGCCACTTGGACCAAGACTACCATCTTCAATGATTTGCATAAGTATCTTGTGAGGAAGATCACTTTCCCTGAAAATTAAGCATAGCTACACATTGTTTGGTTTGTTCTGTTCATTATGTTCGATATGCCATTGGCAAGATAGTTGAGATATAAATAGACCCTACAGCTAGAATGTTATGGTCATTCACACCGGCAGGATGTTCCCATCCCACTGCAGTGAACGGCTGGTAAGATTGTGCCCTACGTATATATAGGCTGGAATTATCTGGCTGTTCACACCTTCTGGTCCAGCCGATGGCTCGCGCCCACTGCAATCTTCCCCGCGGCGTGGGGTGCAGTCGATGGGAAATCCCAATAGACATCAATTTATACAACCACTCCTTTTGATGCTATTATGCCCAACGAGACATTCATCATCTCCCACCCTGGCTGTTTCTCTTGGTGTGGCAATGATTTAAACTGCTCAGTATTCTGCTCACTATGATACTTCTGCAACAGTTAATTTGCATGACCAATCCCTCACCTTCACTTTTCATGCCCTTATACCCAGCAAAATCTTGACTCCCTTCTATCCTAGTCCATCCTCTGGTAGGTGGTTTAGCCATCATTCCAGAGCAGATGGGCCATTTCAACAGCTTTAAGTCTCACTCTCCTCTGACAAAACCACCACAACTCTATGATCATCTTAGAATCATAGAATCCCTGCAACGAAGAGGCTATTCGGCCTATTGAGTCTGCACAACTCTCCGACAAAGCATCTTTCCCAGGCCCAACCCCCACCTTATCTCCGTAGCCCCACACATTTACACTGCTACCCTAACCTACACATGTTGGGACACTCGGGGGCAATTTAGCCAATCCACCTAACCTGCACATCTTTGGACTGTGGGAGGAAGCCAGAGCGCCTGGAGGAAACCCACAGACACAGGGAGAATATGCAGACTCCACACAGTCACCCGAGGCTGGAATCGAACCTGGATCCTTGGTGCTATGAGGCAGCACAGCTAACCACAAGTGCCACTGCACCACCCCTTTGGAAAGCAAAGATAATCCTCATCTTTGATGCTTCATTACCAACCATGTCCACAAACCCCTCCCCTGTGCCACTTCCACCCTCATCGCGAGCATGAAGTACAAGGTGCTCACGGATTTCATATCACAAAGATAAAGACCATTTATTCAGCTTCTGTTGCTGCTACTCCCTTTGTTGAGCAAGGCAAATCTCTCTGCCGGCAACTCATCTTTCTTAGCTCTGAATCCCCATCTCTCTCTCTCTGGTTTCTTGCTCATCTCATCGATGTCCTCACCAAGCTCATCCCATTCACAGATCAACTTCCTGCCCCCTTCAACCCAATCCCAATTAAACTGTTGACCAACTTGCCTACCTAACCCCCATGCTTGAGATACAGTCCACTTCCATTTAAAAATTGCTACAAACATGTTCTTCTTGAAATTTGTCGATTTCAAAGCAGTAAATTGGCAGTATTAATGCAAAGCTACTTACAGAACCTCATTTTAAACCAATTACTGAATGTGTTTTATTTGGTAGCCCAAGGAAGTTTCTTTGGGTACAAGGGAACTAATAGCAACTTGCAAACTATTAAGGAACTGATTACTGTAAACCAATATAACCAGTGAAGTAATTTTCTCCCATATAAGCTCAGTTTACTCAGGTTATGAACTGATTAAAATGCTTATTATTTCTGATAAACTCAACTTTTAGCTGTTTTAGTAAAACCAGGTTACCCTTAGGGCAGCACGGTGACACAGTGGTCAGCACTGCTGCCGCACAGTGCCAGGGACACGGGTTCAATCCCGGTTTGGGTCACTGTTTGTGTGGAGTCTGCACATTCTCCCCGTGTCTGCGTGGGTTTCCTCCGGGTGCTCCGGTTTCCTCCCACATTCCGTGCTGGTTAGGTGCATTGGCCATGCTAAATTCGCCCTCAGTGTACCTGAACAGGGGCCAGAGTGTGGCGACGAGGGGATTTTCACAGTAACTTCATTGCAGTGTTAATGTAAGCCTACTTGTGACACGAATAAATAAACTAAAAAAAAATATAAACATTCGTACATACAGACGTGGCCAGAATTTTGAGTTGCTCGGGCGGGTGTTTACCCGACCAGGAAGTGTGTCGAATGGCGCAGAGATGTCAGGCACGCATCCCGACATCACCATGTGCTTGTGAAATATTTCCGTCGCTGGGCTTGTGCAATAGTCAGAAGCGCGCCTGCTGACAGTCAAGAATGCAATTTAGCCAATTAAATGCAATTTTACATGGCCCCTCAGCTTTTATGGTTGGCAGGCTGGCTGACTGGTCAGGCAGCCTTTATGTTTCAATTTCTGCCTTGATCCAGGGTGGGATTAACAATCTGGGTTGAAATAAAATTTTAAATGGTGTCTGGTTACTGAGGTTTGTGTTTGAATTTGAATGTGCTGCTTCGGCACTTTCTGCGTAGTTTTTCTATTGCAATTTATTTCTTACAGGTCTGCGGCTTCCTGAGGAAGTTCCACAGCTACTGCCCTCAAGGAAGCACATTAGAAGCGCCAGCACGTACCCCCTCCCTTTACTCAGCGCTCACATACTTCTTGCCCTCCCCACCAGTACTGTACCTTTCCCAGCATGCATTTCATGCTGGCTGTCCATTAATTGGCCAACTGACGGGAAATCATGTTCCGGGGCTGACTATGGCTGGAAACACGTTTTGCGCCTTCTCCTAGGCCCACCAAGTGCACATGCCCAACAGACAAAAAGATTCAGGCTCTGTGGAATACTTACTAATGTCTTTTTTAAAATTACAATCCAAAACGCTGCCCATTTCTGTGGATTCATGAAAGATTATGCATTCAGAGATATGGAAATGAGTTTGCATAGGAACATAAGAGAAAATGATTTATTAAAACTAGCACAATTTTGAGTGCAATTTGTGTCCAGATACCTTAACTTTACTTAACAGCCCAAGTAACAATTGTTGTCAATCAACATTGCAAAATGCAGAAAGTAGAGCCTTATGTTTCTGAGATTTCCAAAAACATCTTTACTGCCACATGTAAGATGGTTCATTCTAGATCCGCTTTTAGATACATTTTCTTCCCTCTATTCCCCAACTCTCTTCTGCTCGGATACAATTCCAGAGGGTGCTGGCACTCCTGCGTCAGGCTATTTAATTGTGTGGGATGTTAGGGAGATGGGATTCTGGCTCAGTCTGATCCTATCCTCATTTATCATCCAAATATTCACACTTATTCAGCTGCGTTTCATAAAGCGATTTGATCTTGAAACGCAAATAAAGGAAATATCGAGGGATGTGAAAGTATGACCTGTGTTGCACTTTTGCACAAGGTTAAAATGATCCCCATGGATTTGGAGTCTAAGGGTATGTCTTAAAAAAATCAATGGTGTGATTTTGATGGCAGAAACTTCTCTCAGACACAAATACTACATGTAATTCTTTTGGCAAAAGTGAATTTCTGGACATAACACATTATCCATAAGGCAGCAGCTGTGGAAAAGAGGGTACTGAGCTGAGAGCACTGCTCCAGCTGGCCCCAGTGACTGTGAAGGGCTTCCTGACAGCTAAGAATTGTCATCACAACATCCTTTGGGTCAGAAAGCATGCAAGAATGGAAAATGTGCAATCCAAGGAGCTGCTCGGCCAAAGTGTAATGAGACGCCAGTATCTTCCCCAAAGAATGAGATAATGTACTGACCAGAACAACTGGTTGAGTTGCAGAAAGCTTGTAATACATCTCTGCAACATCCAAAAACTGATAGGTATTCTCATGTGAGCATTACATGATTCACCAGTCCTATGCAGTGTTTCAAAAAAAGATAGTTGTGGAGATGAAGGCAGCCGTTCAAACAGTTTTGATTGGAAATTCTAGTATGCTAATGAGACTGAAGGAATAATATTTACAATAGGCTAGTTGATTTTTCCTGATGTGAAATATGGAAGTCATGATCAAGTGTAGTCTTTAAGTGATGCAGCATTCGAGAGTGTGGGAAAATACACATGCAATTTAGTCTCCAGTTTGACAAATGAAAGAGCTGTGATCTCCTGTTAACGACTCTAGTGTTTGAATTCCCAGGACAGAATATTCCCAGGACTCCAATACTGAAACCTCTCAATTTTACAATTAACTCTCCGTTGGATTGAGGTTTCTCATGTCTCCAAACCTCTGATGGAGAATTGAGAGATTACAAACGATGCCGTTAACAATTATCCCGCAATTGAATTTTAAACTGGTTTTATTAGACGTGCGATCGTTTCAGTTTCTGGAGTATTTTCCTATTTCTGTATTTATAAGTTGCAAAGTCCACATTTATAATAGAAAGAGCCACAGTAAATCTGTTAAGCTGTTATCTATGTGCTTCTGCCTGCAGTGTTGCGCAGGGTTTCCACTGGGGGAAGATATCAAGAAAGAAGTTTAACAACACCAGGTTAAAGTCTTTAACCTGGTGTTGTTAAACTTCTTACTGTGTTTACCCCAGTCCAACGCCGGCATCTCCACATCAGGAAGATATCAATGCAGGTTATTAGATTTACGCAGGCAATTTTCATTATAAATTGGAAATAAGTGGCAGTAATTTTTGTGAGGGCTCCCTGATTTTCGCTGTAACCAGGTGGAAAACTCAAAGGAATGTAAGCAACTGTTTATGCCACTTCTCAGAGGTTTTTGCTGCTTCTCGATCAAAGTCATAGCAGAGATTCTACTCCAGGGAGAAGGTTTTAAGTATATTATAAAATAGCATTTATACAGACCAGGAGACATTTTAATGTGTTTCAGACAGAATAAATTATTTTGGAAATTAAGAGATTCCTTTAAACACGGCAGTCGTTCTGCAGTAGTATATCACACAGATAGCAATGGAAGAAAGACAAATTCAATAATTTGCAGTGTGGGGTTATGAGAGGGACATTATCTTAAACACCAGGGGGAGCTCCTGGTTTTTCTTCTCTTTGTGCAGTAGGATGTTTAGCATCCACCTAATCAGCCAGACAGAAACTTTATCATTTTTACTGAAGGATGTCATCACTGGCAGTGCAGCATGCTTTCAGTCCTACACATTCTTTTATATGTGTTCATATTGTTCACTTGTAATGCGAGCTTCAACTAACCATCTTCTGAACAAGAGGCAAATGATGCCATCTGAGCCAAGCAAACACCCAGTTATTTGGAGGAGGAACATTTCTTTGGTCCAAATTGGCTAATTGTGGAGGAATTGCTGAAAAGGGAGGCATGCTGATGAGGCTTTTCATCTTGCATCCATCAAGACAAATGCAAGAATGCCAAATTTCAAAGAATTACAACAATTTATACTACAGAAAAGGGGTGCTGATTGGTTGACTGTGACTGAGATGTTGCCATGGAGAAAGCAACAGGGATATATAGGCTCCTCAAGGTTCCAGCTAATTCAATTAAAGGTACAAGGCTTGAGCATATTCCCTTTGTTTGCAGAGAACAGGACCCTGTGTGTGAATGCATGGTGTTTCTAGCGAGCTTAAATGAGCCATATTATGGGCTTGATTTAAACTGGTTGTTAGTGTAGCTATTAGCTCACTTAGGATTGTTCAGCTAGTGCTACATAAATGCGGCATTACATCTAACCATATTTGACCAATTGTCCTGAAATAAGTCTTTTTATTGTATTGTGTTACAGTGTGAAACATCCATATTTTCAATGACAGGAACCTTATTTTATTCAATTTCAATATCAATAGCAGTGAGGATGAGATTTAGAGGCAACTTGGTTAACAATTGCAAATTACTGTATAGATAATTATATCCATTAAAATATGGAATTATGGTAAAATGATAAACTTGTAATTACTTGAATATGATTCATAAATAATTTATAAATGTAGTGCATGATTCATATGATTATTGTTTCCTGCATTTATTAGATCCAGACTTATGTCTGTTAGATCAGCTTCGTGTTTGCCTGATTAGTGTTTCTGGCACTAATCTAATTTCATTTACCAAACAGACATTAAAATGAACAGTGGAGGTTAGGAGTGGGAAGGGGTAGTGGAAAAATAGGCGTGTGGGATGATTTATAAAGTTATCATGAATGGATAAGGCAATCTTCTAGGGTACCGACATGGGTAATGATAACCAGAATGCCAAAACATACAGACATAAAAATAAATTCATAAATCGACTGAAGAGGAAAAAATGGTAAAAAGACAGAATTAAAGGCCCTTCTCTGAATTCACACAACATTCATAACAAATGGAAGAATTAATAGCACAAATGCATAAATGAGTCGAATAAGATGGTTAGTTGAAGCTCGCATTACAAGTGAACAATATGAACACATATGAAAGAACTTGTAGGACTGAAGGCATGCTGCACTGCCTTTACAGAGAGGTGATTGCAAGGTCACCAACACTGAGAACTGAATATTGAAGGGTATTTGACATTTCAGAAGGATGGGAAGAAAAGAAAATGAGGTGTGGTAGTTTGATCAATGAAGGTTGAGACCAGTACAGTGGTGAGAAGTGATCTTGACTCGGAATATCAAGAATTAGAATAAGTTTGTGTGGAATTAACAAATAGCAAGAGAAATAAGTTAGTGGTGGCAATAGTTTGTAGGCCACCTAACAGTAGCTACACTGTAGGACAGAGTATGCATCAAGAAATTATGGGGGTTTATAAGAAATGTACAGCAATAATTGTGGGCAATTTTAATCTTCTTATAGATTGAATAAATCAAATTGGCAAAGATTGTCTTGAGCATGAGTTCATAAAGTGTTTCTGGACAATATTTTCTGGAACCAACCAGGAAACAGGCTATTTTAGCTTTGGTAACGTAAAATGAGATAAAGTAAATTGATATTCTCATAATGAAGGATCATCTGGGCAAGAGTGATCATAACATGCTGGAATTTCATATTCAGTTTAAGGCTGAGAAACTTGGGTTTGAAACCAGTGTTTAAAATTTAAAATTAAGGCAATTAGAAAGGTATGAAGAAAGAGTTGACCTCAATAGACCAGGAACATTGAATAAAAAGTTAGATTGTAGATAAGCAATGGCTTACAAGATGCTTCAAAACTCTCAACAAAGATAAATTCCATTGTGAAAAAAGACTCCAGAAAAAGGATGCACCTTCTGTGGCTAACAAAGGAAGATCAGGATGGTACCAAATTGAAAGAAAATGCATACAAGTGTGTGAAGATTAGCAGTAGGCCCGAAGATTAAGAACATTTTAGAAACCAGTATAGGATGACAAAAACACTAATAAAGAGAGAGAAATTAGAATGTGAGAATAAACCAACAACAAATAAAGGACTTCCACAACTACATAAAAAGAGAGTAGTTAAACTAAATCTGGATCTCTTGCAAGGTAAGACTGGGGAGTTAATAATAGGAAGCAAAGGCCAGAATTCTCCAGCCGTTCACGCCCCACTGGCGCTGCTGTTGTTTTTTTGCCAATCACCTCAAATTGGTGTCTTCTGGTTCTTGATCCCTCTGCCAATGGGAACAATTTATCTACTTTGTCCAGACCCCTCAAGCTAGTGAAAATGCTCTCAACTTTCCTCTTATTCTTCTCTTCTCCAAAGAGAACACCCCCAGCTTATCCACATAGTTGATATTTCTCACCCCAAAACCAATTTGTTATGAATCCTTTCTGCACTCTCTCCAATTCCTTGGCAACCTTCCTAAAGTATGAACTTTCATGGTTACTATGCTGAGGGGATTTTTGAAAGTCAAAAATCTTATCTCAACATGCAGTGTTCATACATTAGGTGTTATCTTTTAAAATGCATTAATATTGGCTAGAAAATGAAACTTCAATTATCTGTTATGATGGAAGCATTCTTGCTTCTACAAAATCATGAAAATGTATAGAAAAAGAACAATTTTTTTGTTTTAAACTTTGTTATTTCTGCTGAGCATTGCCAGCTTCAATCTCTGCTAAGAAGCCCTGATACCTTCTGGGCTCCACGTCTACATCTCCATGAAAACTTTGGTAGGTAATAGAGAATACAAGTACAGAGAAAGGGATCATTTGAGGCACCTTGATAAAGGTGCATTCTTCAAAGGGATTCCACTGTTATCATGATGCTGCATCATGTCCAAATACACAGGATGCAGTGAACAGAGTTCTGAGACTGATGCCAGTACGGACGAAACTTCATTGCCACCAGGTCAGAATTATATTAAGCAGCAAAACCAAAGATAAACCTATGCACAAACTGGGTGTAAGGAGCTGGTAGCATTTGGACAAAATAAAACAACTTCAGAGTTTACCAAAATGCTTATTATTAAAGAACAATTATTAAACACAGTAAACTATAAGCTTGAGCACTTCAGTAATCATTAATTTGTTTAAAAATGACATTTACTGCTAGCCAGTTTGCCTTAATTATACATGATGATTTTTATGTCCTTCAGGGAGTCCCTATCCTACGAACTGCCGGATCCCATCCTTGTCGCCAGTTTTATGTATTCTGCTCCCTTGGTGCACCAAAAGAACTCAATCCACCAGTTGGGAAAATGCAGCTATTTTATTCTAGGTCTTGCTGGTTTCACACTCCCACTCCTCCGTCCCAGGTCTGCCCCAGGCAGATCTTAAAATCCCTCACAAGACTTGCTCCCTTAAAGGGTTATGCACCCAACATACGTAAAAATGTCTTGTCCAATACCTAAGACTCAAAAGTAAAATATAATCCTAGTAGACAAGAATTGTTCAAGAAAGATAATAGTTTGTTCTTGTAAAAGATTAGAAATAAATGTGTTGGTCACCAGTTTATTCTGAATTTAAAATGGACTGAATGGCTTATTTTATCTCTGTCTATTGTGTGATATCCATCATGCTGTTACCATTCTCAGTTGACTCACTATAGCTGTTGTACTGAGACTTGGCATTTTTCTTGGAGGAGAGAGAATGCAGGGGGAGAACTGCATTGGTGAGTCCTGTTAACCTGCTGGTGACTAATTTTAAGGTGGCATTTAGGAAGGGCAATACTGCATGGGAGGGAGGGAAGAAAAGTAACTTAACAGGGGGATTCTCACAAAAATAGAAAAGGCATTGCTCACTGAATAATTTCTAAGGAGAAATTTATGAGGCTTCACATACTGCTGACACGCCCTTGCAAGCAGTCAGCACACGTGAAAATCAATGAATGCAGAAGAAAGGGAAGTTAGTTTGCAGTTTTCTGATATGAGTTGGCTGCGTGTATAAGACCTGCTGATGATCTGCACCATGATGTCCCTATCTTCTTATTATCCTGTGCCCGATTCAGCTATAAAATATTCCGCCCTCATCCCCCTCCGCTGTGACCCTTCGACTTTGGGGGATAGTTTGGATGTACCCAAGTAATGCAAAAATGGTGCAAAACTGGTCTCCCAGACCTCCAGCCTATTTTTTCACTGCTTAGCATCCAGGATTCCAGGACACACAACAGAGGAAAATCTGCCCCATTGATATTTTGTGGATATGGTTCCATGGATAAAGGGCCTTTCCTGCAACCTTGCACAAGCAACTATTCTTTCAGTAGGCCATGTTTATATTTGTATTGAAAAACATTTGCCTTATTATTCATTTAAGTATATTTTCAGCAATTACTAAATAGCAACCTAGCTTAACGTTCATTTTCACTTGATATGCAAACTTTGTATGACTGCATTCAAACTAAAAAAAAGCTTCTGAGGTTATGTAGTTCAACCCAAAACTAACTGAACCATCTTTTGCTACTTTACAAACTGCAAATGGCACAAAAGTAGTTCTTACATAATGTGTGAGCAAATCTATATTTGTTGCACCCTAGAGATGCATCTAAAATGCTGAAAACATCAATAGCAGCTAACATTTACAGTTAAACAGCTTTCAAGTATGAGGGCTGTAATTGTTTAAACATGTGGTTAGGCTGTTCCTGAAGACAGCTCAGCCATTTGATTTACCTGCCAAAGCACACTTCTTCTGTGGCTGCTGGAGATTTGAAAGTGTAAGACGTAAGCTGCAAGAGCTTTCTCACGGTGAGCCACTTCCCGCACCTGACTTACTGCGGGTCACTTGCAAGGTCAGAATGCCAAAAGAATAATTTCACTAGCAGACATTTTGCACTTTGACAAATGACATTTTCAAAAAGGAAGATTGGATAGCCCTTGTCCAATTTAAAGGAATTTGGCATTACGACAACTTGCCAATATAGTATCTTTCCCTTAGTAAAATGCCCCAAGGTTATTCCCAGGAATGTTATCAAACATAACTTGACGAGTCACAGTAGGAGATGAGCTTGGTTTTAAGGACTGTCTCAAAGGAGGATAGAGAGGCATATCGGCTTGGAGAGGTAATTCCAGAGCTTAGAGTCCAGGCAGCTGAAGGACCGCCATAGAATCATATAGAACAGAAGGAGGCCATTTGCCCTATTGGCCGGAATTTAACTGTACCTTCTGCCATGGGAATTGGAAAGGTCTGTTGACCTTGGGTGGGATTTTACGGTCTTGGGATGAACAAGGCCTTAGAATCTTGCCCATTGTGTCTGCCTCACTCCTTTAATAGTGGCTGAATTTGCTTTACTTTTTTCAAAATGACTTAGCTGTTTCGAGGATTTGCTTGCAGTTCAGCTGATTCAAGTAGGGTGTGAGGGAGAATTAATAAGAATGAAGTAAAACAATTAGTGTTGCTTGATGAAAATCAATTTATGCAGCTAACAGAAGAACAGAAGTTACATTGAGGTATCAGGGCGAGAGACAGTTCTGATTCACTTTGGTGGGATATAGAAGGAAGATAAATTCAAGCCCATAATTCTGCATATATGGCTTAATCAGGAAGGGGCACAAGGCAAATGCCTGACAACTCGCCAGAGAAATGAAGTCCTATAATAATGCAGAGGTGGTTTCAGAGTGACAAGTGGGAATAATAATTGCTGTGAAGATTGCAAGTTATCTGACTTCAACATGGATATCTCGTTATCATTTCACATATGGCTGTGTCGCCCATACGTATGAGCAGGCATAATGTGAAGTCACACAATTTGGGTTACTGTGGGACCCAAGGAAAATGTGGAGGAGTTGGGAACATTTCCAAAGACATGGAAAAATTCAGACAGGAAATTAATCAATAGCAGGACTGTCCTGTACCCAGATTCAGTACAAATAGTACAACGAACTAACTTGGCCAAGAAAGGTGAGCAAAGTGGCAGATTCACTGAGATCCTGGAATGCACCCAGCCTCTCTCACACTGTCTTGTCAAGCCCACTCCATCATAAGGTTCCCCAAACCCACTTAAGTTTCAATAGCATTCATCGTTCACCATCAATGCATTCTCATACATCCCATTCACTGAGTTCAATGCCATCACCCCAACCCTCATGCAATGTGATAGCACGTCAGTCAGCAAAGCAAGTGTAGACATGTCTTTATATGCATGCCAGGGGCACTTGTGATGGATCTGCCTGACAGTCTCCTCACTGTATATACTCCATCCAGTGGAGAAACAATTGCCTTACTGAAACTGATAGGTCTGTCGTTCCCACTTGCAGAAGAGAGCACAGAATGCTAGAGTGAGTAAGTGGACCAGAGGTTGTCTGTCACAGGTAATGAAACTGGGATCTGCAGAGGAAGAGACCATGGAGATCAGTGGCATGTCTGCATCCTGACCATTGGAGATGGAGAGATTGGGGCTTTGCAGCTTAGAATCATAGAATCCCTATGGTACAGAAGGAGATCATTCGGCCCATCGAGTCTGTACCGACCACAATCCCACCCAGGCCCTTTTTCCGTAACCCTCATTTACCCTGCTAATCCCCCTGACACTAGGGTCAATTTAGCATGGCCGATCAACCTAACCCGCACATCTTTGGAGTAAGGGAGGAAACCGGAGCACCTGGAGGAAACCCACGCAGGAACAGGGAGGAGGTGCAAATTCCACACAGACAGGGACCCAAGGCTGGAATTGAACCTGGGTCCCTGACACTGTGAGGCAGCAGCGCTAACCACCGTGCCACTGTGGTCTGTCTAGTGACAGCATTAAATATTTCCGACTCACATCACAGGCAGGACTTGGCCATGTTAATTTGATTTCTACATCAAGTGAAATATGATCATTTTAGCTATGCTAAGAAACAACAGTTTTGCTTATTACTTATCCATATCCATCTCTTTTCTCCCCCAGGGCCATTGTATGAGAAACAGCAGCTGTGAGCCATCTGTACAATGATTCCTTAGAGGAGCTCATTCCTTCTAGGATGCACTGTCACTGGACACATACTTACCAGGCACCAGTGCAGAAAGAAGCACTTTGTGCATCCAGTTAATTGGGTTTTCACTTGGTTAATCATAGATCAGAAATGAGCACGAGAAAAGAGTTTTGCAAGAGTGGCATTAGTGAATTAGTGTTGCAGGTCATTGCAAGGATGTCTTCCATAGATGTGGTTCCTAAAGGGTGCGGTGCGCCACACTAGTGCGGCGAGAAAGGATGGCGGGAAGATTCAAGGACAATCAAAGAAACATTTAAACATTCATGTGTAGAAACCCGTAGAAGTTTCCAGATTTCATGCCATCTCTCTTTGTGTTAAGACTTAACACCAGTGTGGCGCGCCGCACCCTTTGGGAACCACTGGGAACTTCAATCCTGATAATCTAATCAGTCCATGCAGGCCGTGACAATGGCCACTCAAACTCTGAATGATGACATGCCTGCCTCTGTAAACAACATGTCAGACATCTTGTTTGAAGGAGGAGGGTAGGGGGAGCATGGAAGTGGAAACTCAAAGCACCCCCCTCTCACATCTCACCATTGTGTTCCCCTCTACCCCAATCGTATCCAACACACTACCTCGTGTCCCGATGGCCAAGGACCAAGTCTGCCCTGCACAGGAGGAGCAGGCTTTGGTAGGTTCTCATGGTCTCTGATATTTAATGGTCATTGGCCATAAGTATCTCAAAAGTCATAATAAAGTTAACAGCAGCCTGCCTTTAATTTTTGCCGAAGCCACAAGGTTTCACCACAAAGAACTGTTAGGAAGAGGAAGAGAAATGATTTATAGTTCTTAAGAGGTATGCACATGGGCATCTTTGAAAATATTTTATTAAGTTTCCTTTTTAAAAAAAAATCAACTCACATAAAACTTATTAGTTGGTATTAATATCCAGTGTTGATTATTGTTGCCTGTTAATTGACAATTTGCCTTTTCAATTGCTTGATGATGAATGTGAAGAGATCAATTGATGGGGACCATTACTAATTGGATGGCTGATTGCAGGACTGCTTTGTGTCTGCAGGGAATGGGCTGGATTTGATTATTACTATGGTCCAGTGAGAGTGACTTCCTGATCCATTTGGGCTATTAGGAAATCCATGGCATCCGAGATGAAATATGAATGGGTGGTCTGGCATAATGTGCCAATCTTCATCCTCCCCAGTGGAATCCTCTTCAGATGATGATTGATACGCAGCTTCTTCATCCTCTATCTCCAGTCCTAGCTGTTGTGTATGTTCTACACAACAAAGCATACCACGATTATAATTAGAGATCCTCGCTGTCAAAAATGTCGGGTGCTTCCAGACATATCCAGGCACCTAAAGTGTATCTTCAGCCTGCTCAATGACATACGTGGTTATGATATGATGGTCAGTGCAGTGCTCTTTGGATTCAGTGATGGTGTTTCTCAGAGGTGTGGTCAGCTGGATTTGGAGGCGGTTTCGTTCTCTGTCCAGTTTGGGGATCTTGGACTGTTACTGTATGAAAGGCTGATGGCAGATCCCAGAGAAGCTAACAGGGACCTGCATGACGCCCTTCTTGTGATTGCACACCAGTTTAACATGGTGGAATGAAATTTCTTGTGGTTGATGAAGTCTATTGATTTATTTGGAGCTCCTCAGATTGCCTGGTGTGCACAATTAATGGCACTCTATCTGTGGGAAGCTAGCCAGAGATATAAATACTATTCTGGATCTTGTCACCATTGGGGAAATTTACATAACTGCCAGGCATGGCTAATAATTCAACTGCCTAATGTATTTATGTACAGCCAATTGAGAGACGCTTAATATATCCTGGGGTTGCTTCCGGCAAGGAACCAGGGACTAAGAAGTTAAGGACAGTAGAGACTTTCACAGCCACTGGGAACATGTGGCTATTAGGTTCAACAGGGAACTGGTCTTCATTTAGGAGGCTACAAATATCTGTGACCATCTGGCGAGACAGTCTCAACCCTCTGGAAAACACTTTTTCAAAGTGATCAAGTATGCTGAGCTCTGTCTCCACTCTCAGAGAGTTGTGAACCTGTGGAATTCTCTACCACAGAAAGCTGTTGGGGCCAGTTCGTTAGATATGTTCATGAGGGAGCTGGACATGGCCCTTGCGGCTAAAAGGATCAAGGGGTATGGAGAGAAAGCGGGAGAGGGATACTGACTGTGCATGATCAAACATGATCATATTGAATGGTGGTGCAGGTTCAAAGGGCTGAATGGCCTACTCCTGCACCTATTTGTCTATGTTTACGCTTTGTTTTGTGAGTGTTGCCTCTTACGAACTTGGCATCTTGATTGCTCCTTTCTGTTATCCAACTGCAACTGCCCCCATAGCATGGCCTTGCTGATCTGCAGCTCTCTCTCATGTCAAAGTCAAAACTGAAGCAGTCATGGTGCCATTCACTCTCATCTTGTGTATGTGAAGAGTTCCAAATTGTACAGATAAGTCTCTCACAACCAATAGTGTCACCAGATTATTTCCTAGCAGGATCAGAGAAAGTAGCTATGAACACTAGGCCTTTATTAATCTTAGTATCTTTGACCTTCCCCATGTAGTGCCATTCAATCTCACGTCCATTTTAATGCCACTTTTCCTGCTCAGGGAAATGTATGCAGAAGGTGTCAATGCCAAAACATGGTGATAGTCTCAATAAAGCTCAATAAAGGTTGTGAATGTAGCCCAGTCCATCACATAAACCAGCTTCCCATCCATTGACTCTGTCTACACTTTCCACTGCATCAGAAAAGCAGCCAGCATAATTAAGGACCCTACGCACCCCGGACATTCTCTCTTCCACCTTCTTCCATTGGGAGAAAGAAACAAAAGTCTGAGGTCACGTACCAACCGACTCAAGAACAGCTTCTTCCTGCTGCCATTAGACTTTTGAATGGACCGACCTCGCATTTCTCTACACCCTAGCTATGACAGTAACACTACATCCTGCACTCTCTCCTTTCCTTCTCTATGAACCATATGCTTTCTCTGTATAGCGTCCAAGAAACAATACTTTTCACTGTATACTAATACATGTGACGATAATAGATCAAATTAAATCAATAAAGCGCCCCAATTAAATCTTTTAATTCCCCTCGCTAGAGGAGCTGCCCACATGTAGCCACAGTTAAACAAGAAGTAAGCACATTTCCAGCGGGTTGGGTTCACGTTTTATATTTTTGCCGATTGAACCATTCCGATCCTCTACCCCCCATTTTGGGGCAGGGGATGGTTAAAACCTTTTCCAAGGAGGAGAGAATTAAATATAAAATACATCCCAAGCGAGTCAATGTTAAAAAAAGTAGCACAGCATTTTCTACTTGGATGTATTGAATTTTACCAGCTTGGACTTGTCCCAATTGGCACCCAGAACAGGCCCAGATGCTAATCTGTGGGATTTCTAATGGAGCCATTTGCCAATAGGTCTCATTACTGATGCCAGCTGAGTGGCTCCCAGCTGTGTTGGGAGGCCTGACAGGTGAGTCAGTCTGGAACAAAAAAGAAAAGTAAAAAAAAATGGAACTGCCTACCAAGTAGGAATAGTTTCCATTTTTGACATTGCCTCACTGGGATCATTATACTTTATACTGAATGAACTCCCCACCATACACTTACCTTACTTAAGAGTGGCATAAAGGAGTACCCTAGAGCTAGGGATTGACATAAGGTTGGAATGGAAGCTAAACGTGCGACAGGACTTTGTAGTGGAGGGGTGACACAAGGAAATAACATTTTAATTAAATTAAAAGCAAAATGCACAGCTCTGAAAGTAGTTCAATATTTAAAGTGCAAGTCTCCATCAGAACACTCCTAACAAAATATCCACTTCAGGGCGAATCTCAATGTAGAAACATAGGCTGCGATTCTCCCATCGTGACCCGCAACTTTTTTCTTGGGTCGTGGTGGGAGATGCGCGTCGCCGGCCTCGTACTGGGATTTACGCATGCGCCGGGAACGCATGCGCATCTCCCAGAGCTGGCAAACAGTTGTCAGTCAGACCACACTAGAACCCGTCGGAAGGCAGGTAAGTCATGTAAATCTTTTTAAAATATGTTTTAAATATGTTTATTCGTTCATTTCAGGTCCCGATTGAATCTCCCACCCCGCTAGAAGTACTTCATTCTGGCGGGGTACAGACTAGCTCCCCAAATTCGGGGAACTAACGGGAGACCCTGCCGGAATGAAGGGGGGGGGTGACAATCGGGGGCCCCCAGTGGGTCAGGTGGCAGGGGGTGGTGCCCCTGAGCATGGGCACCCTGGCAGTGCCAGCCTGTGCCCCCTGGCACTGCCCAAGGGGCAAAGTGTCCATGCCCAGGGGGCACCTTGGCATTGCCCATCAGGCATCGGGCAATGCCAAGGGGGCAGGGCCTATTGTGGGCGGAGCCTGGAGGCGATCGGTGGAAAGGGGAGGTCCCGCTGCCACTCTGCAAACAGGATTGGTCTGGGATGGAGAGAGGCTAGTGATTGGGGCGGGCTGGGGGGCTGCCTCCAGAGGGCTCTGACCCAGGGGTCAACAGGGAGGGGTGTGCCAGCGAGTGGGGGGGTCGCCACTGCTGGGAAGGGGTGGGCTGTGCATCAGGACATTCCGGGACAGGTGGGTGTCAGGGCTGGCCCTGGAATTGCTGTGGGGGTCGCGATCGGGCCCTGGGGGGGGGCTGGAGGGGCAGCACTGCGGGGGTCCCGGGCTGGCCAGCAAACGGGGAGTGTAACAGATCGGGGCCACTGCGCATGTGCAGAGTTCCAGAACTGTCAAACTCTGGCGCGAATTGCAGATGACACTAAGATTGGTGGCATAGTGGACAGTGAAGTAAGTTATCTCCAATTGCAACGGGATCTTGATCAATTGGGCCAGTGGGCTGACGAATGGCAGATGGAGTTTAATTTAGACAAATGCGAGGTGATGCATTTTGGTAGATTGAACCAGGGAAGGACTTACTCAGTTAATGGTAGGGCATTGGGGAGAGTTACAGAACAAAGAGATCTAGGGGTACATATTCATAGCTCCTTGAAAGTGGAGTCACAGGTGGACAGAGTGGTGAAGAAGGCATTCGGCATGCTTGGTTTCATCGGTCAGAACATTGAATACAGGAGTTGGAGTGTCTTGTTGAAGTTGTACAAGACATTGGTAAGGCCACACTTGGAATACTGTGTGCAGTTCTGCTCACCCTATTATAGAAAGGATATTATTAAACCAGAAAGAGTGCAGAAAAGATTTACTAGGATGGATTGAGTTATAAGGAGAGGCTGGATAGACTGGGACTTTTTTCTTTGGAGCGTAGGAGGCTGAGGGGTGATCTTATAGAGGTCTATAAAATAATGAGGGGCACAGATCAGCTAGATAGTCAATATCTTTTCCCAAAGGTAGAGGAGTCTAAAACTAGAGGGCATAGGTTTAAGGTGAGAGGGGAGAGATACAAAAGTGTCCAGAGGGGCAACTGTTTCACACGGAGGGTGGTGAGTGTCTGGAACAAGCTGCCAGAGTTAGTAGTAGAGGCGGGTACAATTTTGTCTTTTAAAAAGCATTTAGATAGTTACGTGGGTACGATGGGTATAGAGGGATATGGGCCAAATGCAGGCAATTGGGATTAGCTTAGGGGTTTTTAAAAAAAAGGACGGCATGGACAAGTTGGGCCAAAGGGCCTGTTTCCATGCTCTGAACCTCTATGAATAGGCACCCCCCCCCCCCCCCCCCCGGGTTTTTAATGAATTCACGACTGGGACCTCTTCAGCGCACAGAGTGGGGAGATTCAGGCGAGAAGCTGAACTGACAAAACAGTCAGGATTTAGAACAGTTTTCCCGCCAATTCAGCACTTTTGGGGGAATCGCCCCCACAGAAAATAGAAGCAGGAGTGAGCCATTCAGCCTTCAAGTCTACTCCGCCATTCATCTTGATCATGGCTGATCATCAAATTCAATATCCTCATTCCCCTCCTTCTTCCCATGTCCCTAGATCCCTTTAACCCCAAGAACTATATCCAATTTCTTCTTGAAATCTGACAACATTTTGGCCTCAACTACTTTCTGTGGTAGTGAATTCCACACATTCACCACCCACTGGGTGAAGAAATTTCTCCTCACCTCATTTCTAAAAGGTTTACCCCTTCTCCTCAAACTATGACTCCTAGTTATGGACTCCCTCACCGTTGGGAACATTCTTCGTGAATTGATCCTGTCCAACGCTGTTAGAATTTTATACGTTTCTATGCGATCCCCTCTCTCTCTTCTAAACTCCAGTGAATATAATCCTAACCGATTTAGTCTCTGCTCATATCTCTCCTCTTCTGTTTCAAATGTTGATCAATCGGGCATTTTTTATTTCAAGTCTATTTTCCCATCAATTTTATCTCCTTCTTCCTGAAGGCGCTGACTTGTGCCAGGATGGGGTTCCGTGGAATTCAACTTCCCTCAGTTGACTTGCCTTCATGTTCGAGACAAGGCAATAGATGTTGGTAGATTATGTTATTCAACTGTGGAGTCATCATACCTGAGCCTGATCTGGTTCTCGCCCAATGTTTAAACAGTGCACTACTAGCATGGGGTCCTAGGTAATCACTCCTCTCTAATTTTATTTTCCCTAATCGAAGACAAGGCCCATTATATTAACCTTATTGCTTCCCCAGTTGGGATCAGTATAGATTGTGAATCAATTCTTGGACCTCCCTAGGCTAAGGAACTATCATACAATGATCGCAATGAGGCACTGGGGGTGGGATTTTACAGCCTGGCTCATCACAAAACTGTACAATCCCGCCTGAGGTCAATGGACCTTTCCATGGTCCGCCCCTCACCCAGTCCGATTCCTGTGGCGGGCGGGGCAGTAACATTCTGGCCTGGGAGTCCTTCATTTCTGTTTTTAAAGTAAAATATTCAACATCAGTATTTTATTGTCCATTAATCCTCAAATAGAGACACATTAACCAGTGTTAGTTTAGTGTTACGTTACTCTACCTCTCTAAAGACGATACATTCTCCATGAAATCTACATTAATTCTGGGTTACCTCAAAGTCAAAGCATAGCCAAGAGCAGACTCTGAACTGCTAATCACTACCAGACAAATTACTGTGTTAAACCACTCACATACTTTGTGCCATCTCATGCACCTGTGGATAAGAAAACACTGAACAAAGCTAACAAAATGACAGGAATACTGAACAAAAAGGCAGATTTACTGAATATGTACCACCTTAGACCAGTCTCCTGTCCTCCAGACATAGCATTTTGAGTAATCTTCACAGTCTTCTGCCTCCTTTGGGCGTGTTGATAAATCGCATTTCTTGCGTGGATTGGTGCACTTGATAGTTCGATGCCGAGCCCCCTTGCCACATTTCACTGAACACTGTAATGCACATCAACATAAGGATATAATTTACAATAACATCACACCCTATCCAACACTGCTACAGATGTTGACACAGTGCTCAACTCATCTGTTCCTAAAAAATCCCTAAAGGAAACTAAAACTCTGAAAACACACGACACAGCGATCAGAGGAAAGTGATAAATCATCGAGCAAATGTCAGGACTTTGTGACAGCTGTTTCTGCTGAAATCTGCGTTCATTTATATCCACAGGTGAATTGCGTTGTCTACATTCCTAAACTGAGTTGACACTAAATCATACAGCTTAACTACTCGAGATGAAACTTCAGTCGGTTCTAGCCATAGGTATCTTGTCTTAATTTATCTTTCCCTATAAAATTTGACATGCCAATTTATTGCATCCTCAGAAACTGCAGATCTCTGTGCTTTGGTCAGCAGAACATTATACGGTGCCAAACACTTTCTTTTCTTGTTCCTCTCCAGAAGTTGCAAACTAATGTTGGGATCGTGGCCCACTGACAGTACAATACCACCATTTTATTTCCAATACTGTTATGTCTTTTGGGAAATGGGGCCATTTGTTAGGGAGTTTCCACATTAAAGTTTGACAATCAGACTAATTCCTGTTCGAATAGAGTTATCCAAACTGTGAAAAGAGAATGCAAGTAACTGATAGTAATCCACGCATATTTGCATCTACTCATGAAGAAGCTTTAAAGCATTAGTTTTCACACAAATTCTTTGCAAACACGGAACAGCTGGATCTTGTACTTTTAGCGTGTACGTAAACTGCAATTTTGTAGAAACTGTACATTTGGAAGAGTTTGGAAAATAACAATACATGTTAGATTGAGTAAGCAATCATGAATGTGCACTGAATACCAGTGGGAATACAAAGTTTGCTGAACACGGACAAGTCATTCAAACAGAGCTTTGGATTATCATAATACCGTATAGGGATGACTCACGAATATTTGCAGATCTGCAAATAGACATTTGTAGAGAATCACTCGCAGGAATAACTCGCAGTTATTTACCAAGTGTTGGATTGTTCACCCACTAATAGGGAGGTGAGTTGGCTTAGACCGTCGTGAGACAGGTTAGTTTTACCCTACTGACGATTATAAAGTGTTGCTGTAATAGTAATCCTGCTCAGTACGAGAGGAACTGCAGGTTCAGACATTTGGTCTATGTGCTTGGCTGAGGAGTCAATGGTGCAAAGCTACCATCTGTGGGATTATGACTGAACACCTCAAAGTCAGAATCCTGCCTAAAACAACTGGACTTGAAAGATGTGTAACCATTCAATGTAACTGCCATTGATTCCTTCCTTACAATGTGGTTCTGCTTTTCTTAATATCTGGGTAGAAGGTAAATACTGTTGGTCTTTTGGAAGTTAACTCTATTTTTCTATTAAGATGGCCTTGAACTTGTGTGGAGTGGCAATAACAGTCGGATTGCCACTGTATTCTTTTTCACTTACTGAAGTCAGGAACTGTATGTTTCTCGGCCAGTATTTCATCCCAGGCCTGGTGAGAAATGTGCAATGCAGCAGCTCCGCAGTCCTTTCAGTGAAGGGCAGCAGGGTCAAGGGAAGTGAAGTCATGCATCCTTTTATGACACGAGGCAAAATTGAAAGGTCTCAGCCACAGTGAGAAGCCAGGGAGAAGGTAAGTGATTCAGGTGTGAGGAGTTAGGCTGGTCTGGAGAGACTGCTTTTCTTTTATTCATTCATGGGATGTGGGCCTCCCTAATTGCCCTTGAACTGAGTGGCTTGCCAGGCCATTTCAGAGGGCATTTAAGAGTCATCTTTTTGCTGTGGGTCGGGAGTCACATATAGGTCACTGTGGAAAAGGATTCCTAACCAGCTAATAAGATTTATAGGCAGAATGCAGTCTTTCAGAGGACAAGAAATCAGTAAGGAATTAAATAATTCTTAAGACAGCTAACACAAACAGTTTTACACATATGTGAATGCAGTAAGATAATCAAAACAGTAGTTATGATTTCAAAACATGTATGCTGATGTCTTATATTTTAACGCATTTAAAATGCATTGTTCACTTTGGTCAAGCTAGATTACCGAAAGGCATTGTGGTAAAAGTTATTTAAATTGTTTAAAGCCAAAGGTCAGGGAACTTGTTAGTCAGCAGCAGTCTTATTGGGAGGATTCCATAAAGGAACGAATGTTGCAACTTTAAAGAACAGATGCATTCACTGCTTAGACACAAGTATAGATATACCCCTGGACGCAGGAACACATGTCTATTCAACTTGGCAGTGAGCCAGTGGAAACATCCACTTTGACCTGATGGTAGTGTCTGCTGTTACCAGGCGACAGGGATGAGTTAGTGCCAAGAGGGTGGATTAAGTCCGGACAAATAAAATATCACCATGCTATGAAGTACCATATCGTTGGCTGAGGTACTTGACAGAGATTTGTATTGGTGCATCACTGTTAAATGAAATTGATTTTAAGCGAATGAAAGTCGGAATTCTTGATTAGAAAAATCTAGAATTGATCTGTTTTTGACTTTGCATTTCAGATCTTTCAGAGAGGTTCTATCGCTCTGCTCCAGGGCTATTTAATCCAGTCGGCTGTACGTTTGTATTGTCTTGTTCTATGTTTTATGTTTAATAAACTTTGTTATGTCTTTGCAGAGATATTTGCCCTGCGAATTTTGAATTGTCTTAGTTTAAGACACAACTGGCCACCTTTTAAAATTTCCCAACAGCCAGATCAGGTAAGGATGCAGATTTCCTTCCCTAAAGGACATTAGTAAACCAGATACATTTTAAGGACAATCAACAATGGTTTCAGGGTCATCTTTAATTTTTAAATTCCAGTTTTTTCATATTGAATTCAAATTTCACCATCTGCCATTGTGGGAATCACACCCAAGTCCCCGGAGCATTACCCTTGGTCTCTGAGATAATTAGTCCAGTGACAATACAACTACTCCACCACCTTCCCCACCGCCTCCCTCTGTTAGAGGGCCATGGACGGTAGGAGGGTGGGGGTTGGGGTTGGGTGATCAGGCAGGTAGTCGGTTGGGTGGGGGTTAGCAGCATGGGTGGTTCTGGGTGGTTGGGCAGTGGTCAGGGGTAGGTAATTGGAAAGTCAGGAGGGTACAATGAGGTGTGGAGGCATAGTCAAAGGGTGGGAATAGTAGTTAGGGCGGTGGGTGGGGGGGGGGGGGGGGGCGGGGAGAAAGGTGGGGCTGAGGGTGGCTAGTCCAGTGTTCAGGAAGATAGTCAAGGAATGGGGACGTAGGGGTTTTGGATGGCAGTCAGGGTGGTACGGGTGTAGTCAGAGGGTCAGCAGGGTTGGCTGATCAGGTGGTTAGTAGTCAAGGGTCGGGGATAGTTAAGAATCTGGAGGGTTGCTTGGGGGTTGGGGGTCATGAGTGGTGGTTGGGGAGTTGTCACTGGGTCCATCAGGGTGGGGTTCCAGGTGCAGGGTAAAGTTCCATCAAAAGTTTAAACTTCCCAGGAAAATCCCTTGCATGGGGACTTCCTGGAGAGGGAGGGGAGGGGAGGAATTTCCCCAGCGCATTTTCTGAGGTATTTCCGGATACAACCCCCACCCTGGGAAATGGAAGTTTTTGGCTGATCTGTTTGGTGGGCAATAGAAGGGGGACCTGAACTGATCTGAAAATGGAGACCTCAAATGTACTGAATTGTTGTGATTTAATTTTTTGGTTTCTTCTCAGATAAATGAATTTGTCCTGTTTCAGGTAATTTTAGAGTTCGGTGCAGATGAACATAAGGATGTAAAAAAGAGGCGCAGGAGTAGATCTTATATCACCTTAAGCCTGCTCTGCCATCCAGTATAATTATGGCTGATCTTCAGCTTCAACTTCACCTCCTTTGATTCCCTATGAGACCAAGGGCAGGATTGCCTTTGGGTCACGACCCTGATATCAGGGCAAGTGGGGGGTCACAATCCTGCACTATGTGGGAAATATTCACCTGGCAATGATTTTCCTCAAACTGGCCAATTAGTGTCCACAGGGCGGGCCCACATCCAATTATGGATGGCAGGTAGGGTATTGAAGATGGAGGGCCAATGAGTCCCTACAGTGCAAAAGTAGTTCAGGCACTTCTATTTTGAGCTGTCAACTCTGCACATTTTAAAAGTATTAATTTTTTTTAAAAAATGTCCTCAGATGCCAGGTCACTCCTCCACAGGATGGCCTTGAGCTGCAGCTGTAGCCAAGGTGATGGGGAGGGCCTCAAAGCTCTGACAATTGGCCTTACAGGCGAAAAGAATGTTTGCTAGTGCTTCTTTACAGTGGTGGTACTCACCCCATCTCAATACCCAGGGGGCAGACAGTGCCTTCGATGATTTCTTCATTAAAGCAGCGCTGCACAAATAAATTTATAGCCCCCATGTCCACACCCTATGGGGAAGGCCAATGCCAGACAGCACCAGTTTCTCAACATGTATAGGCTTGATGTGTTTAATAAATAGAGATATACTGAATAAATGGCTATTGCATGCAGATTTGGAGGGGGAAGAAAGCTTCAATGCCATCTTTATCGTCATTGCTTTTAACTATACATTTTGCTTTAAAAATCCAACATTTTAATGCAACTCTAAATTGTTAAAATACCCCAAATTTATTCTTATTTGACACTAGTCAAATCCGTTTTTTGTTCTGAATAAGTATTATAAATATGAAAAGGCCTTGTAAAAGGATAAATCAGAAAATTTGCTCTATATTACAACTTGCTAAAGGTCCGTTAAACATATATCAGGCTTCTGCATCAGTCTCAATTAATGATTTTTTTCACTTGAATTTGCAGGATAATTTTAAGTATATATGTGCAATTCAAGGTTTAAAAGGGTCAGAACATATAGTACCTAACAACAGCTTCCCTGCACTTCATATTGTACCTAACATACCAATAACCTTTGGAAATACCATTTAGGAACAGCTGGATCAACAATTAACTTGGATGCACTGCTTTTATTTGAGCACTTACCAATACCAAATGATCTGCTTTGACGACTGCTGTTTTACAAAAGAATGTTGGAAGGCATAAACTCCACCAGTTAGAGATATAAAGTGTGGATCTGGGCATGCAGTGTGCAGAAACGTGCAACAATATACTTAGAACCCTTGGCGTAAGTGACCCAGCTAGGGATTTATTAGGCTCTGTCATAACTTTCATGAGGTTATTGCTACACAGATACCAGTTAATGTCCTTGCATAAGAGGAAACATTAAATAGTTCTTACTATCCTGTCCCACATTAAATCACTGACTACCCTTCAAAAGTACATCATGGTTGCGAAAGTGCTTTTTTGACGACCTGAGGTTGTCAAAGGTGCTACTTAAATGCAAGTTCTTTGTAACTGCTGTGCCATTACTAAACCAGACTGTCCTTGTAAAACAACAGGGTCAACCAAACGTCTTGGAGTTTAAATTTGTTATATGTGGTTTTTGGCACAGTCAGCAGAGCTGCAAATCAAAATGATGAGAATTCCAGGGTCATAGCAATTTTATAGTAAGGGAACTATGCCCTGGATTGCTTGGGACTGAATATCTAGACATAACTTGCACTGGCTTGAGCTGGGGCTTCCTCAGATGATATAAAACCTTAGCTCAATAGGTAGACTGATTACCCAGATGCGCCTGAACAGAAAGATACTTGTAAACAAGTGGGTTGCCCTTGTCAACAGTGTGAACCGGTCAAACTTTGCATCTTCATTTTGAACTCTGTTTCTAATTCACTGAGTTCTTGTTTTGGCTATTAGGTACCAATTAATTGATGTCGAAGATCTGTGTGAACCCAAATGATGAGTCAAATATTAATCTAATGCCTTTACTAATTCTAAGGTGACAGGTTCCTCAAGGAGGTTCAAAGGGCTGGACTTGATGCACAGCTGTTGTGGGAAGGTGCAAAAGTGGGCGTATCTTCTGATCTTTCTGTTGTGGTGGCCCCACAGCAATTTAGTGTTTGTTGGGATGTTAATTACCTTGAGGCAAGACCACCCTGCTCCACCCCCACCCCCAAACTAGGTAGGAATTTGCCCCTTCAGGGGCTGTTGATCATTTACAAGCTGGTAAGTGGCAGGTAGGTAGAGTGGTAATCATTGAGGGTTCAGGCTAGCAGGCCTAGTAAGGGAAGGCGGGGAGGGGAAAATCAGGGGCTGGGTTGGATAGGGAGGGCAATCACAGGGGTATCTGGAGCTTCGTGGGGAGGCTTCATATTGTAACAGAGAGCCTCTAGCTCAGGGCCCGCAACCCACCCTGCTGAAGGGAGGAGTCTTACTGATCAGTGCCGTATTTCTATAACACATATATTTTGTTGAGTGTGCTCTGGACACCATTATGACAGGGCAGGATCAATATGGTGCAGAGACTCTATTAGAGTTTACACACATACACGCATGCATGCACACACACACACAATTTTGAAAATTGTTACAAATCTCCGGGTAATTGTCACCAAATATAGAAACGGTTATTAGAGTGTTTGGCATTAGTATTTGTCTTTGGCTTCCATATAGTTACAATATATCAATGAGGTCAGCATGGATCATTTAGCTACTTGAATCGACAACTTTCAATGTAGTATTTCCACTGGAATTGGCAGTGCACTGCAGACTCTTGGTAAAAGGACCTGGCAGACATGCTGCTATTTACTACTGTCATTAGATATCAGACAGGCAGGGAGAATGAGTACAATGTCAACCCTCCCCACCATGCCTAATAGCATTAATTTAATGCTTAGGCTACCTTAGCTCCTCGGTCTCATTTACATGCTGCCAGTCAGGTGCCTCACCGAAACACTGGCAAGCCAAGATTAGGACACCCGGAGGCAGCTATCAGCACCCAGGTAAGTTGCTGAAATTTGGGGAGTGGCTTTGCGGAGTGTTATGGTTGGGAAGTGGGGATGCTTGGCAGAAGAAAGGCCAGACTTTCCTTGCAGGTCATATCGACTCTCTCAATGATAGGTTTAGATGTACCTATTGGAGCATCCATTTCTTCCCCTTCATGTTTTAACCAAGCAATGGGCTAGGGATAGTGCTGCTCCACTCCTGTCAGCTGGGCTGCTACAGGGAGAGATATAATTTTAAAATATTTTGTGCATGAGCAATGGTACAGAAGATTAACTAGCAGTTAAAGAAAAGTTGTAGTATTTAAAGAAGGCTAAGAAAGTTTTATACCTCTGACCATATTCCAGCTTCCCACACTGTCAGACAGTCCTGACCTTCACAGCGTTGTAGTGAGGCAGGCTTTGGCCCAGGACAGTCTCTTTCTCGAGCTCTAATGAATGTGCCGTTTTGGAGCTGCTGGGTGCAGGCTACTTGTCTGCCTTGACTTCCTTTACCACAAGTCCGTGAACATGGTGTCCATTCTGTCATCATCCACCTATTGAAGAAAGCATGTTGTACTGTAAATTACAACTGCCTATTGTCAGCAGCAAAGCAATCCAGAAAGAACAAATAAATTAAGACGAGAACTAA
The DNA here is from genome assembly GCF_964213995.1 of Mustelus asterias. NCBI lineage: Eukaryota > Metazoa > Chordata > Chondrichthyes > Carcharhiniformes > Triakidae > Mustelus > Mustelus asterias. The sequence continues at coordinate 56,252,025 of NC_135806.1, read as the reverse complement.
TTCCGCTGAAAACTCAGGATCAGCAGGATCCAACTGATATCCACATATCTGCTCTTGTGGTAAAAGATGCGACCACTCAAGTCTCTGAGTTCCAGTAATCAAGGACTTTTATTCACAAGCATAAGCTGGGGAGACACAGCCTGATTCTACAGGGTGGCTCCCTGATACAAAGGCTGCATAACTCTTGCAGTTGTCATATTTCACGACACTGCCTTACATACCTAATGAGCAGAATTATACACACTGCAGATGTCTCTGTTATCTCACTGGAAGGCTGTGCATGTCTTGGTTCTAACACCTCCCAGTCTGTGCTCTTATCACCCTAACATTTGTTTACCCATCCTGCGAAGGGTTTGATTTTCCACAGTACTACACCCATCATGCCGATGTGTTGGCTATATTTTCCATCATGCTTTGAAGTTTCTCATAACTACATGTGTCTATCTTTAAAGCTGTTAATTTTCATCCCAATATCAATCTTAATATTGAGGAATTTCAATTACCTGACTTTACTGTCCATTAGCATGTAGCACACTGTCCTCTATCCTGGTGAAAGCTCACACAATGGGCCCGATTTTACCAACAATTTGCGCCCGTTTTCAGGCGCGAAATCGTGGTAAAGTCGGGTGTGAGGCCTTTATCGTGATCTGCACCCGCGCCCGCTCAGATCGCCACTTTACCGAGACCCGCGAATGGCGGGGATCCGTTCCGCGCCCAAGTTGGGCGCAATGACGATTTAAATGCATTTGCATGCATTTAAATTGAATTAGTGAACTGCCTGCCCAACTCTATCAGCATTTCCCCCTTTACCATCGCGTTTACCAATCCGGAACCGCGCTTTTAGGGACCTGCTGAATAAAAGTCTGAATCGGGTGCTCCAGCCTCTGAAGAGCGCGTTCAGTGTTTCCAATGGCTCTCTGACTCAGATCAGTGGTGGGGGGGAGGAGGGAGGTGGGTCAGATCATTCTCTGGTTGGAGGGGGGAGGAGGGGAGTGAGGTCAGATCGTTGTCTGGTTGGGGGGGGGAGAGGAGGAGGAGGTGGGTCAGATGTATCTCTGGCGGGAGGGGAGGGACGATCGTTGTCTGGTGGTGGTGGGGGGGGATGATCGTTGCCTGGTGGTGGTGGTGGGGGGGGGGGGGGGGGGGAAGAGGAGACGTGTCAGACTTTCTTCTGGAGGGGAGGGGGAGTGAGGCCAGACCATTCTCTGGGGGGGGGGGGGGGGGGGGGTGAGGCAAGTTCATTGTCCGGGGGGGGGGGGGGGGGGGGGGAAGGAGAGATTGAGGCCTGATCGTTGTCTTGGGGGGAGGAGGGTAAGATGTATCTCAGGGGGGGCAGATGGATCTCTGGTGGGGGGGGGCAGATGGATCTCTGGTGGGGGGGGGGCAGATGGATCTCTGGTGGGGGGGGGGGCAGATGGATCTCTGGTGGGAGGGCAGATGGATCTCTGGTGGGGGAGCAGGGGGGTCTGCTGCCACTCTGCGGGCGATCGGTAGGGGGGAAGGGGGGCAGGGGTGGCGATCAGTCTGGGTAGTGGGGGGCTGGATAAGGGGGGCAGTGATGTGTACGTGTGTCCCTTATCCAGCCCCCCACTACTCACACACATCACTGCCCCCTTATCCACCCCCCCACTACTCACACACATCACTGCCCCCTTATCCACCCCCCCACTACCCACACACATCACTGCCCCCTTATCCACCCCCCCACTACTCACACACATCACTGCCCCCTTATCCACCCCCCCACTACCCAGACCGATCGCCACCCCTGCTCCCGCCCCCCCCTCCCGAGATACACCCTCGCTCCCGCTTTTCGTTACCGGGCCGTTTTCTCCGCTTTCTGCGGCTCGGGAGCGATCTGACACGGGCGCGCTTTTTCCAATTTTTTTCTAACTGCGCATGCTCAGTTCAGAGCTCCGATCGTTCTGGCTGCGCTAAGCCCCGCCCACAGCGCGAATGGGACTGGAGATGGCTGAGAGCGTATGGGGGCACCTGAAAGCAGATTTCTAAGTCGGATCTGTACTACGCCCAGATTCGGCACTTAGAATGAAAAAGGTAAAATCAGGCCCAATGTGTTGAATTTTATGGCCCTGTCACGGAGGGGGTGAGGCTGGAAATTGCAGCAAGCTATTCAAAAGTCCATTCACATGGCAGCGGAAAAACCCGCTGGCGAAAAAGACCACCCAATGTTCCTAGCCAGTCCCCTTCATACAGGTCTGAGGATACAGCACCAGGATGCATGTACTCTCCTCCTGCACAACGGACCTTTGGTCCCAAGAAGCTCATGATAACTTGTGCCCCTAGATTTTAGCAGCAAATAATTGATTAAAGAATATCACAGTGAGGTATCAGGAGTGGGCATGTTGGCTGTGTGAAGCAGAACACTCTGCGATAATGCAGTCCAGTACTCTAAATTTAGTTTTCTTGTTTTGTGCCTTCAGAAGGTATTTGGAGGTCAGTTTTGGGCAGGTGACAAACGTAGGGACTCACACTGCACTCTTGCATGTTAAACACACTTCTCCAGCTTGGAAATTCCAGCCACATTTTGGAACAATTATGGAGAGAGTGGTGTGGGGCTGTTCACTTGCAAAGAACTTTAGTGGTGGTTTTATGCTGAAATATCAGTAGGGAGAAATTTTCTCAATCATTGTTGCTAATGTTTCCTCTATGCTGTGAGGGCCATGCAGCAATCAGGAATGTGCAGACAAGCAACGTTCCCTTTAAGATGTAGAAATGTGCAGCTACATGTCCGTCTTAAAGGGACTGCGTTGTGGACAAGCTGACCTTGCACAGCAAACAGAAGTTGGAGGAAATATTGGCTGTTGCCACTTTCAAGACATACCTTCTATACCTGCCACCTATTTACATGGTCCTGCCCATATAACTATGATAATGATTTATGTCCAAAAATATAGGTGCAGCACAGGCTGAAGCCATCCAATACTGGCATAATTAAAATTTCTGGAGTTCAATTTTCTCTGGAACAAATTTTTAATTTTATCTTGCTGGAACTTAATTTATGGTTGTGATTCTCCCGACAAAAATCAAAGTGCTGCCAGCAGTGGGAAAATGGTACAGTTCCCACAGGCAGTGGCAGCACTAACCAGGTGAGATTCAATCGCTCTTTGGTTCAGGAAATCTCCTCCACATGAAACACATCAGCAAGCCTGGTTTCATAGAGGTCGGGACACCAGATCTCAGAGTTAAGTGACAGGCCCCGCCGCCCCCACAGACAATGTTAGCGCCCCAACCCTTCACCACAGAGGAGCAATCTCCTCTCCCCCAGCACTATATGTTCAGGTCACCACCCCCCACCCCCACCAAATAATCCGGTTCAAGGATTTTGGGCTTCTCGGTTTATGTCGAGGCTTGAAAACGATAAAGGGAATGAAATTAAATGTGAAATAAGCACTTCAAAATTTCCATCACATCAGAGGGCAGACTTGGGTGGCATGATGGCACAATGGTTAGCATTGCTGCCTCACAACACCACGAACCCGGGTTCAATTCCGGCCTTGGGGACTGTCTGTGTGGAGTTGGCACATTCTCCCCATGTCTGTGTGGGTTTCCTTCAGGTTCTCCAGTTTCTTCCCACAGTCCAAAGATGTGCGGGTTAGGTTGATTGGCTATGCTAAATTGCCCTTTAGTGTCAGGGAGATAAGAAGGGTAAATACATGCAGTTACGGGGATAAGGTCTGGGTGGGATTGTTGAAAGTGCAGGCTCGATGGGTCAAATGGCCTCTTTCGGCACTGTAGGGATTCTATGATGATTCTGATTCATCTGACAGACCTTTGAACTTAACATACTAGGGGACACATCAAAGGGCTTCAAGGCTACAGATGGAAGACTTTTAACTACAACTTGACATGCTGAAAGAGAATTTAATCATTTTAATAGCTACAGAGGGAAGACGTGCCACACAAACCCCATCACTCGGAAAAAAACACCGACCTGAACACCCCACCCCCCCGACCCCCACCTGCCATGAAGCCACCCTTCAGCACCCTGGAGGTGAGTCTTGAGAGGGTAATCACCTCCTTGCTCCCCCTCAGTGACAATGGTGCCTGATTCCTGCTCTTCAAGACCTGCACTTGCGTGACCTCCCATCTGGGGTGGGCGGTGGGGGGGTGCAATCCCAGGAGGCCATTGAATCGGGCTTCCAGCCTGATAATTGCAGTCAAACGCATTTAAGTTAGTAATCATCAGGTTCTTGCCCGCTCTGGGCGAGAACCTGATTGAGTCAGGCGGAGCAGGGCGAGAGACTCGTGGGTTTGACGCCCGGCGAGAATCCCGATTTGGCACACATGCCTGATTCAACAGGCCATTGGGAGTTCCGGCTGGACTAATGGCTCTGGAGAACCACCTCTGTATGTATATTAGACTCAGTGTGCCCTAGGTTCTTTGGCTTGTTTGCCATGCATTCAGAAAGACTAAATAGCTGAAATAGCCTTTCCAATAGGCATACTCCATAATGCTGAAGGGACCAGTCGAGACAAGAGGCTCTGAGACTGAAGGCAGAAGATAGGACATTCACTATTCTCCTGCTGGTGCCCTGGACTCAGCTTTCCTATTTGCCTTTGCCATAGTATTAAACTGAGTGTAAGTTTTCATTGGCCAGTTGACGTAGAAACCGGCATAAACCTTGACGTCAATGGGATTATGGAATTCTGAGCCACTGAGGCAGTATGGTCATGTGTAGATACCGGCAGAATGATCCATCCTGGTTGGCCATTTTCTTCTATAATTATCGTGATATTCTCATTTCCTACTCTGTGAGGTTACACTGGCAGACTCAGTGCTGAAGGATTTTCCATCCAAAGCATCTGTGGATTCGAAGGCTGTGAACTCAATCACTTGTTGCGTTGCCAAGGTATTTACATAACCCACCGCATTACTTTACAAGATTAACTTAATTGAGGAGTAATTTGGCATTAATGCTAGAATTTCTGGGGAGCCCCTTTAATCCTCATTGCCCTGTTTATTATCATACGTGTGCCATTTCCAGTTGGGCACATCTTCTGGCAGCAACTAATTTTACCAGAATAAACCATGTACTTTAAAACTGATGTAACTCCGGTTTACCTGATTTATGCCCCAAATCTGATCCCTCACCACAGGATTTTGTCCCATTACATAAAAATAATTGAAATTTTAAGCAGAAGAAACGTGCTAGGAAGAGGTATTTGATATTCCAAAGAGGTATTTGATAGTCCAAAGATGTGCGGGTAAGGTGCATCGACTATGCTAAATTGCCCCTTAGTGTCCTGGGATGCATAGGTTAGAGGGATTAGCGGGGTAAATATGTGGGATTATGGAGATTGTTATGGAGATTATTATTATGTTATTGTTATGGAGATTATTGGAGTCTGGGTGGGATTGTTGTCCGTGCAGGTTCGATGGGCTGAATGGCCTCTTTCTGTATTGTAGGGTCTATTCTATAATAGTATCTACATGGATGGATTGTGTTCTAAGGACGCATATTTAAAATTCAAAGCTGCATTAGCTTTCTAAGGATTTGAGATCTTCAGTAAAACCAAGGTTCTTTCTGCATTTGGCACCCTGCAGAAAATAGCAATGTTCTAGTAAGTGAGAAAGGTATTCAACATATGGTCCACGTCAATTCAGGATGCTTGAGTTCAGATTCTTGCATACAGATTTGATTTATTGTCACATGTATTGGGATACAGTGAAAAGTAGTGTTTCTTGTGCATTATACAGACAAAGCATACCATTCATAGAGTACATAGGGGAGAAGGAAAGGGGGGTGCAGAATATAGATTTTTTATTAGACCATATGACCATAAGATATAGGAACAGAATTAGGCCATTTGGTCCATCGAGTCTGCTCCACCATTCAATCATGGCTGATACGATTCTCATCCCCATTCTCCTGCCTTCTCCCCATAACCCTTGATCCCCTTATTGATTAAGAACCTATCTCCGTCTTAAAGACACTCAATGACCCAACCTCCACAGCCCTCTGTGGCAGTGGTTTCCACAGATTCATCACCCTCTGGCTAAAGAAATTCCTCCTCATCTCAAATTTCTCCTTATTCATTTGTAGGACATGGGTGTCACTGGCTGGCCAGCATTTATTGCCCATCCTGAGTTGCCCTAGAACTGAGTAGCTTGCTGGGCCATTTCAGAGGGCATTTGAGAGTCAACCATATTGCTGTGGCTCTGAAGTCACGTGTAGGCCAGACCAGTTAAGGATGGCAGATTTATTTTCCTAAGTGAAACCAGATGGGTTTTTCCGACAATCAACAATGGTTTCATCTTAATTCAAGATATTTTTTTGTTGAATTCAAATTCCACCATTTGCCATGGTGGGATTCGAACCCGGATCCCCAGAACATTAGCTTAGATTCTGGATTAATAGTCTCGTGATAATACCACTCGGCCATCATCTTCACTTCAACTTAATATAAGGTAGATCCATTCAAAAGAGCAGATTTGGCACTGCGCCTCATTTGGACAATAATGGTGAGCTGCAGGGTGTCACAATGCAACTGGGGCTGGGATCTGACTGTCTCCAGTGCTGATCTGGCCCTCCTGGATGCAGGCTGAGACAAAGCAAAGGGATATGAACCTTGTCTGGCAGCGGCTTGCAGTACTTTTGTGGAGCCAGCATTTTTCAAGCATTAAAAAAAGGACAGCCAGAAATTAAAATTAACAACTTTCTCTCGCAGCTTGTAGAAACGCGTTCTCTGGTGTCTCTTGATCATTGACATCAGAAATGATGAGTGAATCTTGTGGCTCTTACCCACAATCCAAACTGGAGCATGTTGGTATGTTGGAAGAAATGAGCAAGCGAACTAGCCGTTGTGGTACACATTCATGTCTGTGGTTAAACGAGAAGCAAGATCTGTGAAACTATGTGCTCCCAATCTTTATTATTTATCAGAAACCAAGTTAGGTGGAAATTATTTAGAGATACTTTACTTTCATCAGCGTACTTTGCCATGAACCTGCTACTTCAGCTCTTTTGTTTGCTTTCTAACCAGTGATATATATTTTGGGGTAAGGCAGCAAAAATCCTGAAGAAACTTTGAAAAGCTAGTTCTAGTTGAGTATGCAGCAGTATGAACTTAATGCACCCTTTCTCATTTGGACGATTTCAGGCTGATTCAAAACACCAATTCCAGAGAAATGAGCAGAGCAGGAAGCATGTCTTAATGCACAGACATAAAAACAATTGGTAATTAACTGGAGGTCACTCGCGAAACCAGCATTCTTGACGCGACAGTTGTTAGGTGAAAACTGCTACACATCAAAGACACGAAACACAGAGCGCTGACAACTGTTCAGGCACGAGAACTAACCATAAACAGAGCAGGGGATGAAACAGAGAGTGACTTGAAAGCTGCATTCTAAGCCCAGGTTTAGGCTAATAGCTACTCAAGTTTTACTGTTGTAGCCTTTGATATTAGCTATTTGATCACTTATGAGGTCAATGGTTTGTAATCACGCCAAGATATTCTGTATGCATCATCGAATTGAAGGGGCACCAAAGACACAGAATTCACCAATATTTATTATCGGGGAGACAAAGAGCCAGCAGAACTGTACATGATAAATGATACCAATCAGGAGTAAAGCACTTAAAGGTTTTTAAACATTTGACATCATAATAACAAGTTGAAAATAATTATTTCACGAGTTTAACAAGGTCTGCGCATATTTGCTCTACTAGAACATGCAGTACTCCGCATGTTATCAGTTGAAATAGATTGCTACGCATATAAAAACAAAATACTGTGACTGCTGGAAATCTGAAACTAAAATAGAAAATGCTGGTTAAACTCAGCATGTCTGGCAACTTCCGTGGAGAGAGAAACACAGTTAGGGTGGGATTTTCCAGCCACGCTCGCTCCAAAACCGAAAAATCCCACTCGAGCTCAACGGAACTTTGCATGGTCTGCTCCCTGCCTGCAATGATTCCCGTTGAGGGATGGGATGGGAAAATTCCCCCCCTTAATGTTTCAAGTTCACATAACCCTTCTACAGATTGATATGCATTATATTTATTACCTGGTCTGACATGGCTGTTGATTGCACTTCCGTACCAGTGATTCAGGTTTTTTCAGCTGTTTGCATTTTCTATTGTCTACAATAGTTGTAGTTTTGCTCATGATTTTTGTACAAGTCACGAGGGTTTTTCTTTCTCCTGCAGAAATAAAATTAAAAATTAAAAGAGTTTTCATTCTGTAAAATGTTGAGAGTTCACAAAGTTATGGCTCTCCACTTCCGTGAATAATTAGAGCAAACAAATATCAAGAGGCTTGAAAAAGATAAAGGGAATGAAATTAAATGTGAAATAAGCACTTCAAAATTTCCACCACATCAGAGGATAGACTTAGGTGGCATGATGGCACAATGGTTAGCACTGCTGCCTCACAGTGCCAGGAACCCAGGTTCAATTCTGGCCTCAGTGACAGTCTGTGTGGAGTTGCACATTCTCCCCGTGTCTGCGTGGGTTTCCCTCCAGGTGCTCCGGTTTCCTCCCAGAGTCCAAAGATGTGCGGGTTATGTTGATTGGCTATGCTAAATTGCCCTTTAGTGTCAGGAAGAAAAGAAGGGTAAATACATGCAGTTACGAGGATAGGGTCTGGGTGGGATTGTTGAAAGTGCAGGCTCGATGAGCCGAATGGATTCTTTCGGCACTGTAGGGAATAAATAGAGCAAACAAATATTGAGAACAATTTAACCTGCCTCCCACTATGTTTGTTTTGATTGTAAAGATGGGGAGACCCTTTCCTTTCGCTCTGGAGAAAGAAACTATTAGTGGAAGAGGCCAAGTAAAATCTCAATAAAAACAAGACTTGTGCATTATGCCACCCATGGTTTGATAGCTGGCAATATTAAGCATAATCATTGGAAAGCTATCACTTGGGAGGGAAATGTCAAAACCTGCCGCCCAACAAGTTCATTTTTATTATGAATGGTTTAGATATAATATCAGTACAGTTAATTGTGTATTTACAGACACAACACAAAATCTACTGCAGAAATCTCAAGTTTTGCATTTAGTTTATAGTAATCCATACTTTAGCAGAAAGATGCTTTTTAATGAGAATAAAGAGCAAACAAATGATCTGGGATAAAAATTCTGAAATGCCCATAATTTTGGCTCTAGCAGTGGACTTTTGCATCTTAGTAAACAACAAGAGCAAATTTCCAGTTTGATAGCAATTCTCATATGGCAGAGCACATTTCAAAACGTTTACAATTGAGGCAAACAGTAGATACCTCAATGCTCAAGTTTGGGACAAAAGGCAAATTTGAAGAGGAGGTTTCTTTATTTATTCTTATGTGGGATGTGTCACTGGCTAGACCAGCATTTATTACCTATCCTTAATTGCCCTGAGAAGGTGGTGGTGAGTTGCCTTTTTGAACTGCTGCAGTGTGTGTAGTGTAGGTACACACACAGTGCTGTTTGAAAGAGAATTCCAGCATTTTGACCCAGCAACAGTGAAGGAACATTGATAAAGACTAGATCAAGGTGGTGTGAGACTTGGAGGGGAACTTCCAATTAGTAGTGTTCCCATGCATCTGCTGCCTTGTCCTTCTGGGTGGGAAGAGGTCACAGGTTTGGAAGGTGCTGTTGAAGCAACCTTGGTGAGTTCCTGCAGTGCATTGTGTAAATGGTACACACCGCTGCCATTGTGCATCGGAAGTGGAGAATGTGACTGTTTAAGTTAGTAGATTCTGTGCCAATCAAGCTGGCTGTGTTGAGCTGGGTGGTACCAAGCGTCTTGAGAATTGTTAGGGCTGCATCATCCAAGCAAATGGAGAGTATTCCATCACATTTGTGCCTTAGTGGACAGGCTTTGAGGAGTCAGGTGGTGAATTACCCACTGCAGAATTCCCAGCCTCCTACCTACTCTTGTAGCCACAATATTTATATGGCTGGTCCAGTTCAGTCCACTGTATCACAGAATTGTTATGGCACAGGAGGAGGCCATTTGGCCCATTGTGTCTGCATGGATCTCCAAATGACATTATGGCTTAGTGTAATTCTCCTCCTTTTTCCCTATACTCCTGCATATTGTTACTATTGTTTTTGGTCAATGTCCAGGATGTTGATACAGTGAGATTCAATGATGGTAATGCCACTGCATGTTAGATTCTTGGTTAGAATCTTTCTCGATGCTCATTGTCTGGCACAAATGTTAATCGTCACTTAACAGCCCAAGCCTGAATGTTGTCCAGGTCCTGCTGTATATGGATAATTGCTTTTGTCCCTGTACCTTTATTTTAAACAGATCATAAACCTTTGTGTGAGGAAACAACTAGTTACTGCATGAGTATCCCTAAATAGCATTTCAAACATGATTTTTATTTGCAGGAATATACTCCGGTTTTAAAAGATCACATTGAAAATAACCCTTTGCCAAATCTATCCTGTGAAAAATTCTCGGAAGGTCTTGCACTGCGACAACACCCTGGGGTATGCAGGGGGAAAGATCAGCCAGGGTCGCTGGTCCTGACCACTACTCTGGAAATTTACAATCTGATACAAGATTGCAGGGGCTGGATTTCCATGCCCCACCAACATTGGATGGGGCCTGAAAACTACAAGGTTGGCTGGCATCCTGGCTTCCTGACCCCATTCTCAATGACGACCATTTTGGCTATTGCAGCCATGAAGTGGACAGGCAATTAGATTTGTTGGGAATTTTGTTGAGCAGGGATCAGGGCGGCATCCAGCTTCCCAACAGATCAACCACCTTGAGGTGAGCACCCAGTGGCTGGCAGGCAGGCGTGCCAGTGCTCCAGGCAGGATTACTGGGGACCTACTTTTTGAAGTGCCTGCCACCCTCTTGTTCTATCCTGCCACCCTCAATTGGACAGGAACCTGTTTCCCACCTCCCTGGTGAAACTTCAGCCCTATGTCTCTGCAGTAGGATGATAACAGGATAGACGTGAGTTGAAATCCCTCTGTGCGTATCAGCTGCCATTCAGACACTTGGGGAAAAAAAGTCAGTGTAGTAAAGTAGAAATTCATTTGCATAGCGCCGATTCTAGCACATCAATGAAGAACGCTAAGTGGAGAAAGCAATGGCACACAGCTTATCCTTGGGGAGTCAACCCAAGTTTTCATAATGTCGTGTGAACAAATTTCCCCCTAACATCTTCAAGAAAGAGAGAAAACTGACTATGTGGCTGTTCTGCTATAAACTTGGAGGCTATTAACAACTTAATAAACTAACTCAAATTGGACACTGCTGTTGGCAGTTTACCAGATCCTTGTCAAATAAGATAAAAATCTGAATTGACAGATTAGAAGATGGTACTTTCTCTAGAAAAAATAAAAGATCAAGAGTAACATTGTTCCTACTTCCACACACAACGCAGTCTGACAGAAACATGCAACAGCCTCAGGATAAGCATGTACCCAAGCCAGAAATGTGAATGCACCAGAGTTTGGGTTACTTTGATGGGTAAAACCAAGCTTTGTTCCTTTTAGTCTCACAAAAGAGAAATTGTACACTAGACAGGGAATTCCAATGCAACTGCAAACCTCAGCAAAATGCTTGTGAGCCAAGTCAAGTTTTGACTTGTGCCGATGACTCAGATTGCGTTTATACATGTCCTCATTTAGCTCAGAGTTCAAAAGGTTTGCCAGAGCTTGAGTAGCCAAGCTGAATATCTGAACTGAGACTGGCTTATCACCTTTACAATCGTTTTATAAAAGGGGAGCAGTCGGGGGTCAACTGCAGGTGCAATAGAATCATTGAATAGAGTATATCTTGGCCCAGGGAAGCGGTTTTGGAGGTGGGGGCCTGAGGAAATTTGGGAAGATGCCCGGGTCAGCTCCCTGATGCTCTGCTGCCACCTAGCACTATTCCCGAAGGCAAACTAGTGCATAATGGCCACCAGTAATGGCAATCCAATTAAGGGTGGTAATGAGCCACTTATTTTCAATTTTCTAGGCCACAAGGGTTTTTCTGTTGTGTAAGGGGCCAACTTCGCTGCCAGAGGTCTGAGTTGTGACTCATTTGAGGGTTTGAATTTATCTGCCAGCAGTAATTCGCAAAGGGGATTTGTCCCCAGGCGGCAGACGTGTCCTTGCTACTACTTTACAGAGGCTGACGTCTCTGCTAACGCTTGCCCTGATTCAGTGGCAGCCACTCCCTCCCAGTGACTGTGCCTCCATGATGCCATTGCTACTCTGGCTGATGGCCGTAACACAAAGGCAGCCGGAAGCCCTCTCCAGGGGGAGGCGCTGACTGGACCTCCTGATGCTGATACCCGACCACCATCCATAATTGGACAGGGCTCCTGGAGGTGGCTTCTTATTTGACTACCTCCAGGAAGATCGTGTCCATCATTCCGCCATGGACTCCTCCAGGTTCCCAATCTGGAATTCATCCTGATGCTGGGACTGCGATCCACCTGGGCAATTCAGCCCATACAATCCGACAGGATAGGAGGAGGTCACTTGGTCCTTTATACCTGTGCAATGTGGCAGTTACTGGAAGGTGCATTCGTGCCCCAGGGATAGCTTTGCCTTTGATTTTCACTCCTTGCTTAGGTAGGTGGTCATCATAAATAAGGATTAAATTTAGCTTTTTAGAATATATGGTTCTGTCTTTCAATTGAGGTAACACCCGTAGGTGAAAACAACTTGGTAGCATTGCTACCAAGATCCAGCTACTAACCTGTTTAGCAAATCTACAGTCATACAGAATATGAAGACTTAAAATACCTTGCACAAACATCATTCCTGTGGAGAAATGCCAGTTATAAGAATACATCAGTACTGGCAAAAAAAAACTAGTATGAATATTTCAGTGAAATGTCACGTACAATACCAAAAAGAGAATGAAATATGCCTACACAGTCCTTCAAAAGCTATTGTTCCCAGGAGGAGATGATTTGAAAATAATCTGCTGTTATTTAAGTCTAGACAGAATTTGATTACTGTTAAAGAAACACAAAAGTTTTGGACTGAGGTAGTAATTACACAGCCAATCTACCATCAATCAATATACATTACCCATTTTTTCTGCAGTAACAGACCTTGTACTGAGGTTTAGTTTCCATGGAAACAAGTTCTTTTAACTATCTACAATACCATGTTACTCAACAGAACAAAAATGCTCTTCAAATACCCCATTAAGTCAGTTTAACTATTCATGGGCCCAAACCTTCCTGTCAGGATCAGAACTCCTGGTTCCAACCCTAATCAGACAAAATAATAGCCACTTACCTTCCTCTTGCTCTGTTGGGCAAGTTTTTGATGGAAGATCCTTCCTGACAGGAAACCTTGGCAACATCAGTGAAGGGCATCCGTGCAGAAGCTACAACCCTTTTTATGGCACGAGCTGCCATATTCTGTTCAGTAAAGAGTTTAAATATCCCAAAAGCTACGGTGAGAAGGTGAGTGGGTAAGGGAATTGGTTGAGTGAGGGAGTAGGGTGGGTGAGGTAGAAAAGTTGGGTGTGGCGGTAGGGTGGGTAAGGTAGCAGGATGGATAAGATAAGTAGGTAAGGAGGTAGGGTGGGTGAGGTAAGTGGGTAAGGTGGCAAAAGGGGTAGGTTGAATAAAGGGATAGGGTGCTAGTGGGATGGAGTGTTATGTTGGGGGGCATAGTTGGGTGGCCTCTCTGTGGATGATTTGGGGGGGGGGGGGGGGTCAGTTGTATAGTTACACAGTAGTTAGGCTGATTTTAATCTGTCAAACATTTCCTGCATAACTATCCAGATAAGTAAGTCAGAACTGTCTGGTCTCCAACTCTAGCTCAGAGTTGGAGAACTTTTTGAAGGGCCCTAAGGAATCGGAAGATTGCCCATCGGAAGTTCAAACTCGTGGGCCGTTCCCAGCAAGTCAGTATGTTGGGAATTCTGAGGGATTCCTCAGTGCATCTTGGAGGGGGGTGGGGGGGGGGGGGGTGGGAATGTGGTATAACAATGGACACTAAAACGAATATTCAATAAAGAGTGAACAAAAAAAACACAACATCTCAACAAGTAACAATGATGCACATGTGAATAAAGTGAAATATTTACAATTGCAAGTTAAATTTGAACAACATCCATGCCACCTTTGTGCTCCCAAGTCTTATGTCAATGGCAATGGGATGGGGCAGGAATGTTTTTGTCTTAATGCAGAGCCTCCCTATTTGACCAGGTGGCACTTTTATAGCTTGCCCGTAGCTGCAGTATTGTCCACTGGCAACAGATTTCACACTGAAAAGTATCCCCCACCACTGAATTCCATGTGTTTCCCAAGCCTGCTACCTGCTCCTAAATTTTTAATTTTGACCATGAGGGAAGTGACAAAAAAGAGAGTGGAAATGGCACACATTTCCAATTATGCCATTGGGAACTGCACGCTGTTTACAAAATCCCTCCTCCCCGACTCCATGGGTTCACTTAAAAAAATTAGGTTTACAATTTTTTTACATCTTCTACACAGAGGAAATCTTTTCCCATAGCTTTTTTTTTCAAATAAGCATGGTATTCAGAATTAACTAATTTTTTTAACCCTAAAATTGAATGGCGTCCGAATTCTTAAGATTCTGACTGAATAGGGCCAAATCCGATATAAAAATCTGACGCAAAGTGCCTTTGGGTATTGAAAGGCTAATTTGACACTTGCTGCAACTGCACTATATTATGGGTGAGGATTCAAATTATTTCCTCATGGAAATCAAACCCATTGTCAATTTTTTGATAGAAAATATGAATGGATGAGCAATTTTACAAATCCCACTGTTCCCTTAGTTCAGATTGCTAATTTAGCACAGACTGGGAATCAAACCTGGGTCAACCTTGGCTTGTATGGTTCCATTACTGGATACACTTGCTGAGTTGTAGAAAGGGCAATTACAAATAGTCGCTAAAGGTGACAAATTTTACAAAAAATTAAAGAGCCTGGAGGGAAAATTAATTTCACAACTAACATTCATCTATCGTTGTTAACAGGTTGACTTGACAATGAAACATTTTTGCTCAAGTAACAATTACTTCAAAGTTATGCACTGCACAAGTGTTTCTGAGATATCGTAAGGCTTCTTACAAAAAGGGGGGTAATATTATTCACCTTCACCACTGGGATGTTAACTTGGCAGTGTAGATCACCCATCCATTGTAGAATCTTGATCCACCATTCAGCAAGATCATGGCTCATCTCCTACCTCAACTCCGCCTTCCTGCATTATCCTTATAACCCTTAACTCTTAAGAACCCCAAAATCTATCAACCTCTATCTTGCATCAATGACTGAGCATCCACGACTTTCTGGAGTCGGGAATTCCAAAAGTTCACAACCCCTAGAGTGAGCAACGCATTGTAGAGAACAAGGAGGGGAGGGTTATGCTGCATCTGCTCTCCTTTAATTTGCTGTATGTCCTAACTAGGGACGGTATAGAATTTTAGATATTGTATTCACTAACTCTCAATGCACTATTTGGGGAATGCCGAACCCTCTCTCCTCTCTGGAGATGTCTGTATTTCTCTGGCAGACAGTTACTGCTCATCAACCTGAAAGATATTTCGCAGCAGATGAGCTGCCACTCTAATGTTCGCTAGTTTCTCCAGCAATACTTTATTGATTGGGTCAGTCCTTCTCAGTTACCTGGGGAAATGATTGTAACTCAGAATGACATGAAAACAATGAAGGCATTGTTAGATGATAACTAAAAGCATGTTTGTTTTGTACATACTGAATATTATTGTCCTCACTCAATGTATGACAGTCCTCACAGTATTTTTACTCAACATGCATGGCATTTTAAATAGTTTCCATACACCAGTGAAACACGCAGTGCTACTGAAGAATCAAATTGAACAAGGTTTGGCAACTCAACCATCATCTGCGGAATTACAATTGCTACAGAATGCAAAGGACCGTAAGATTCCTATCCACTAAAACTTAGCTCTGACCACGTATTGTTATTAAACAATCTAATCAACAACACAAAAATAGGAGGGTATTTCTAAACCTCAGGAAGCTACAATGAATTAAATCAAGGTAAACAACCATTTTCACCATCTCTTCCACCAAATTTGCGGCATATGATTGGAAGAGCCTAATGGAATTCCAGGTGTAGAATCTTGCTGCCTAGAGGAAGATGGAGAAAAGAGGCGGCAAAGACTAGGGGTCCTGGCAATATTCCGACAATCATGCTGAAATCTTGTGCTCCAGAAATAGCTGCACCACTGGCCAAGTTGCTCTAGTACAGCTACAACACTGGCATTAACTGGACAATGTGGAAAATTGCCCAGGTATGTCTTGTACATACAAAGCAGGACAAATCTAATCCATCTTCTGTCACTTTGCTTATGTCACTAGACTCATCAGCCTACTCTTGACCATCAGCAAAGTGATGGAAGGTGTCATTGACACTGCTATCAAGTGGCACTTACCCAGCAATAACCTGCTCACTGACACTCAGTTTGGGTTCCGCAGTGGGTACTTGGCTCCTGTGCTTCTTACAGCCTTGGTCCAGACATAGACGAAAGAGTTAAAGTCAAGAGGTGAGGTAAGACTGATTGCCTTTGACATCAATGCATTTGACCAAAGGTGGCATCAAAGGGACCTGGCAAATCAAAGTCAATGGAAATCAGGGGGAAAATCTCCACTAACAGGAATCATACCTAGCATAAAGGAAGATGATTATAATTGTTGGAAATCAATCATCTCCGCTCCAGAGCATCACTGCAGGAGTTCGTCAGTGTGCTGTCCTTGTCTCAACCATTTTCAGTTGCTTCATCAGTTGCTTTTCCCCATCATAACGTTAGGAAAGTGGATGTTTGCTGATGATTACACAATGTTTGCACACAATAATTTTCAACTCCTCAGATATTGAAGGAGTCAATGTTCTTACGCAGCAAGACTTCAACTCACAAGTGGCAAGTGACATTCAAGCCACACAAGTATCAGGCAATGACCATCGTCAACGAGAAAAACTAAATATCACTCGATGGCATTCAATGGCATTAGCTTGGCTGAATCTCCCACTATCAACATCCCCCAGGGATAACCATTGAGCAGAAAATGAACTGGACCAGCCACATGGCTACAAGAGGAGATTGGACACTGAGAATTCAGAGATGAGTAATTTCCTCACTCACCAAAGCCTGCCCACCATCTACAAGGAACAAGTCAGGAGTGGGATGAAATACTCTCCAAATGCCTAGATGAGTGCAGCTCCAATAATACTCAAGAAACTCAACACCATCCGGACAAAGCAGCCAGCTTGATTGGCACCTCATCCACCACCTTAAACATTCAACTCTCTCCACCACTGACACACAGTGACAACCGTGTGTACCATATTCAAGATCACTGCCGCAATTTACCAAAAGTCCTTCAACAACACCTTCCAAACCATGACCTCTATCACCTAGATTCTAGAAGGACAAGGACTGCAGATGCATGGGGACATCACTTCCGGCAAGTTCCCCTCCAAGCCATTCACCATCCTAACTGGATCTATACTGTCGTACCTTCAATGTCACTGGGTCAAAATCCTGGAATTCTCTTCCTATCAGCACCAGGAGCACAGCAGCGGTTCAAGGAGGTGGCTCACCACAACCTTCTTAAGGACAATTAGGGATGGGCAATAAATGCTGGCTTTGCCACTGATGCTCACATCCCATGAAGAAATAAAAAAGTTTGAAGAAGGCTGAATTTTCCATCCACACAATAGCTGTGCCTATCAAAATTTGCATTGTCTCCCCTACCTCAAACAAAGTCGAAAATTGTAGGATGGGATTTGCACCCAATCCTTGTCTAGCCTGCTCAACTTGGTCTTTTCCCTATAAAATGCATACGTAAAGCAAGCATTGTGCCTTTTTATGGCACATGTCAATGCCCCCTGCTCTCCGCACCCTCCCCCCTTTCATTTGAGGGGGTGATTGGGAGAGCCATGGTGGGGAGAACAGGAAGAGGAAAACCACAAGTGTGCATTGGCACAAATTATCATGGATGGTGCTAGCGCGTGAAGAGAAATACTTCCCTCTCAAAGTCAAAATGTTTAAATTTTCTCCTTTAAATCAAGACAATCTATGGGTGTAATTCACTGTTGTGTGCTATGTGCTTTAAAATTTGAATCCCCTCTTCCACACGTCCCTCATCCACAGGATTATGAATCTTTGGAATGCTCTATCTCAGAGAGTTGTGGATGCTTCATCATTGAATATATTGTAGGTTGAGAGTGACTAATATTTGGTTCCTCAGTGAAGGGGTATGGGGAGCAGGCAGAAAGTTGAGTTGGGGCCGAAAATTGGCAATGATTGCACTAACGATGGAGCAGGCTTGAGCGGGTGTATGGTCTATTTCTGCTCCTATTTCTTATGTTATTATGCAATGCTAACGCTCTGGTGCTCCGGTTTCCTCCCACAGTCCAAAGATGTGCAGGTTAGGTTGATTGGCCATGCTAAAAATTGCCCTTAGTGTCCTGAGATGCGTAGGTTAGAGGGATTAGTGGGTAAATATGTAGGAATATGGGGGTAGGGCCTGGGTGGGATTGTGTTCGGTGCAGACTCTTTCTGTACTGTAGGGTTTCTTCTTCTTCTATGTAATGCTGGAGTTGCCAGCAATGCACTCAAACTCATGTGGCTAACATTATTAAGATACAATTACAAGCATGATGTCATTCAGTCCACTTTTTCTTATGCTCACTTTTTTCAAAAATTAGCTCTGGTGGTAAAGTGTTGTTGAGTTGCAGGGAGCTTGCCAATATTTCTCCTCTGCCCAACTAGACTATGCCAATTTACTGACATCAGGAGGGAGGTATATTGTGCTGTTTCCCCCAGGGCTTGATATTAGAACTACTGCTCTTTTTTGATATATAAAATATTATATATATATCTAAAAACCACGTGGACTTGAGTAGAATTTCAGAAGTCTGCAGATGACATGTAGCAAACAATGTTTGTGTAAATTGTAAACAGCAGTGGTCCCAGCTCTAAATCCCGCCCAGAGTCTTTGAATGTTTTTAAGGCAGAACTGGATAGATTCTTGATTAACAAGGGAATGAAAGGAATAGGCAAGAATTTGGGGTTGAGGTTACAATCAGATCAGCCATGATCTTATTAAATGGCGGAGCAGGCTCGTGGGGCCAAGTGGCCTGCATCTGCTCCTAATTCGTATGTTTGCATGTCATGAATGCTCAGTAAAAGGCCAGTTCATTGGAATCACATCTGCTCTCCAAATTAAGCACCCCCCCCCCCCGAGCGGATAGTTAGAACTTACAGTTTTAATGACTGTAAATAAATGGTACGCACTTGCCAAACTTCACTTCCTTCCACAACTTGGAGGCCAGTGGATTTCACTTCTGCTTTCACCTCCTTTCACACTGTCACTAAGGTATATCAGGTGCCTGTAGCATAAGCTGCACCAAGGCTGAGAAGGGTCCGGGGGGTGGGGTGCAATGAGCAGGGAAGGGTGAGCTGGAGGCAGGACTTGAAGGGGGGAATGAGGGAGAGAGTGAAAGACTGCTCGGGGAAGGTTCAGCGACTGTTCTAGGGTTGTTGCCATGCTATCGGGGCAACTAGCCTGGGGCTGTGGCCAAGATATCAGGGGAAGGTTCTGCGATTGTCGCCATGCTATCGGGGCAAGGTTCAGTAACTATCCTGGGGCTGTGGCCAAGATATCGGGGGAAGGTTCAGCGGGTGTCCTGGGGCTGCGGCCACGCTATCAGGGGAAAGTTCAGTGGGTGTCCTGGGGCTGTGGCCATGCTATTGGGGGAGGATTGGCTCCTCAGGCACAAAGGCTAGTCCCAGAAGACCTGGCTAATGAAATTCATTCGCCATACGCATTGAGCAGCTGAGGAGAGATACATTACAGCACAATTCACCAGAAGGTCCTTAATAGAGCGAACAATGAGTTTATAATATTTGGACTGGTTAGGCAGGGCTCTTCAATACTTGCCAGAGAGAGTGTCCCACTGCATTATTGTTTGTGGCTCCCTGCTGAACCTTGCATTGCAAAGGTGTTGCATGAGAGAGGCAATGATTAGCTAGATATCTCCTTAGACCAGGAGGATGTTGACTTTGATGGGTCTGAAGAGGTGAGGATTCAGATGAGCCACATAAAGATGCCACTGAATGCAGGCATGCCCGTGACAACCTGATAGCTACAAGATTCAGGGAGGAGTAAGGTGATGACAAATTCTCACAATTGATGTTTTTTTCAGGCCCTGTTGTACAGGAAGCCTCAAAACCTTCATTCTCAGCTCAAACATCTCATGAAAGATCAAATATATCACAATGATCATAGAAATATCATGGGTCACAGTATGCCCTAATGGCGGGATCAGCCATGGAAGGGAGAGTAGCCTTGGCAGCATGTGGATGCTGTGGAACGTGAGTAGTACTCCCTTAGCACGTGTCCTTCAGCAACCCCACATCATACAGTCCTTTCACCCATGGCTTCAACAAGTCAGTATCCATGGTAACTTCTAAGCGGCTGCAATTTCAAATTACATAGGGATGCCCTCATGTCAGTATGACACCAGCTCAGTAAGATACACATACCACTTTGTAATGCTTTGCGTCTGGATATCTGAACAGGGAGTGGCAACCGGAGAGCTCCATTTGTCCCACCGCCACTTCTCATCAATGCAAAATGCTGAGGCAGCATCTTGTTACTGCCTCTCAATTGCCTTTCACACATCAGGACACTGTGACCTTTAAATCTCCGTGATGCAGTAAAGCTGTGAGACTTGTTTGCATTCTTCTCACAGAGATTGCTTCACCAGGACAACGGCTGATCAGTATCAAACACTCAGGACCCTGCAAGTGTCAGAAGCCTTACAAGTCTGTTCTGGATGACCTTTGCATTTGGGTGAAGCTTGGCGAGTCAGCATTGACACAACAGACAATGACAATACCTTCCCTTTATAGACCCAGCTGAGGCCTAAGGAGATTTGCAAATGCATCACTTTCCAAGCATGACAGTGCTCAACATGGTCCAGCTTGCCAAGACTATTCCTTCTGGATACCCTAAGTGAAGGAGTGCACTGTCATGCAATGAATTCCAGACTGAGTTGTGTGCTGTGCCTTTACACAAGCAGTACATAAAATTATGCTAAGCTGCCATCCAGGTCCAATGTAAGATTGTCACAGGTAAGGAGACGGCTTCATCAAGACACTTCAGATGTCAAACATTCATACTCCTCAAACAGACATTTGTAAGTTTACCGATTGAACTTTACTTCCCCAGTTCAGTATCATCCATGGGGAGAATGACAACTCAGCAATAAGTCAGCTTTAAATGTGGACACAACATCTACCTACAGAGAGGAATGAAAGCCTATGGGCTTCGAAGTTTGATACTACTTTTTTCATGAACTCACTCACATAAAATAGATTTCAAGAAGAAGTTAGAAATTAGGTATAGCTCTTGGGGCTAAAGGGATCAAGGGATATGGGGGGGAATGGGGGGACCAGGATATTGATTCTGATGATCAGCCATGATCAAAATAAAGAGCGGAGAAGGTTCAAAGGGCTGAATGGCCTCTATTTTCTATGTAAATGCCACTGCAAGTTACACACTGGAGAAATGGATATAACTTAAGTCACAACTACTATACGTGCCATTCACAAACAACAGACATCAGTGCGAGAGCCGCAGGATCAACACTAATCTTGATGAGCACTTCTGTAGAGCACAGAGCCTGAGATTGAAGACTGACAGGTCTAGTGACCAGACATCAGTGTCACACATGATGTGTATTTCCTGATATGACAGATGTGGAAATAAAGGCTACTCACTGCGGTGAGATAGTCTGAGAATTTATGCAACTGCATATCCAGATGGGAGTTCACTGGGGGCTATATTCTGGCTCCTTAAATGACCGGAGGACATTGCAGCAAATTGAATATAAATGGGATCCACGAGATTTAAGGATAGATTAATGCAACATTTCCAAACGTGTAAAATCAAAGCAGTGAGAGAACACCCTTACCACTAGTATATGTTTAAAACTTCATAACCTTCCTAACCCTACCGTTATGTCGAGGTGCAGCCTCGATATCCACAGCTGAGGTGGAGGCAGCCTGCTGACTGCTCTGCCCGGTTGTCAGAGAAGACTTCGGCGGGCATTCTCTGTTGGTTTAAGACCTTGAGAGCCCCAGCATGTTAAGGGGCTCGTGCCCAGGTGCAGGCGGACCCTCCTAATCCTGATCTGCTGGAAGCAATGGGGTAACTGGCAGAGTGGATCTGGAGCGGCAGTGCAACCTTGAGAGTGTTCTGGGTAAATGTCTCCAGGTTGCCTACCTAGCACTCCTCTCTCTGCATCCCCGATAGCAACTCCCTGACTCCTTGAGGAGAAGAAGGAAGTCAGGTTGCCCCATCCCCCTCTCGCCTAGCCACTGCTAGAATGCACCCATGTATGATGTGAAGCTCTGAGTGAAAATCCAGCCACCTTGGACCTGTGTCTCCAAAGTGGCTGTCACCCATCAAATGGAGACTTCGATATGCTCCCATACCAGAGTATGACATCAGACAGAACATGAATGGACTCCTCAATCCTCTGGATCAATCTGCTGACGGCCTCTGACAAATCCGCTTGATGTTCCCTTGTCTGTCTTTGCATCTCCAACGAGTCTCGTAGTTCCAATTTCAAAGGCATGTCAACAAGCTCAGTCAAAGCAGGGGCCTGGTCTCCAGCAGTCCTGAGCTTCAGAGGCCTCGGCTGTCGCTGCCTCTTCCAGCAGTGGTCTCATATCTGTGAGGTGATCACCAGGTCATGATCCCGAACCTATTCTAGAACTAGGTCCCACTGAAGTGTATGCAACTGCGCTGGTGGAGGGTACAGGTGAATGTAGTGACAGTTCTTCATCTGAGGATAATCCTGCTTCCTCCTCACAAATCACAGAATCACTACAGTGCAGGAGGAGGTAATTTGGCCCATTGAGTCTGCACCGACTCTCCGACAGAGCAACTTACCCAGGCCCACTCCCACCCCCCCCCCCCCCCCCTATCCCTGGAACCTTATGCATTTACCCCACTAATCCCCCCAACCTCCACATTTTGGGACACTAAGGGACAATTTAGCATGGCCAATCCACCTAAGCTGCACAGCTTTGGATCATCAAATGGTCTGGGGCCGAGTTTTCTTTTGGAAGAAGTGTTCCCCTTTTTCTTACTGATACCTGGAATAGAGAGAAAAGAGAATTAGTGATTGAATAAGCATGTTCAAACATTAAAATTCACTCATATTCATTGTTCGCATATTGTGATGTATACTGGATGCATCCTCACTGCTGGTTAGGGGAGGCCTATCTCATCTTCCATGCAGAAGTAAGCTTTGCAGCCTGTTCCTCAAGTTACAGACCCTGTCAAAGTTTAAGGGTTCCCCTGCTGGTCATGTTTCTCTGTTTTGTGATGTAATCTTGTCCTGCATGAAGGCAGATAGATTGACTGTAAGCTCTATGGATGAAAGAGCAGTTCAGGAGCACGCATGCCCGTTGCCTCTGCTGACCCCCAGGGGCCCCAGTAAGAGATTAAGATGCTTTTTATGCAAGAACTTGCGTGTGCTGTTGAGCTTAAAGTGGCTGGCACGTTCAATGCAGATGTCCCACATGCTTGTTGTATGTGATGCCCCTGTGGGCTCTAACTCTTAGACTGCCTGATGCCCACATGCGTGTGTGAGTGGAAGCTTCACTTACCTTGGTGGAGTGGAGCAGATCATTCATCCATTTCCAGCACTGCAGGGGGATCCTTCTCTGTGTTCCCCAGGTGTTAACCTCCCCAGCGAACACCTCCCAGGTTGGTGTGGTCAGGTGTGAGGATATCCTGCTCCTATCCCTCGGAAAGAGGACCTTCAGCCTTTCCTAGACAGCCTGGAGGAAAGTCCCGAGGGAAACAACTTTGCTGAACAGTGGTGCAGAGGGTTTGCTTCACTTGGGTGCCACAGTTTTGCTCTTCACCACAACAGTTAGCTTGCACTGAATGAATATCTGTTTAAATATGGCGCCAGGACCTTTGACCCGATGAGGTAACAGTGGAGCCGACTCCTTGCTGATGCATAATTAATTATTTTTGTAAAACTTATTTCCTTATGTCTACCTATTTTGTCTTATCATTCGCTACTTTTCCATTTGCAAGACAATGTGACACAGAATAGGAGGGTGCAGAAGTGCATCGAAGGAGGGTCCTTCAGTTTTCGGACCTTGAGTCCCTTCAAAAAAGCCAAACATAACCACGAGGATAATTCAGGACTGTCCAGAGTACCTTCTGACCATGACTGCGGAGTTCTAACCTGAGGAATTTGCACAGTTGCGCAGAAGGTTTAATGGCATCATAATCCATTATGGAACAGGGTTGACCACTAAACTAGAATCTACAGTAAAATCCAATTGCAAAAGTCCGAGACACATAGGGAATATCCCCCTGAAGGTTTATACAACTGCTATTAAAGTATCGGGTTAAAATGCTGAACTTATGCCTTTGCATAACGTTAGTAAGCTGATTGAATGGAAAGAGTCTTGCCACAGAGTTTAATTTTATTTCTGCCCTCAGTTCTGATCCCATTTACATAATCGGATAAGTGGATGGAATGACCAATTTATCCTGTGTCATTCAGTTGTGAACAAATTGAATAATTCAATGGGTGCCTTAGACAGTTAAAAGTTATTCCAGTATTAAAATGGATAATGCGGTGCTGTCAGTTATTTATTAGTGTCACGTGTAAGCTTACATTAACACTGTAATGAAGTTACTGTGAAAATCCCCTAGTCGCCAGACTCGGGCGCCTTTTCGGATGCACTAAGAGAGAATTTAGCATGGCCAATGCAACTAACCAGCATGTCTTTCAGACTGTGGGAGGAAACCGGAGCACGCGGAGGAAACACATACAGACAAGGTGGGAAGACACCGCACAGACAGTGACTCAAGCCAGGAATTGAACCTGGGTCCCTGACGCTGTGAAGCAGCAGTGCTAACCACTGTACCACCATGTTGCCCCAGTTACATTGCTGAAGCAGCCCGTGGAAGATACAATTGAATAAATTACTACAAACATTAATGCACGTTTATCTGCGTAATCTGACTTTTGCAAGATTCTTGTAGATTGGAGGTTAGATAGTGTCAGTTTGGCTCAGTTGCCTCTATGGCAGATGGTTGCGAGTTGAATCTACACTGACACTGCAGTGAAAGAAGCCCTGCATTATTGCAGGTTTGAGATGTTTACTGGGGCCCTGTCTGTTTTTTCAGGTGGATTTAAATGATTCCATGACACTATTTAACGAAGAGTTCTCCCAGTGTTCTGCCAACAATTATCCCTCATCTATCACTTGCAAAATCTGATTTAAGAAATGTTTTCCTTTCTGTAGGTGTAGGTGATTCATTAAGATTTAAATATTACGGCTAGAATGTTCAGTCTGTCGCTGTCTTCATCGGGAACTGTCATCTTGGCATTAAGATCGGAAATTAAAAATGTGTCTTCATCATTCCCTTGTTCCCTCAGTCGCATATTTTAACGTTAATGACTGGAAGCAATGGCATTATATTATTCTTCCTTCAATACGCATATGCATGATAGTAATGACATGAAAATTCTGTTGTGATGGCTACATCGAGATTGACATCTGCTTACTTTGCAGTGTTTAATGTGATTTGATGAGAACATGCAGTTCTCAGAAACTCTACGGCATACACAAAGGGAAAATTGACAAGATATCGAGAAAAGCCAGGACATTTATGCATCCCCGACAGCAGAGAGATATGGCACTTTAGACAGTGTGGTGTATAGAATAGGGCAAGTCGGAATTTTATCATCAATACTGCTAATTTCTCGAAACAGAGTCTTTAAGCTACACTGGATTACTTGAAGAGCGAACTATTCGTGGGGATGCAGCAAATGCAAAACCACTTAATCCTAAGGCAATGGTCATGGGAGCAGGGAATGATGAACAGCAGTTAACTTTGGTTAGCAGCATTCCACCAGCTTTACAGATACTAATGAAGGAGGCTTGGAAGGAATGCAAGTAGCTAATGATTTTGTCATCCGGGAATAGCTGAGCAATAACACGTTGTATTCTCCCGAAGAAGAAATTACACCTGGAAAAATGGCCATTTCTCTGCTAAATGAAGATGAGGCTACTTGGCTGTTCCCTTTCCCTTTCGAATGTGCAGAGGGAATTAATAGCCAGCTGTATCAACAGCAGTAGTCAAGTATCTTGCCTGTCCTCACATTTATCTGCTATTGCAATGATCGTAGGACAACAAAGGAGTTACTTCACTCACGGTTGCACCTTCCTCAACCCCTCATTATAAGACTGATTCCCTTTTGGATGCTAAGTTGATGGATATCCCTGGCCTCAGCAATGGTATTTATTATGCGAGAACAGTCACAGCACTAGACTGGCACCCGTTTTGGCTCTACATTAAAAATGATTCAGCAGCAAAGTCATTTGGCACAATATTTGGAGATCATTATCCAAACAACTACAGATGATTGGCACAGCTTTACAGCCTCCACTGCCAGTCTACTGCTTAGACCTCTGCTGCCTCCACCACAGTGAGTCTATCTGTGTGAACTGAACTTCTGTTTTTCCATGAATATATTAACAATGAGTATATGAACACAATTGTTCAATGTGTCTCCTCGAAGTCGAATTAGTTTTAAAAAAAATATTTCAGTAGCAGAAAGAAAATGCTACCGTTTCCAAAAGCTTCAGTGTGCATCATGCCATATTGCATTTCAAATGGCCATGCTCATAGATATGTAGGTATAATTAGTTGTTTTAATATTGCCCCTTTTGATTTCCATTGTACAAATCCAAATGCTCTGCCATTGAAATTCAATTGTTCTGAAGTTGACTGCTCTAAACAGTTTCTTTCCACCTTTCTATAATACTCAAATGTTATGGGATTAAATGGGCTAACCCCTACAAAACAGGCTTGGAGATCCCAGTACAATTACCTCTGCCTTACATTCCAGGCAAGCAGCATGCTAAAATAGTCCTGCCTGCTTTTTTGAAATGATTGCAGTGTGCAGTCAGCACTTTCTGCACTATTCATTGGCTACTTGCATCGGAAGACGACTCAATATTGTGAGTGGCTAGTGCGCAGAGTGTAAGAAATGGATCATTTGCCCCCTCTAGTCTTCTGTCCCTTGCAATAAGATCACTGCAATCTAATTTTGGCTTTTGCTCCACTTTCCTGCCTATCAACTGGTCACTGACGCTGTGGCACAGTGGTAATGTCACTGGGCTAGTAATCCAGAGGCTCAGGCTAATGATCAGGGATATGAGTTCAAATTCCACCATGGTAGCTGGTGGCAAAAACCCATGTGGTTCACTAATGCCCTTACCTGGTCTGGCCTACATACAGCTCCAGACTCCAGCAATGTGCTTGACTCTTAACTGCTCTCTGAAATGACGTAGCAAGCCACTCAGTTCAAGGGCGATTAAGGATCTGGGTGAGCAATACCCACATGCTATGATAAAATAAAGAAAAAACAACTTATTTCAGGGATCAATGACGAGGGCGTCTGCATACCAAATCCTCTTTCTCCTTTCATACATCCCTCCCATCCCACAATCTATTCTGTGTGAAAAGCTGCAGGTAATGTAAGCATCCACTTCTCACATTCTCTCCTCCCTGCACCACAACCTAACCCTTGTCTTCTTTTCATTTCAGATACCCAAGAACTGGAACCTTTCCAGTCAGGTGAGGAAACGAAAGATGACAGCGAGCATGAAGAAATTGTCAATTAATCTTACACTTACAGCGACCAGCTCAGTTACGGAATGCATGTATTTCAGAGATCAGAAAAGAGCAGAGTGGAAGATGAGTTTGAACACTATTACCATTGCAGATGAGGACTTTGATGAGCAAGATTACACAAGAATGCTGATGTGTATACATAAACAAATGCTTGCTGTATTGGAGAGTCTGTCAGGAAGCTTGCACATAATCTCAAGGAGCATGGAGGAGTCAAGTTCCAACTTGACACAGAGCTTGTTCCAACATGGAACATTTGGCCATCTCCATCAGCACAATAGTGGAATGAGCTAAGATGCAGGGCCTGATGGCTCATGTCAGCTTGCTTTGTAGTACAATGCCTTCCACTGCAGTACAAACAGCTGCTAAAGGTCTGAGTGCAACACTGAAGCTCACATTGCTGCCATATAAGATCCGCTGTTCATAAAGGACTTCAACAGCATCACAGTAGAGAAACCATATCTTCTCTAACAGGCTAGTAGGACATTGCCCCTCAATAATGGCAGTGGCTGCATGAAATATAAACCTGCTTTTCTCTCCCAGGAGGGCAGTGTTCCAGCTCCCATCCCTTCCACTCTGCCAATACCCCTGCTGTTGCCTGTCAGCCAGCTAGCCTGGACTGCTGCAGTCCCAGCTGAGATGGTGTATTCTGAAGTGAGAGTTAAACTAAACCCCCCACTGATCTCCCTTCTGTCCTTAATCAGCGTGCTTATTTTTGAAAGGATAGATGCGTGTGATTATAAGCCTCTTTTTGTGTGTGGCCTAGTGGTATTATCGCTCGACTATTAATCCGGAAACTCAGCTAATGTTCTGGGGACCCAGGTTCGAATCCCGCCACGGCAGATAGTGGAATTTGGGCCATCCCTCCCCTCCCCCACAAACTCTCTATGCCCCATCCATGCCCACCAATGCCAACCCATGTTCCCCCAACTATCCTCCATGACCCCTCACACTCATATGCCAACTTAGTTCCCCTCTACTCACACCCATTGCTGCCAAACTTCCTACACCAACTTAGTGCCCTTTTACCCAGTTCCATTGCTCCTCACATCCCTATGCCAACCTAATGCTAACTTATGCCAAACCAACTCCCCCCTCCCCCCCACCTTTTGCTCCTAACCCCTCCACGTCAATTCAGCAGGTATCCTCGGATAATTCCTTGATGTGTTTGAAAGCTTTTTGACAAGCTGAACACTTGGACATCTTTGACAGCTTGAACACGTCTGACACATCCTGGATAGCTTTGACAGGGTTTGACACTTCCTGAACAGCTTTTACAGGTTTTACATTTCCTTGACAGCTGGACAGCTCTTTACCGCTTCCTTGAAAGCTAGTCAGTTACTTGACAGTTGAACAGCTCTTTAACACTTCCTTGACAGCTAGACAATTCTTTGACAGCTAGACAATTCTTTGACAGCTGGACAGTTCTTCAACAGTTCGATAGTTTCAATGAGTTTGCACGTTAAAAAGCACATTCACTTTTAACAATCCCAAAGGATATCTTACCTCACCCAAAGGTATTTCTGGATCCTATCCAAAGGGGTACCTTACCTCTCCAAAGGGGTACCCTGACTATTCAAATGCACCCACCAACTCCAGACCTAATCCTCACAGTCTGGATTCTGCACGCCTGTTCTATCAAAATCCTACTTCAGTGGAGGCAGCTGGTGATTTAAATAGCCAGCTCCCTCCAAGGATTGCAATTGTGTGATCCCTGGTCCAACTCCAATCCCACCCCCATCAAGATAGGAAATGCAGAGCTCAGGGGTATGACTTGGAATTTAAAGCTATTTCCAGGATGGAGATGCTGTCTTCTGTTGTGAAAATCCAGACCATAGAATCTAGGGCTCCACCGACTCCATGTTTTGGAGCTTCAAACAATGGCAGGCATGAATTCCACAAAGGAGTATTGTCTAGGCAAGTCCATTCAAGTGGGAGACCCCCACCCAGTGTGATTCACTTTGGAAAAGTCTGGAAGCTTGGTAGTCTGGGTCAAGGTTGCTAACGTCACCTGATCCCCTTGGCAGCCAACTTAACAATTCATCAGTGTTGGTTTTTAAACAAATAAAGGTAGTTCCAGAAGCTTCCATATGAGCAGAGTCCATGTTTACAGTTATGAAAATGTCATGCCTTTTACTGAGTATGGCACTCCTCAATTAAAGGTTAGGAACCTTCCATCACAGAAACTATCCATCCTGCAGCCACTAGGAAAACACTCCCATGGCTTGACTAGGAAAGGTAAAGAAAGGCACATTGAAGGTGTGGACTAAGGGATTGCACAAGGGTGATCAGTTTAGTAAGGAATGTTGAACTGTTGGTGAATACTAGTATTGCTTCACTGCTGATGAAGGGTCATGCAGACTTGAGTTGGCTCTATTCTCTCTCCACAGATGCTGTCAGACCTGCTGAGATTTTCCAGCATTTTCTGTTTTTGTTGTTGATGAATTACTTGATATGTACATCTGGGTAGAAAGGAGCTATCACCATTGTAACCTCCCTTCCTCTCCCTGTTCCTCCAATTCCCGTCGCACTTTCTCCTTTTCCACTCAACAGCCGGTGTCTGACTTGCCATGGTGGTCAAACACAGGTGACATAGAGAACTGCCAAAGAATGAAGGAAACATGATCACTTTTAGGGCATTGAGCTGTATAATGCACTTCCTATGGCTGCACATCAACTGTACATTGAGGGACTGAAATTCCTTCAAGCTCCCATGAGGACACATGCAAGGTTAAACATGGCTGCAGTCAATGCCACACTGCACCATAGGAAAGCCTGCAATTGTGCAACTCCCGGGCTTACTCCACCTGTTTATCCCTAGCCAGAGGAAATTAGATTAAATTGTCCCTCTGTGCACAGACAGTCTCAGTGAGATCCTTCACCCAGCTGCGCACTGAAAGTGTTGCTGATATCTCTGCTAACAATCTGGAAGAAGCCGGAAGTATAAAAGTTAAGAGCAATGGCAGCCACAATGCTGTCCTTGCACGAGTTGGCAGATTTCAGTCATAAATTCTTTTGTGAAGTGAAGACATCTCATGGATTCAACTTCACTGGGGCTCAGGAACACAGGAACAGAGATCAGCTATTTGGCCCTTTGAGGCTGCCCCACCACTCAAGAAGATTATGGCTGATCTGGTTATGGTCTCAGTCGACTTTCCTGTCTGCTTCCCATAATCACTGAACCCCTTCCTTAATAAAAATGTCTAATTCTGCCTTAAATGAATTCAAATACCCAGCCTCCACTACTTTCTGGGGAAGAGAATTTCACACACCAATGACCCTTTGGGAGAAAACATTTTTCCTCATCTCCGTCTTAAAAGCGAGACCTCTTATTTTTAATATATGCTCTAGAGCATTAACCTGGGCCTCTAGTCCAGTGACATTGCCGCTATACCACTATCGCTACCAAGGGCTGCTAACCCTTCTGCCCCTCCTCACCCTTCTAGCCGCTTGCCCTTCCCTGCTTCATTCTCCAAATCACATAAGAACATAATTTAGGAAATAGGAGCAGGAGTAGGCAATTCAGCCCCTCCAGCCTGCTCTGCCATTCAATACGATAATGGCTGATTTAATCTGGTCCTCAACTCCACTTTCCTGCCCGTTCTCCATAAACCTTCAACCCATTACTAATTAAAAATCTATTTCTT
This sequence comes from Mustelus asterias, assembly GCF_964213995.1. Taxonomy (NCBI): domain Eukaryota; kingdom Metazoa; phylum Chordata; class Chondrichthyes; order Carcharhiniformes; family Triakidae; genus Mustelus; species Mustelus asterias. The sequence goes on along the minus strand of NC_135806.1, from coordinate 56,220,687 downwards.
CCTTAAATTTACTCAATGTCTCAGCATCCACCGCACTCTGGGATAGTGAATTCCACAGATTCATGACCCTTTGAGAGAAGTAGTTCCTCCTCATCTCTGTTTTAAATCTGCTGCCCCTTATCCTGAAACTATGACCTCTCATTCTAGATTGCCCCACAAGAGGAAACATCCTCTCTACGTTTACCCTTTCAATCCCTTTTATCATCATATGTACTTCAATTAAATCTCCCCTCATTCTTCTAAACTTTCGAGAGTTTAGGCCTGAACAGTTCAAACTCCCTTCAGAAGACAAACCCCTCATCTCTGGATCTAGTGAACCACCTCTGAACTGCCTCCAATGCAACTACATCCCTCCTTAAGTAAGGGGACCAAAACTACTCCAGGCCATGTTCAATCCCCAGAGGAAGCCCCACCACTCACCCAGATATAGAAGCCACTTGTTGCAAGATTTTAACTGAACAGAAAAGTATTTCAGCACCAGCCAGAACACTCAGTACAGATTATTCAAACTTCAGCCAAATAGAGGAAAGTTCCAAAAACATGTACAATTGCACAAGCAGACAGAAGGAACGATCCAGCAACTAATGTGCAAATAACTCTTGATCCCTTTAAATGATGCTGATTGGCGGGGGAGAGCGAAGGGGTCCTTCACTCCATTGAACCCGTGTTCAGCTGTTCAGTTGAGATAGGGTGTTGGCTGGAGTGTACATTTGGAAAATGGCAGTGTGGTGTGTGCCAAAACAACATTGTACACTGATTTGCATCAGCCCTGCATAGCGCCTGGGGTTGATTGGTGCACATGCGCAAGCTCCGTTACCCTAGACTGTGTCCTGCACACATTTCCTTGAAAGTATCCAGGCACATCTCAAATCTCAGTTTTGAGCATTAGATGGTCAGACAGTGCCTAATAAATGGAAGTGGAGGTATGTGTATGTGGGGAGGGTGGCAGGGAGGGCGCACTGATGTGGAGTCCAATTTTACCCTCCCTCTGTGCACCTCATGATTAGGGAAAGTTAGAAAAAATCTAAAGATAAAGCATTCCGATTTAGTGAACAGTGAAATGTGCCACATTCAGGCTCAATTTTTCCACCATTGTCCATGGTTTGCAAGCTTTCTCCTGCGGACTGTCATCAGGTGGGCGAAACAATCATTACAGAAGTGAAAATAAAAATGAGGGGATGCACGGTGCACTGTGCAAAAGAACTATCCTTTTATACTTGGCTGAGATTTTTATGCAATTTAAATAGAAACAAATTAAGATATTTAGCTGATGGTTGTACGAATTATAAGCCCGAGGTCTACATAAGGTCTGAAGGCAAATCTGATTCACCAGCATTGACTCACAGATTTGTAATACATTGGCTGACTGACAATTTGACTCTGCTTCGCATTGGTCATTTCTTCATCAATTTGGCACGAGTATAGATTGGCTCTGTTTGCACACAGCTTTCCGTTACTGCAACTTTCACTTTCTATCTTTTTTTATTAGAATGTTTCAGCTGTGGTTTTGTGTTGTGGGCAACCACTTCCACCACAGTACAATTACTCCAAGTTTGATCTCTATTAAAAGGAATCGCTTACCAAGTTAATACTCAAAATTTTTAAAAAAACATGCTGTGTTGGTATAGTGAGTGAAATACATTCCGTCTGCTGAACTGTAAGTAATGATGGCCTGGAGCAGATGGGCAGGTTGAGGTGATGTGACATTACTTACCGCTGTCTCCTTGGCATCGCTTTCTGCTGGAAAAATTTGAAATGAGGAATTTACAAGATAGGAAAAGACAGGCATGAATCTGTGTCATAGCACGTTTGGAGGTGACAAAAGTATGTCTTTACTATGGGATCAGAAACTCAGCTTGAAGTTGAACAGGGGATAGAGACTGTGATCAGTCTGCATCATCCTAGTTCACTGGCCAATGTGAGGGATGCGTAGGTCTCAAGGATATGAAGTTAGTGGTGGAGACTGAAAGGAGTGGCCTTCAATATTCAGCTGGAGTACATTACGACTTAACCAAGGCTGGACATTGGAGCAGTCACCTGACAGCCCAGAAACAGCATGGTGGTCCAAAGAGTTGGCGCAGAGGTAGGACCGAACTTTTGGTGTCCATGTGGAAACCGACTCCATCCCTATCAATAATATTGCTAAGGGATAGAATGTAGATGGAGAATTCCGAGTGGGCTCCTGAGGTGACGGCAAGAGGGAGCAGAGAGAAGCCATTGGTACAGATTTGCTCGCTATGATTACAAAGAGTGAAACAAAGCAAGTCAGTTCTACTAAGTCGGACACCAGAGGCAAGCTGTTGGAGAAGCTCAAAGTAGTTGATTGTGCAAAAGTATGCAGGGAGGATGGAAGACAATAGGGCTGGCGGTAGAAGTTAAGGCACAATCACACAGAATATAATTCACGCCTTTGATAAAGACTTGGGTGGAGGGGTTGTGGTTTTGTTAGGAGGTCTAGTGGGCATTGGAAAGGAATGAAGCAATAAAGGAAGTTGAATGACTGGTTCAGTTCTATTTAATAAGGAAGTCCATCAGATGCTTGCACTTCTGAGGAGGCGGGTGCAGGAAGCAGCAAAATGGGGATTAGTTGGTAGTGAAAAAGTTAGTTGGGGGGTGGGGGGGATAGGGAGTAGGACACCAAAGATGGAAGCCGGAGAATAGTTAAGCAAATCAATGGCTGCATGAGGATTGGCAGTTGGGAGTTTGTAAGTTCCTTGGAGTATGTGTTTTTTCAGTGTGGAATGCTGTAAGGAAATGTGGGTGATGAGGTGGAAGAAATCCGGAAGAAGGCCTCGTCAGTGAGAACAATGGGGTAGAGAGGCTGTGGGAACGTTTACATGGAGGGAGATGTTTAGGAAACATTGGAACGTTAATTCAGAGGAAGAGGACCAAGAAGCTGAGAGCGTGTTTGAAATAACTGAAGGAACTTGAGTGAGGCTGCATGGTGACAGGCATCGTGGATTGTAAAGCTCATCCAAAAGGAATGAAAGAGCATGAGATGTGCAAAAGCAATGACAATAGGAGAACAAGGGGAGCGACCAAGGGTGATTTGGTGATAAGGGCCAAAGCGCCATTCCGGCAGTTTGAGTGGAAACATAGCACTTGGGAACAGTTCAATAAGGTAATGGTACCTCTTTGTCAAAGCTAGGATATTAATACAACCAACAACAGCTTGCATTTATATAGCACATTTAAAATAGATAAACTGCTAAAGCATTTCATAGAGGTGTCACCAAATAAAAAGCAAGGGATTACTAAGAGAACTGACAAAAAAAATGGTCAAAGGAGTGTATTTTCAGCGGGGTGTTTCAGAAGGAGAAAGTGGTGGAGGTGGTGGAATGGACTTTGACAGTGTCGAGCCAACATGGCTGAAGGGACAGTTTCCAATGATGGAGCAAAGGAATGGTAGATACACAAGAGGAGAAAGTTTAAAGAACTGAAAATGTGACCTGAGCTGCAAGGTCAGAGCAGGTTAAAGGGATAGGAGAGTGAGAAATTAAATATTTAAATATGAGGAACAGAAAAAGCTACGAACAGCATGATTGATTTGGAGAAACTGACTGAAGAGAAAGGTTTAAATCAGCGGTATGGGGTGGAGTTTGAGGCTTAGACTCAAGACAATGGTTCAATCCTCCTAATCATGCATAATAAGATCATGGGTGGCAAGAGCCTTGTTCACAAATAAATTAACATTCTGAGGAGAAACAGGGAAAGGGACAATGATTCTTGAGGAGCAAAGTTCCAACCTAAAAATCCTAGCCTGGATTTTCCACCAGGATACACTGCCACCTCCAGCACAACTTGCCCAACGTTGTCCAAACCAACTCAAAAGATTGAGGAATTTTTGGTGCAAATCACATCCAGTGTAAACAGACTTTTCATTAGCTTAAAAAACATCATACTAAAAACTGGCCTTGCCCACGGAACACTCAGATTGAATTAATCACCATTGTGAGTTTCTGCTCATTGCAAATGTTTGTGGGCCTTCATGAATGTACTTGAAGTTAAGCAATGTTTAGGTGCAAGGACACATAGGCACCTTTTAAAATATGTTAAACATTTTCTTTCAATTTACTAAGAAACTGGTACATCAATATAAACAGTAAATTATTCTGTATAGTTTTAAGTCTTCTTCAATTATTTGAAATCAGATTATTATTGGTGGTAGACCAAGCACGGTGATTCAAAATGCTAATATCTTGTGATCAGTCAATTTTTGATTACACTAAGTAATTTCACCAGGTTATCACTTAAATAGGTCAAGGAATATTTTTGAATACAAAATATTAAATAAAATAACATCTAAAGCACTGGAAGATTTTACTTTCAGAAATATGTGAATGAATTTGATTCTAAACTAGGGTAAAAACACCCTTCTGGAGACTAGTTGAAACTCCCAGACCCTGCATTTAAGTGAGGAAATACTGATTATTATTCTAAATTTCCTGTGTAATTTTACAAGTCTGTGCCACCTGCAGAATCCTTTGCCATTTGTAGTACAAACTCAGGCAATAGGTTATATCGGATTGCAACGGGATCTTGATCAATTGGGCCAGTGGGCTGACGAATGCCAGATAGAGTTTTATTTAGATAAATGCGAGGTGATGCATTTTGGTAGATTGAAACAGGGCAGGACTTACTCAGTTAATGCTAGGACGTTGGGGAGAGTTACAGAACAAAGAGATCTAGGGGTACATGTTCGTAGCTCCTTGAAAGTGGAGTCACAGGTGGACAGAGTGGTGAAGAAGGCATTCAAGCATACTTGGTTTCATTGGTCAGAACATTTGAATACAGGAGTTGGGATGTCTTGCTGAAGTTGTACAAGACGTTGGTACGGCCACACTTGGAATACTGTGTGCAGTTCTGGTCACCCTATTATAGAATGGATATTATTAAACTAGAGAGAGTGCAGAAAAGATTTCCCAGGATGCTACCGGGACTTGATAGTTTGAGTTATGGAGAGGCTGGATAGACGGGGACTTTTTTCTCTGGAGTGTATAAAGCTGAGGGGTGATCTTATAGAGGTCTATAAAATAATGAGGGGCACAGATCAGCTAGATAGTCAATATCTTTTCCCTAAAGTAGGGGAGTCTAAAACTAGACGGCATAGGTTTAAGGTGAGAGGGGAGAGATATAAAAGTGTCCAGAGGGTCAATTCTTTCACACAGAGGGTGGTGAGTGTCTGGAACAAGCTGCCAGAGGTAGTAGTAGAGACGGGTACAATTTTGTCTTTTAAAAAGCATTTAGACAGTTACATGAGTAAGATGGATATAGAGGGATATGGGCCAAACGCGGGCAATTGGGATTAGGCGGTATGGACAAGTTGGGCCGAAGGGCCTGTTTCCATGCTGTAAACCTCTATGACTCTAATTCCTATTTTTTTATTTTATGGTCATTGTTAATTAATCAAACCCATAATTTCAATTTCACCTCTTGAGCTCAAAAGAATGGGCTTTAAAATAATTGGAGTAATGGCTTGTGGTGAACCATCGTTGGTTCCCACTGGATAGTGCTGAGCCAGGGGCTGGCCAGTACTACAAGGATGTACATATGTTACTGTTGGGTTGTGCTATTGTTGCTGTTGGGGTTAGGGTGGGGTTGTTACACCTTTGTACTGTAATGTTGTGGCACATCCCAGTCGGGCTCTGCCTCCTGGGAGAGGTATAAGAGTCCCTGCTCTGGCCGGGACCCCTTCAGTCTGGGATAGTGTATATAAGTTCTGGTAGCTTTGTTACAGTAAATAAAAGCCTTTCATTTACTGAGCTTCAAGCCTCGTGTTTGAATAGCACATCAATTTTATTTACTGTCGTTAAACTCTCGTCGAGAAAAAAAAAAGAGAGAGAGTATGGAGCAAATTCTGAAGCCGGAACACCTTACGCTAGATCCACGTGTGGTGGGCACTTCTAACACCTTCGACCACTGGCTGAAGTGTTTCGAAGACTACCTGGCAGCCTCCGCAGCGGTCACCACAGATGATGACAGACTCCGGGTCCTCCATGCGAGGGTAAGCGACACTGTCTACCTCGCGATCCGTGCGGCCACCGATTATCCTAAGGCCCTCGAGCTTCAGAAGAAGCGCTATACCAAACCACCTAATGAGATACACGCTCGTTACCTCCTAGCCACTCGACGACGGCAGTCTGGCGAAACGATGGAGGACTATGCGAACGAGCTCCTACAGCTAGCCAGGGGCTGTGACTGCAAAGCTGTGTCGGCTGAGCAGAGCATGTACGACCTCGCCCGAGATGCGTTTGTGGCCGGGGTCGGATCGTCGTACATTCGACTTAAACTGTTGGAGAAGGGTAACCTTAATCTTACCCAGGCCATTGAGTTAGCAGAGATGCTCGAGACGGCCTCCAAAAGCTTAGTATTATATCCGGAGGACCATGTGGAGACAACGTGGCAGGAGCAGTCGCAAATCCCTCCTCGTCCCTCGGGTTCGAAATGCTGTGTAATGGCGTGCTCCCATTCGGGCCAGACGACGGCAGCAGCCCCGGGCGGCCCGCGGTGCTATTTCTGTGGAGGAGCGAAGCATACTCGGCAAAAGTGTCCCGCTAAAGCTGTGTTGTGCACCGCATGCGGTAAAAAAGGGCATTATTCAAAAGTGTGCCGATCTAAACCCAGGAACGGCAGTGCGGCCTGCGATTCTTCAGAGCTCGGGTCTTCGTCGTTGAAGTCGTCGCGGGGTTCGTCCACGTGCGAGACCAGGACAACGCCATTACGGTCGACGGAGTCGGAGGAGTATGACCACCAGGGGTCGCTGAGTTTGGCGCCCTCACCCACGTGCGACTCATGGGGGCAGCCATGTTGGTCGACACTGACCACGAACGACCAGCAGGGGTCCTCCTCATCGACTTCAGCTGCCTGCAGTGGCGCTCATGAACCAACGGTGGCGTCGATCATCCTGGACCAGGCCAAGCCACATAGACTTGACAAATCTATGATGAATATCCAGGTAAATGACCACGTGATTTATTGTCTGTTTGACAGCGGGAGCACTGAGAGCTTTATCCACCCAGACACTGTGAAGCGGTGTGGACTCCAGATTCAACCTGCCAAACAGACAATCTCTATGGCATCAAGGTCCCGGTCTGTTGCCGTGCTAGGGAGTTGCGTGGTAACCTTGAAGGTGCAAGGCACAGTTTACGAGCGTTTCAAGCTCCTTGTGTTGCCGTATATTTGCGCGCCAATACTTCTTGGACTAATCTTCATGGTCCACTTGAGGAGTGTAATCCTACAGTACGGTGGGCCACTCCCTTCACTGGCAGTGGGAAAACAGCAGCAGCCTCCAAATTGCCCAACGCGCCCCGCCTGCAGCCTCTCGACGCTGAAGATCACCACACCCTCCTTGTTCCAGAATCTTGTGCCAGGCTGCAAGCCCATCGCGACTAAAAGTAGACGTTACAGCACTGAGGATCGGATCTTCATTAGATCTGAGGTTCAGCGGCTCCTCAAAGAAAGGATCATACAACCCAGTGCTAGTCCGTGGAGAGCGCAGGTCGTGGTGGTCAAGAGCGGGAACAAACCCCGGATGGTCACTGACTACAGTCAGACCATTAACTGATATACGCAGCTGGATGCCTATCCCCTCCCGCGCATATCTGATATGGTCAATCAGATTGCGCAGTACCGGGTGTTCTCCACCATAGACCTCAAGTCTGCCTACCACCAACTCCCCATTCGCCCAGAGGACCGACAATACACGGCTTTTGAGGCGGATGGTTGCTTGTATCACTTTCTCAGGGTTCCCTTTGGTGTCACCAATGGGGTCTCGGTCTTCCAGCGTGCTATGGACCGAATGGTGGACCAGAACGGGCTGCGGGCTACCTTCTCGTACCTGGATAATGTCACCATCTGCGGCCATGACCAGCAGGACCACGACACGAACCTCCTGAACTTCCTACGCACTGCATCTCGCCTGAACTTGACCTACAACAGGGAGAAGTGTGTGTTTCGTACGCGCCGTTTAGCCGTCCTAGGATACGTGGTGGAAAACGGGGTCATTGGCCCTGATCCAGACCGTATGCGCCCCCTTTCTGAACTTCTCTTACCTGCTAGTGCAAAAGCACTGAGAAGATGCTTAGGCTTCTTCTCTTATTATGCGCAGTGGGTTCCCAACTACGCGGATAAAGCCCGTCCGCTCATTAAGTCCACGACTTTTCCCTTAACGCCAGAGGCCCGATTGGCCTTCGATAAATTGAAAGCCGACATCACGAAAGCTACGATGCACACTGTAGACGAGTCCATCCCCTTTCAGGTGGAGAGCGATGCATCTGATTTCGCCCTGGCCGCCACACTTAACCAGGCGGGCAGGCCTGTCGCATTTTTTTCCCGCACCCTCCAAGGCCCCGAAATTCGGCATTCAGCGGTGGAAAAGGAGGCCCAGGCCATTGTGGAGGCTGTCAGGCACTGGCGCCATTACTTGGCGGGAAAACGGTTCACCCTGATCACGGACCAGCGGTCCGTGGCGTTCATGTTTAACAACACACAGAGGGGCAAGATCAAGAATGACAAGATCTTGCGGTGGAGAATTGAACTCTCCACCTATAACTACGACATCATGTATCGTCCAGGGAAACTCAATGAGCCCTTGGATGCCCTCTCGCGTGGAACATGTGCTAGTATACAGGAGGACCGTTTGCACGCCCTCCATAATGACCTGTGCCATCCTGGGGTCACTCGGCTCTACCACTTTATAAAAGCCCGCAACCTGCCTTACTCGGTGGAGGACGTCAGGTCAGTAACAAGGAGCTGTCGGGTTTGCGCGGAATGCAAACCGCACTTTTACCGACCTGACCGGGCACATTTAGTCAAGGCCACTCGTCCCTTCGAGAGACTGAGTGTCGATTTTAAGGGCCCCCTTCCCTCAACAGATCGGAATGTGTACTTCCTCAATATCATTGACGAGTACTCTCGGTTCCCTTTTGTTGTTCCCTGCTCTGATACATCCGCTGCCACGGTTATCAAGGCATTCCGTGATCTCTTTACCCTGTTCGGGTACCCCGGCTACATCCATAGCGACAGGGGCTCGTCGTTCATGAGCGATGACTTGAGGCAATTCCTGCTCTCATACGGGATTGCCTCTAGTAGGACCACGAGCAACAACCCTAGGGGTAATGGACAGGTGGAACGCGAGAATGCTACAGTCTGGAAGGCTGTCTTACTGGCGTTGAAGTCAAAAGGTCTTCCAGTCTCCCGTTGACAAGAGGTGCTCCCTGATGCACTCCATTCTAATCGCTCCCTCCTGTGTGCAGCAATCAATGCTACTCCCCACGAGAGGATGTTCTCATTCCCTCGGAAGTCTTCCTCGGGGACCTCATTACCGTCTTGGTTGACGTACTCAGGACCCATCCTCCTGCGGCGACATGTAAGGGCCCGCAAGTCCGACTGGTTGGTCGAACAGTCCATCTCCTCCACGCCAACCCTCAGTATGCCTATGTGGCATACCCTGACGGGCGAGAGGACACGGTCTCGATCCGAGACCTGGTGCCAGCAGGGGACGTAGCAACCCCTTTCGCTCCCATACCCCCTGTTACAAACCCTTTATCTCTTGTTTCTTCCCCGGACACGGCACGGGCAGCATCGGGACCATTGCTTAACCATTTTACTCCCATGTACAGCTTGCCTGAGCCCAGAAGATGGTCGCCACCGCAGGGCGTGTCAGGATCCCCTGGACTACTGTCACCTCAGGGTCAACCGGCCTGTGAGTCCATGGAAAAACAGCTGGACGCCGCCTTGGGGAGAACGCCACCGCAAGTGCCTACTCCGGTGTCACCGCCGGTATTGAGGAGGTCACAACGACGGTGCGGTCCCCCTGACCGTCTGAACTTATAGACTGCTGACACTTTATTCTGTTTTTTGTACCCCGCCGGCCTTTGTTCTCAAAGGAGGGGTGAATGTGGTGAACCATCGTTGGTTCCCACTGGATAGTGCTGAGCCAGTACTGGGCCAGTACTACAAGGATGTACATATGTTACTGTTGGATTGTGCTATTGTTGCTGTTGGGGTTAGGGTGGGGTTGTTACACCTTTGTACTGTAGTGTTGTGGCACATCCCAGTCGGGCTCCGCCTCCTGGGAGAGGTATAAGAGTCCCTGCTCTGGCCGGGACCCCTTCAGTCTGGGATAGTGTATATAAGTTCTGGTAGCTTTGTTACAGTAAATAAAAGCCTTTCATTTCCTGAGCTTCAAGCCTCGTGTTTGAATAGCGCATCATGGCTCAATTGGTCTCTTTGGTCCTGCTTGCACTCCATTTAATCAGGCACGTTCTGGCCAGGAGTGTCAGGCCTCATGACATGCAGCTCACGGCATAATTGCAAATCAAATTTAAGGGATGGTGATGCTATTCAGACCCCCGGCTATACATTAACCTTCAGCAGGCCTGTACTGACCCTGCAAGGTTCATCAGATGCAAGCCCATAAGTAATTTTTGCTCAAATGGCTTCCCTGTAGGCCTTGACGAGCATGTGTTACAATAGCCTAGGCCTTGGGTGAGTCACGCTCGCAATGGCAAAGTCACGCTCCTGCCCAGAGTTAAAGTCAGGGGATTTAGTCTATCTCATGATAGTGCTGATACACTCCTTTTAGCAGGTCATCCAATCAGAGCCATTGGCAGCGAGTTTCCTCGGGGCTACTCAATTTCTATCGTAAATATAGAGAAACCCTTCTTATGCGCATAAATCTTAAGTGCCTGCTGAATTTGTGAAGTTGCAGCCGCAGAATGGCACAGCACTGAGAAAATTCACCCCCAATATTTCCTCACTCATTTTTATCTGTCCAAAATTAAATGTGTATGTTTTACAAGTGAACCAGAGTTCCAAGCATTATTTGACTTGTCTGATAGAAGACAACCACAGTTCACCATAGATAGAATATATCTTGTTTCCTGTAAATTCCTAATGTTAAACATTCTAAAATATAGAGAAGAATATGGAGGCATGACAATATTTAGAGTCTCAACACATTCAGGGAAAAAAAACCTCTCTCTATTTTGGTATGGAAATACTTCTGCAGTTCTGAAAATGTTAAAGGAATCAAAATAAAATGATGGATTCCCTAATTTAACACTGAGGTTTAATTTTGTTTTTAATCCTATAATGCACAAATCTTTTGCTTTTATCTTCAAAGGGAATCATCATTAATTCTGTCCCGATATGTCACAAGGAAAAAATCTTTCAGATCATTCTGGCCTGTGTTTCTGATGTTAGTTGAGTTAACAGCCTTGAGGTGTTTTTGTGCCAAACTAAATACTTAAAAGGGATACATTTCAGTCTTTTCTGCCTGGGTGGTCACCTGATAGACTGGATGGTGTGGTTATTGTAGTCCCTATCTGATCTTCATCCTATTAATTTCTATAACAGGCAAGTGATTCCTTTCCCCCAGATTCATGCCCAGTTGCTGAGGGCCCAACTTAATCCAAATATTTGTAACTCTAGGCTAGTTTAAAGGACTATTATCTCAGGGCTGCTATAATCAGTAAGCCAAACTAACTGTGACAGATCTGACCAGGAATTGAAGGAGCTAGGCATTTATCTGTTACTGTTGAAGCTGTTGATTTTGCAATTGCACAATTGATAACATGACAACATTTTGAAAAGGTAAAAAGTAAAGTCAAGCTTCACAATTGTATTTGTCTCTGCTTAGAAATTATTACTCTACTCAGATTTTCTTAAATAATATTTAAAAACAATGCAAGTCTGTGCCCTCGATATAAATTTACTTAAAGTATATAGTCTATTAAAATTAAGCAATAGGTAAGACAGAAGAGAAGTGTGCAACTAGAACAGATTAAATTGTATTTGTGTTTTCCAAATTTGGATCCGGTAGATTGTCTTTTTCTTATTTATATTGTATGTAAGTCTCTGTATGTGACTTTTTATCCAACTTCTAATATTATTAATTATAAGGCAGTCTCCAGTTCAGACAGTTTTTTAAAACTACATGGTTAGCATGCTGCCTCACAGCGTCAGGGGCCCAGGTTCGACTCCAGCCTTGGGTGACTATCTGTGTGGAGTCTGCACATTCTCCCCATTTCTGCGTGGGTTTCCTCCAGGTGCTCCAATTTCCTCCCACAGTCCAAAAGGTGTGCAGGTTAGGTGAATTGGCCATGCTAAATTGCCCCTTAGAGTCCCAAGGTGTGTAGATTAGGGAGATCAGCGGGATAAATAAGTGGGATATGGGGAAAGGGGGGAGTGGGGAATGGGGGGAGTGGGGAATGGGGGGAGTTGGGCCTGGGTATGATGCTCTATTGGAGAGTCAGTGCAGACTGGATGGGCCAAATGGCCTCCTCCCACACTGTAGGGACTCTATGATTCTATATGTTGTAAAGCATAGTTTTGATATTATCCTGCACGTGTCACTTCCACAACAAAATGTTTTTAAAAAGTTAAGTTCCCAACCTCCACCACACATGGCGTCGCAATCTTCCCAACCAGAGTGAGTCCACATAAAAAGAGGTACATTGGCCCTTGTACTGTGGTTTCCTGGACCTGGCTCAATCGGAATTGTGTATTCATAGTGAATGCCGTAATTCTGGTCATTAAAGAGGAGCACCTGCAGATTAAAAACAACAGCAAAGTCAAATCAATGCCAAGGGATCAAATGTACTCTTGCAGTTAAGTGAATTGCCTTTGCACAATGAGGCTTCAGGCAATACAGCTAATAAATTAAGTAAACACGTTTCATGTAAAGAGCAATGTCTGAAAGATGGTGCTTTGTATTTTCCAATTTTCTCCCATTTTCTCTTTTTGAAAGCAACAATTCATGCTTAATGTTGGAACTGGCAATTTTTCAATAACTCACCCATGTGACCATTCTTCAGGACAGGGGCAGCACGGTGGCACTGTGCTGCCGCTGCGGCCCATGTGCAGTGGTTAACACTGCTGCCTCAGCGCCAGGGACCCGAGTTCAATTCCAGCCTTGGGTGACTGTCTGTGTGGAGTTTGCACATTCTCCCTGTGTCTGTGTGGGTTTCCTCTAAGTTAACGTGGTTTTATCAGTAATTTTGATTCTAATATTTGCATTTCTCTGGGGTGGCACGATGGCACAGTGGTTGACACTGCTGCCTCACAGCGCCAGGGACCTGGATTCGATTCCCAGCTTGGGTGACTGAGTGAAGTCTGCATGTTCTCCCATGTCTGCGTGGGTTTCCTCTCACATTCTGAAAGCAGTGCTGGTATTTTCACAGTAACTTCTTTGCAGGGTTAATGTCAGCTTACTTGTGACACTAAAGATAAACTTTAAAATTTTAAACATGTATCTCATAAGTAATGAATGGGTTATCTCTCCTGCAGCCAATTATAATTAACAGAATACAGTTACATGTATCGAGTTTCACTTTAATTCCCAGGCAAGCTATGATATAACAAGATAGTGTGGAAATAATTTATTGAGGCTGTGTTCCCAGTGTAGAATCACATTAGATGAGAGGTCACGGACATGGATATAACTCTATTGATTTGATTCTGCAACCTGTACTTCCACCTGACAAGTCCCTGCACTGGAATCGAAGGCTAAAGTTACTCACTACATGTTCTCTACTTCCTCTGCCATTTTCACTGACTTGGAAGGAGGAAGAAGTCAGTGTATTAAGGAATTAGCTAAATTTTCCACTCACTGACTATGAATGGGCAAATATCTCACCATAATATTTTGGCTGAAAATTGTTTTCAATATTTAGCTAGATTTGAAGTGCTTTCCAGTGCCAGTCGTTCAGTGCTCCACTGTGTACTTTTTTGCTGTTTTGGTCCCGTGAGGCTGTAACAATATTTGTAATTTATACAGAATAAAGTTCATTATGTTCTCAGATTGTTACGTTCTGTCTAGCTGCTAAATGAGCCAGCCATATGCTTTGTTAGTACAAAACCAGTTAGAACCAGCTCTTAGACACAGTGTTGAACTTTGAATTTGTGTATTTGTAAGAAGCGTAAATAATCTAATGAGCACAATGTAAATTGCAAGTCAGTTGCAGATCTTTTCTATTACAACAACTACATGGTAATCTATAACAAAGATGTTTTTTGGGGAATTTTATGGGGTACAAATGTATGGGCGAGCGGAGGTGTAGGGTCCAACCCCAGCCTGAACGGTGAGAATTGATGCACCACAGATGTTGGGTCTCAAGGCTGATTTGAATGGATCTGGCGAGTGGTGCAGAGCTGCTGGTGCATCATCAGTGAATACCGTAGCTGCTGCTGGCATCACAGTGGACCTCGGTTCAGTGAAGAAGGGCAGGTGATTGGGCTTTGGTGACTGGAGGTGGACCTCAGGTATCAATGGCTGGGAGGGTCAATGGTATTGTCTGTGGGAGGAAGGTAACATTGGTTGCGGGAAGAGCTAGTGATGGCCGGGGTTGAACAATTGGGTCTCTGGCCAGGGGCACTTATAGACGGAGAGGGAAGTTGGTAGCCAGGTCTGAGGATGAGGTAGTCAGGGCGCGAGAGGAAGGAACAGCCCTGTTCTCTAATGTGAGATTGAGGGGGGCACTTTCGATCCTCCTTTCCCTCATTCAGATGAACATAGAGTCCTTCCTGCTGGTTAGTGCCACGTGGCTGTGTGTGATGTGCTGAAACGATCAAACGTTTACCACGGGACTTGTAGGAAGCCCTGGACTCTATATAAATAATTCTTAATGTTGTCATCCGAGGTATTGTGGTGCAGTAGATAGCATCCCTGCCTCTGAGTCAGAAGTTCCAGGTTCGAGTCCCACCTCAGGTCTTGATGGCCAAGGAAGGTGTGTTCATAACGCGGCCAAACTTGTCGAGTATCAACCTGCAAAATCCTTCCAATAAGCCAATGGCAGGCAGTAAGAGCGGAAGTTTCCTCCTGGTCAACCATGCTTAGTGCGGAGCGGTGCCCCTCAACCCCTTCAAGCTATAAGCCTCTGGCGACAGTCGAGTGACCTGTTCCAGTTAACATTCACTAAGGGAACAGATGAAAGTCTGCCTTTTTCACCATTGGGTGCAAGAAGTGAAACAACAATGAACAACAAATGTTGCCATTTTGCACTCGTTAGTCAACCTACTGTGACTAGTGGTGTACCGCAGGGCTCTGTATTGGGACCTCTGCTGTTTGTGATTTATATAAATGATCTGGAAGAAGGAGTAACTGGGGTGATCAGTAAGTTTGCGGACGACACAAAACTGGCAGGACTTGCAGATAGTGAGGAACATTGTCAGAGGCTACAGAAAGATATAGATAGGCTGGAAATTTGGGCAAGGAAATGGCAGATGGAGTTCAATCCTGATAAATGCGAAGTGATGCATTTTGGTGGGAATAATGTAGGGAGGAGCTACACGATAAATGGAAGAACCATAAAGGGTGTAGAGACGCAGAGGGACCTGGGTGTGCAAGTCCACAGATCTTTGAAGGTGACGTCACAGGTGGAGAAGGTGGTGAAGAAGGCATATGGCATGCTTGCCTTTATAGGACGGGGCATAGAGTATAAAAGTTGGGGTCTGATGTTGCAGATGTATAGAACGTTGGTTCGGCCGCATTTGGAATACTGCGTCCAGTTCTGGTCGCCACACTACCAGAAGGACGTGGAGGCTTTGGAGAGAGTACAGAGGAGGTTTACCAGGATGTTGCCTGGTATGGAGGGGCTTGGTTATGAGGAGAGATTGGGGAAACTGGGGTTGTTCTCCTTGGAAAGACGGAGGATGAGGGGAGACTTAATAGAGGTGTATAAAATTATGAAAGGCATAGATAGGGTGAACGGTGGGAAGCTTTTCCCCGGGTCGGTGGTGACGTTCACGAGGGGTCATAGGTTCAAGGTGAAGGGGGGGAGGTTTAACACAGATATCAGAAGGACATATTTCACACAGAGGGTCGTGGTGGCCTGGAATGTGTTGCCGGGCAAGGTGGTGGAGGCGGACACACTGGGAACGTTTAAGACTTATCTAGACAGCTATATGAACGGAGTGGGAATGGAGGGATACAAAAGAGTGATCTAGTTTGGACCAGGGAGCGGCGCGGGCTAATTGTTCCTGGTTTCTCGTTTCAAGGCTTCATTCTACGATCATCTTGCTGGTGCCAGTACAGAGTGAGACTGCGGATAGTTGGGAACCTGTCTCGGGGGCAGGGGATTCATATGGTGTTCGTGGAAGTGGAAATGACTAGGGTTGGGAAGCATTTTCCGATCGGGGCCATTGTGATCTCCTGGACTCGTTTCGATCGCCTCAGGGGGTCGGAGAGGAATTTCCCAGATTTTTTTTCCCCATATTGGCCCTGGGGTTTTTCACTCTGGGTTTTCGCCTCTCCCTGGAGATCACATGGTCTGGAATGGGGGGGTGGGGGTAAGTTAATAGGTTGTAATGAACAAAGCATCGTAGCTGTGAGGGACAGCTCGGTGGATAGGATATTGGTATGTAGATAGGCTGGAAAATTGGGTGGGGATCCTGGATTCAGGATTCAATCCTGGACCGGGGAGCGGCGCGGGCTTGGAGGGCCGAAGGGCCTGTTCCTGTGCTGTATTGTTCTTTGTTCTTTGTTCTTTGTTCTACTGTCCCAATGTAGTGGGCGGCATAGTTGTAGCCAGTTCATGCATGAAAATCAAAGTCCCAGATCTTCCGAGCAGCAGTAGTGTTGGTTCAATTGTCCCTGCAGTTGAAAACTCCCCCAACCTGACACTGCTGACTTTTCACAGAAATACATAGCATAGCCCTGGGGAACTCCATCGGAGTGGCGTGGAACTAGGAGAAGACAGAACATGCCCTTTTTTGGGCGATAGTTACCATATGGTAAGTTTAAAAGTTCAGTCCTAACATTAATGAATGGATGAGTGACTAGGTGAGTGGTTGAATGGCTAGGTGAGTAGTTGCATTGGTGAGTAGGTGGCTAGGGTTGGTAGGTTTGTAAGGCAGGGAGCTGGATAAGATTTGTAGGATGGGTAGGTGGGAAGTCTGGTTAGTGAGCAGGTGGGTAATGAGTGTATTAGTAGATGGGTGAGGCTAGTTGGGTTGCAGGGGTAGTTGGGTTGGATCATGTGGTTAGTCAAATGGTCAGGAGGGGTATTCAGGTCTGGTTGGAGTGAGTAATTGAGTAGTTGGAATGGGGAGTCAGGTTGGGGGGATAGTAGGACAGATGGGAGGATAGCCTGATGGCTAGATGATCGCAGTGGTAGTTGGTTCTGAGTGGAAGGGTGGTCAAGACAGTAGTGGAATTACCCAGGATTTAGACTAGGTTTCAATCTAACATTTCCTGAGTAACTATTCAAGCAACTTTTGCAGATCTGTCCAATGTCTCTGACTCTAGCCCAAAGTCAGAGTGATTTGCAGAGGGTCCTAGTGAACAGGGGAGTTACCCATTGGAAGTTTAACTTCCTGGGCACTCTCAAGCAGGTCTACATGTCAGGACTTCCACAGGGAGTGTCAACATGATGTAGTCGTATATCAGGTCTCTGATGATCCGGAGGCTGGAAGATTTAATCCAAGCATTCTACATGGACAAAATCTTTGATGAGAGAACCAAAATAGTTCTCAACATTTTAAAATAATCTAGTTGGTCTGGAAACTTTTACCATACATTTTGAATTATTCAAAGTTCACTGGGGCTGAAATCCTGGCATTACTCCCATGATGTGTTAGCCCAACATCTCTAGGATTGACTCTCCCAAATTTCACCCTTTTGTTGGCCCATGCCATGACCAAAAGCTGGAGTCCAAATTACTGACTAATTTGGTCAGTACATTTGCTCCCACTTTCTCAGAATGGCTGTCAATGCTCTGCTCCATGAATCCCAGCTCAGGAATACAGGAGCTTCTGTACTGTCACTCCTCACCTTCACTGCTGGCCTTGTTTGAGGTGTATGGAGTTTCTAGCCATTATAAGGATCTATGAAAACACTGGGGGAAGGATAAACCAGCACATCTGAGCCTTGGCCTAAGTCATAGCTGCTCTGTTATATCTCCCATCTGTTATATCTCCCATCCAGAACCATAGATATTTGAGGGTGGCACAGTGATTGCTGGTTTGGGTCACTGTCTTTATGTTCTCCCCGGGTGCCCCGGTTTCCCCCCTCAGTCCAAAGTACATACTGGTTAGGTGCATTGGCCATGCTAAATTCTCCCTCAATGTACCCGAACAGACGCAGGAGTGTGGCGACTAGGGGATTTTCACAGTAACCTCATTGTAGTGTTAATGTAAGCCTACTTGTGACATGAATAAATAAACTTTTAAAAAAGCTTGAAACTATTTGGCCCTATTTTAAAAAAAATTGAGAGAGAGAATTGTTCAACAGAAAATATTTCCCACAATTTGGCTAAAATATCAAAAGGTTTTAAGGTCTTTTGCTCATGATCATGATAGACCTGCCACAGAACTGTGGAAATTGAGCATCTCAGGTCTGGCAGTTGATTAAAAGGTGATCACAACTGAGTAACTGGCTGACACGGTTTGCAGTCGTAAATAATTTGATACAGAGTACACAGTATCAAGCTGAAGATGCTAAATTTAACAGTAATGTGCTCGGATTGGAAACGGGCTTCATGCTGGTGCGTACTGTCTATATGGAGCTAATCCCCGAAGGAATCATCGCTGGCATTGGCACAGTGGCTTTGTACCAAATATTAGATTCAAAATGTTAGCTCACCACTAGGCAGTCTGGAGCCAATCCAAATTTTCCTAACAGAAAGACAAGACCTTAATGTGTTGAGATTTTACTAGAAATACTTCCTCCAGTACTGTGTCCATTTTAAAATTGAAAGAATATTTGAAATAAATAATAAACCTGTTAACCAACATGAGAGATTGCTTCAATATTTACAAAGTCTGAAAAAAAAAGTCAACCTTTACTGGAATAAATCCAAGTTTGAACTGATAATAGTTATGCTACAGTCACTTTCTAGGGTAAATGGTAGACACTGGCCGGAATTCTCCCAAAAAAATTCGAAGTGTCGAACTTGCAGGAAAACTGGAGTAATTCGCACTGTTTGTTTCAGTGGGAGTTCAGGCTAGGATCTCCCACACTCTGTGCACTGGAGAGGCCACCAGCGTGAATATCATTAGATTTCAACGGATGGGGCCCATTCCCGCCTGGGAGGGTGAAACCTCTGCGCATGCACAGTGGCCCCGAACTGTCAGCTGCCCGTTTGCTGGGCAGTGTCAGGAGGCCCAGGCTGCCCATGCCCAGGGGGCACCCCCTCCACCACCTGACACCCTGGGAGGCCCTGATTGCCCTCTCCTTCACTCCAGTGGGGTCGTCCCAATAGTTCCCTGAATGTGGGGAGCTAGTGTAATCCCCGCTGTCATGAAACACTCTGGTGGGTGTGGGAGATGCTAGCGGGCCCGGAGACTTCAGTCCCGGGCCCGCTAATCACATTAAAAACAGATTTAAAATATATTAAAATTATTTACCTGGTCTTCCCGCCCGTTTCCAGTGCAGCTCTGACGGTGCCGGAAGTCTTGCGCCGGGAGATGCACTCGTGGCGGGAATGCATGCGCGAATCCCACGCATGCCCGGTTGTGAGATTCTCCCATCCCACTGCGCTAGAAAATTAGTGTGGTGGGGTGGGAGAATCGCCCCCACTGTTGGCCATCCACGGAAATAGATTTGCCCTGCAGCGATGCCACTGAAAGTGTGGAAAGCATGCTACCAGCAAAGGAGCAAATCTCCCGCTCCATCAGTGCTCAGGGCCAAGATCTATGAAAGTGACAAAGTAAAACCGTTGCCCGAGATGTATCGTGTTTGCAACCAACACTCCACAGGTATTTAAAAAAGTTGGAAAAAATGATTCCAATACTGGCCAACTACAGAATCTATGTTTTTTATTACAAGCAACAATTTTTGAATACCTTCCTCATCACGTTTCACCTAGTTGTTGCGCAGAATGAAAAGTAACTTCCTTAATGAATGCATTTTGAATGCATTAGTCCAATATTAATGCTACATTGTTACAATTGGATACGACACAGTTAACTTTGCAACAAAATAAACTTTGAATTTGTGTTTTCGTTTTCATTTATTGCACAGCACATGGAAATATTCAAATAGTTGCATAGTCAAACTTTTGTGCGGATTATGTTATACATAAGTGGCCAGGAAGAAAGAGGAAATAAAAGTATATCTGTCCATCAGCACTGTAATTATGTAATTACCATTTCAACATTTACAAATGGGTTCTACTCAGAACCTGTGTCTGAAATTACAAACCAAAACAACATACAGAAATGTTGGAGTCTTATAAATATCAAGGTATGTCATTCCTTCATATAACAGCCTTGAAATTAATAAGAAGTCAACTTCCCAAATGTGATTGTCCACATCTTGAACCTATTGAGATGGTTAACTGTTTGTACAATTCCTTCCATTTAAACATTGGCGACAACAGGCCTACTTGTTCAAGTGGAACTGCACTGAGTTCTTCAAATACCTTTGTGCATTTAAGTTACACATACAGAAGGCAATTTCCAACTTGGGAAAGGTATAAAATTGATGAGTTCTGATGTAAGGTAATTGACCAATTCTGTTTCTCTCTCCACAAAAGCTGCATGACCTGCTGGATACGTCTGGTATTTTCTGTATTTTAGATTTCTGGCATTCAGAGTATTTTGCTGTTATAAAATTGTTGGTACCAGATTGTCCTTTTTCTTTGCCAGGTTTCAGTTTGGACAATTTAACGTATAGTTGGAAGAGTGCTGTAGGAGAGATAGTTTCACATTGTGTTGGGCACTTGGATCAATTTTAGAACAACTGGGGAAAAAAATGAAGGTTAGTTGCCTTGTTACCCACATGAACAGAAATTTCCTGACACCGAGATTAATTAGAGGCATGGTTGTGAGTTTTAGTTACTAAACTCCTGGATAAGAAGGGAGAGATTTACCCAAGAGGAGATGGGGAGAAATTAAGAATACATAGAGTTAAGGAAAAAAATGCTGACGTATATAAGGGAGAACCTGTCTTATTGGTTAACAGGTTTATTATTTATTTCAAATACACTTTTAATTTTAAAATGGATACAGTACTGGAGAAAGTATTTCTAGTAAAATTCCCAACACATTAAGGTCTTGTCTTTCTGGTAGGAAAAATTGGATTGGCTCCAGGCTGCCTAGTGGTGAGTTAACATTTTGAATCTGATATTTGGCACAAAGCCACTGTGCTGATACCAGGGAGTAATGATGGGATAAGGTTGAAACGTCTAAATACAAATGCATCTGGTATTCTGAATTAAATTGCAGAACTACAAACATTTATAGGGATGGGATAGTGTGATGCTGCAACTTCAAAAGAAACTTGGCTTCAGATGAGGCAGAATTGGGAGATAAATAACATATTCAGAAGAGATCGTGAAAGCAAAATAAGGAATGGGGAACGGGAAGATGGAATAATTAAGCTTTGACGTAATTATAGCACCAAAAGAAAGGATATTATGGTAGACAGTGAAATTCAATATCAGCAGGACGACTATTCAGGAGGCAGGAGATAAACCACTTGTCATATACATGGAAGTCAATGGAAAGTAACATCGGGCAGGCTGCCTTTTAAGTTGAAAGGAGAAGGCTTAAAAGTGACTTAAGGGAGGTTTTTAAAATTATGAAAGTTTTTAATATACTAGACACGGATAGATTTCCACTCGTGAGGAGGAACAAAACTAAAGGCTATCAGTATAAGATATATAGTCACCCAAAAAATCCCCAAATCCCCTACCACATCCAGAAACAAAATTCTTTACCCAAAGAGTGGTGAAAATATGGAATTCACTGCCAACATTTGAAGTGAACTGTATAGGTGCATTTAACAGGGGGCTAGATAAATATATGAAGGAGAAGGGAATGATACTGGTGCCGAAATCCATGAAATAGTGTAAATATATCTGTAGTTGCTGCATTTATAATAAGGGCGCAGATACTTAGGAATGGTATTGAAATCATAAAGGGGGGTTTAGAAGAGGCTCACGCACAAACATCTATTTAAAATATGGAATGCATTACTGCAAGGTGGTAAAATGGTTATTTAAGGTAGGTTAATTGCAGCTATTAAAAGCACAACAGACAGAAATTTTAAAATGCATAGACAAATGAAAAGTAGGGAGCTTCAACAAGGTGCTAGCACTTGCACAGACACAATAGAGCTGAATTTTCTATGATTGAATATTGGAACTGACATTACCATGGTCTGAAATATAATTTCTCAGCTGGTGGACAATAGTTTTGATATTGGAAAATCCATAAACTTGCAGATGAGTAACTCGTAATGAGCTGGGTCTGAAGCTTACGCTCTCCCCCCGGCAGGTGTACAGGTGGGAAGGGGGTGAAGTGGGGGAGCATGAAATTGCATGGATGGGATTAACTCCGTGCTGAAAGCAATTTATGGTGGAGTGGGCAGGACCATGGAGGGAAGTCTGCCCTTGCCACAATGGCCACTTAAGGGTCTTTTCCTGCCCTGCCTCAATTATTAGGTTGGCGGGCAGATGACAAATTGAGGGGGGGGGGGGGAATAAAATTTTTTTAAAACCTACATCTCAGGCAGAAGGTACCTCCATCAAAAGCCCCCTTCTGATGGTAGGAAACCTCCAGAGAAGGCCTGGTGACCTCTAGACCTCCCTTGCCCTTCAGCCTATCCTCCGGGACCTTAATCGCACCCCACCCCTCTCCCCCACTACTCCCCGAGGTGTCTCATACCCTCCTCTCCCCAAAACCCCTACCACTTACCTGGCCTCCACATTCCAACATTTAGTGATGACACTGCTGCATTCATCTTTGAATGTGAAAATTGCTTGGACTAACATTTTGTCAAGGCTCATTTTCAGATGGAGACCACAATTTGTGATCTGCCCTTGACCATTCTTGTTGAGGCAGGTAGCACACGATCTTGGTGGCTGCCTGAGCAGCATATGCACATGCAGCATATGCTGATAGCAGGTGGTGTAGCCAGCTGCCTCTTCTTAAAGACTTCTGCTTCTCTGAAAGGAAAGCTACATACAGTGGAAGGAAGATCATAGAATCTACAGTGCAGAAGGAGGCCACTTGGCCCATCGAGCACTGACAATAGTACTGTCCTGTCCCGTAACCCCACATATTTACCCTCCTGATCCCCCTTTCATTAAGGGGCAATTTACCATGGCCAATCAACCTAACCCGTACATCTTTGGACTGTGGGAGGAAATCGGAGCACCCGGAGGAAACCCACGCAGACACCAGAGGCGGAATTGAACCCGGGTTCTTGGCGCTGTGAGGCAGCAGTGCTAACCACTGTGCCACCATGCCGCCCCAAAGATACCAAATATGAACATATGAATTAGGAGCAGAAGCAGGCCATTCAGCCCCTTGAGCCTGCTCCGCCACTTAATAAGATCATGGCTGATCTGCTTATGACTTCAAATCTATTTTTCTTTCTAACCCTGTACCATTGACTCTCTTGCCAACAATAATTTGTCTAACTTAGCCTCAACAATATTTAATGAACCAGCCTCCACTATCTGGAGAATTCCAGCAACTATGCCCTTTGAGAGAAAATAAAAATTCTCCTCATCCCTATCTTAAAAGAGACACCCCTTATTTTTAAACTGTCTCCTGGTTCCATTCTCTCCCTTAAGGGGAAGCATCTTCTCAGCATTTTATATATTTCCATAAGATTACTTCTCATTCCTCTAAACTCCAAGGATACAGGCCCAATCTGTCAAATCTTTGTTTATTAGGTAACTGCTTCACCCTAGGAATCAGTTGCGTGAATCTTCTCCGAACTACTTTTAATGCAATTATATCATGTCTTAAGTAAGGAGACCAAAACTGGATACAATATGCCAGATATTAGCTCACAAATGCCCTGTAAGACTTTCCTATTTTATATTCCATTCCCCTTGTAACAAACTTCAACATTCCATTTGCCTTCCTGACCACTTGCTGTACCTTCATTACTAACTTTTTGAGAGTTACTTTGACTGCTGGATGCCTGTATTAACACTGGCTATATGCATGACCTGCGCAAATTCAACACCAGGGAGAAGAATGGCTCCTCAGTTCATGGATGTGGTGATGGGAGACACCTTAGTAGTTCAAGGTGACAGGAGGAGGAGGCCATTTTCCTCCAGCTGGGGGTGGAAGTTTGGGGGGGGTGGTGGTGGGGTGGGGGGGAAACCAGGATGCCTTCACTTTCAAGTTCTCAGAAGTGGGCGAGGAACATACGGCCAGGAAGATCAGTACCTGGAGTCTGGCCCCCAGGGCCTGACAGCAGAATCACAAGATGCAAAATGGCTTCATGTGGGTGGTCAATCTCAGTAAATGCATCTACAAAGGACATCTCCTACCACCGCTTTGCTCAATGCACCTCATCTTCATCACTCACCCAGCAGTAGTCCCCAGCAGTCAAGATCAGGTATAACATCCGGGGACTCCACCTCACCTTCACACTCCTTCCAGTGATTCCAGGTACACATCTACCTCCAGCTGCTTCCATATGCCTTCAACTATTCAGCTGTGACAGGCAAATCACCCAAAAACAGTACATCACAATTAAAAGATGTGCTCTCATCTCTCTTGGAGGACAATCTGGCCCATAATCCCTGGGAGCAGGGCAGAATCAGTGCGGATAAGGATGCTTGAATTTCCTCAGCTCCAAGGAGGAGATGGGTTTTCTGCACCAAGGGGCCAACTGTGGTATCTGGCGTCACCAAGAGCACTGACCATTATCATATGTTCCTGACTTATACCCATTCCCACCTCACAGCTGCTCCACATCCTGTGATATTACATAATGTGCAAGCTGTTGATGGTGTGACCATGGACATCTTTCTTTCCTCTCCAATCACTATACCCAACGTCAACTGTCCCCTTTCTGATTTCTGATTCCAGGTACCCAAGCCACAGAACATAGAGGAGGAAGAGAGAGAACAATGGCATAGCAT
The DNA here is from genome assembly GCF_964213995.1 of Mustelus asterias. Taxonomy (NCBI): domain Eukaryota; kingdom Metazoa; phylum Chordata; class Chondrichthyes; order Carcharhiniformes; family Triakidae; genus Mustelus; species Mustelus asterias. The sequence continues at coordinate 56,195,854 of NC_135806.1, read as the reverse complement.
TGATAAAAGAGGTCCATCACTTGATCTGGCTCTCACAGCTACCAGTTCAGATACTGGCACTGCAAGTACCTGAGTGGCTAGTATGCAATTGGAGTCTGCAAGTGGGATGTCACAGGGCACAACTGTACGGCAGCCAGTCTGGGGGATAAGATAGTTTGTATGCCAACTTATTGGGTGTTTGGGCGGGGTGGGGGGAGAGTGAGTGAGTGACTGACTTGAGTGACTGATGTCACATTTGAGCTCTGCCACAGGGTTCTCAGATGGGGACTTTGCTATGATCCCAGCTGATGCTGATAATGGGCAACCACAAGATGATGATTCAAATTCACACTACTCCTTGGCCCCAGCAATATCTTTACAGACTCGTAAATCAGTGAAGAGTTACCACTAGCTTGACACAAAGGGATCTCACTTGGGACTGGCACAGTTGCACATGGTTTTCTTCTGGTGAACTCTTGAACATTCTGGGGGGTACGGTGGCATAGTAGTTAGCACTGCTGCCTCACAATGCCACAGGTTCAATTCTGGCCTTAGGTCACTGTCTGTGTGGAGTTTGCACTTTCTCCCCGTGTCTGCACAGGTTTCCTCCGGGTGCTCTAGTTTCCTCCCACAGTCCAAAGATGTGCGGGTTAGGTGGATTGGCCATGCCAAATTGACCCTAAGTGTCAGGGGGATTAGCAGGGTAAATGTGTGGGGTTACGGGGATGGGACCTGGGTGGGTTTGTGGTCGATACAGACTCAATGGGCCAAATGGCCTCCTTCTGTACTGTTGGAATTCTATGATTCTATGGATTCTATGATTCACTTGATAATTTTCACTTATCTACCTCTCCGAGACACCCTAAACCCACACTCTAAACTTATTGTTTCTTTAACTGCACAGCTAACAAATGAATTCCCTGAACATTGTCCCAACATTGACTGGGACAGCCATAGTATTAGAGGGTTGGATGGAGAGAAATTTGTTGAGTGTATTCAGGAGGAATTTCTCATTCAGTATGTGGATGGCCCGACTAGAGAGAGGGCAAAACTTGACCTCCTCTTGGGAAATAAGGAAGGGAAGGTGACAGAAGTGTTAGTGAGGGATCACCTTGGGACCAGTGACCATAATTCTATTAGTTTTAAGATAGCTATGGAGAATGATAAGTCTGTCCCAAGAGTTAAAATTCTAAATTGGGATAAGGCCAATTTTGATGGTATCACCAGGAACTTTCAAAAGTTAATTGGGGGAGCCTGTGGGAAGGCAAAGGGACGTCTGGTAAGTGGGAGGCTTTCAAAAGTGTGTTAACCAGGGTTTGGGGTAAGCACATTCCTCTTAGAGTGAAGGGCAAGGCTGGTAGAAGTAGGGAACCCTGGCTGACTCGGATATTGAGGTCCTGGTCAAGAAGAAGAAGGAGGCACATGACATGCATAGGCAGCTGGGATCAAGTGAATCCCTTGAAGAGTATAGGGGATGTAGGAGTAGAGTTGAGAGAGAAATCAGGAGGGCAAAAAGGGGACATGCAATTGTTTTGGCAGATAAGGCAAAGGAGAATCCAAAGAGCTTCTACAGATACATAAAGGGCAAAAGAGCAACAAGGGAGAGAGTAGGGCCTCTTAAAGATCAACAAGGTCATCTATGTGCGCATCCACAAGAGATGGATGAGATCCTAAATGAATATTTCTCATCAGTATTTACTGTTGAGAAAAGCATGGATGTTAGGGAACTTGGGGAAATAAATAGTGATGCCTTGAGGAGTGTACATATTATAGAGGAGGTGGTGCTGGAAGTCTTAAAGCGCATCAAGGTAGATGAATCCCTGATGAAGTGTATCGCAGGATGTTGTGGGAGGCTAGGGAGGAAATTACAGGTTCCCTAGCAGAGATATTTGAATCATCGATAGTCACAGGGTGAGGTGCCTGAAGATTGGAGGGAGGAACATGTGCTTTTGTTTAAAAAGGGCTGCAGGGAAAAGCTGGGAACTACAGGCCGGTGAGCCTCACATCTGTGGTGGGTAGGTTGTTGGAAGGTATTTTGAGAGACAGGATCTACAGGCATTTAGAGGACTGATTAGGGACAGTCAGCATGGCTTTGTGAGTGGAAAATCATGTCTCACAAATTTCATTGAGTTTTCTGAAGCGGTAACCAAGAAGGTAGATGAGGGCAGTGCAGTTGATGTTGTCTACATGGACTTTAGCAAGGCCTTTGACAAGGTACTGCATGGTAGGTTGTTGCTTAAGTTTAAATCTCACGGGATCCAGGGTGAGGTATCTAAATGGATACAAAATTGGTTGAATGACAGAAGCCAAAGGGTGATTGTAGAGGGTTGTTTTTCAAACTGGAGGCCTGTGACCAGCGGTGCACCTCAGGGATCGGTGCTGGGTCCACTATTATTTGTCATTTATAGTAATGATTTGGATGAGACTATAGGAGGAATGGATAGTAAGTTTGCAAATGACACCAAGATTGGTGACATAGTGGACAGTGAAGAAGGTTATCTCGGATTGCAATGGGATCTTGATCAATTGGGCCAGTGGGGTGATGAATGGCAGATGGAGTTTAATTTAGATAAATGTGAGGTGATGCATTTTGGTCGATTGAACCAGGGCAGGACTCACTCAGTTAATGGTAGGGCGTTGGGGAGAGTTACAGAACAAAGAGATCTAGGGGTACAGGTTCATAGCTCCTTGAAAGTGGAGTCACAGGTGGACAGAATGGTGAAGAAGGCATTCAACATGCTTGGTTTCATTGGTCAGAACATTGAATACAGGAGTCGGGATGTCTTGTTGACGTTGTACAAGACATTGGTAAGGCCACACTTGGAATACTGTGTACAGTTCTGGTCACCCTATTATAGAAAGGATACTATTAAACTAGAAAGAGTGCAGAAAAGATTTACTAGGATGCTACTGGGACTTGATAGTTTGAGTTATAAGGAGAGGCTGGATAGACTGGGACTTTTTTGTTTGGAGCGTAGGAGGCTGAGGGGTGAAATAATGAGGGGCATAGATCAGTTAGACAGTCAATGGGCCTGATTTTACCAAAACTTTGTGCCCATTTTTGGGCGGACAATCACGGTAAAGTTGGGCGTCGGGCCTATACCGCGATCTGCACCTGATTCCGAGCAGATTGCGGCTTTACCAACACCCGATTTGCATGCATTTAAATCGACTTAATGAACCGCGCGCCCAACCCGACCGCCAAATCCCACTTTACTGTCTTCTGGCCCGATCCGCGTCCGCGCTGTTACCGACCTGCAAAATAAAAGCCTGAAGTCACCGCTGCAGCCTCCGAAGAGCGGGGTCAGAGACTGTAATGGCTCCCTGACCCAGGTCATCCTCTGGTCGGGGCAGGAGGTGGGTGAGAGGAGGAGAGGGGGTGTGACGTCTCATCCTCTGGTCGGGGGGGTTCCACTGCCAGTCTGCAGCCGATCCCTCCTGGCACCATCACTGGTACACTACCAGCCACAGATTACTCTTCCCAGCAGGTGCGAGTGAGTGGAAGAGATGGCTGTGGCTGGTAGTTACCAGTGATGGTACCAGGAGGGATCGGCCGCAGACAGGCAGCGGAACCCACCTGACCAGAGGATGATACGTCACCCCCCGCCCCCCAGGGGATGATACGTCACCCCCCTTTCCACTGCCCCCCTCAGGGGATGATCAGTCACACCCCCCCCCTCCCCCCCCCCCCGACCAGAGGATGAACGTCAGAGAGCCGCTCTCTCCGCTTGCTGCTTTTTGTTTCGTGCCCGGGCGCTCTGTCAGATTTTTTTCGAACTGCGCATGCGCAGTTCAGAGCTCCGATCGGTCCACCAGCGCTAAGCCCCGCACACAGCGCGGATCGGGCCAGAGCCGGCAAAACACGTATGGGCGCGCTGGAAAGAGGATTCCAGGCGCGGATCTATTTGACGCCCAGATCCAGCACTTAGACTCAAAATGGTAAAATTCCCCCCAATATCTTTTCCCAAATGTAGGGGAGTCTAAAACTAGAGGGCATAGGTTTAAGATGAGAGGGGAGAGATAGAAAAGGGTCCAGAGGGACAATTTTTTCACACAGAGGGTGGTGAGTGTCTGGAACAAACTGCCAGAGGTAGTAGTAGAGACGGGTACAATTTTGTCTTTTAAAAAGCATTTAGACAGTTACATGGGTAAGATGGGTTTTGAGGGATATGGGCCAAATGTGGGCAATTGGGATTAATTTAGGGGTTTAAAAAAAAGGGGGGGCATGGACAAGTTGGGCCGAAGGGCCTGTTTCCATGCTGTAAACCTCTATGACTTTATGAACTCAGGCTGCCTGTCGCACCTTTGCTAAACTGATCACTTTAAAGCTGGCGGGGTGGTTTGTGGGCAGTCCTTCTTGTAACTAATTGTGCACTCTTTGTTGAATGACAAGCAAATTTGTTCCATGGACTTGCCAGGTCAAAGTGTTGAATATGTGTGTCAAATGTTCTAGAAAGGCTGCTTGACATTCTGATCTAGCCAGTTAGAAATCTTCTGGCACACAGGTGGCATGCCCACGCCAGCGCCCAATCCGGGGCACCACCTGCACTGTGCACCCCACACACAGGGCCTCCAGCTACTGTAGGGCCAACTCCAGGTAAGCAATGGAGCCAAATCTTTCAGCTCTTACATTTGAATTAGTTTTACACTTTTAATATTTTACACCATTTAATATTCCGCTGATTATTTGGATAGGAATGTGACATCCTCCAAAACTAATGCTCCTGTTTAATCATTTGCTCGATGTACCTGCTCTGACAACAAACTTTTCATTTGCAAAATCATAGCTATAAGAATTTTTGTGGTCAGCTTTAATTTATTTCAGAACATTTTTTTTTGTTGGCCGATCTTGTTTTCAAATGGAATAAAGATGTAATAGCATTTTGAAAATAATAAAGTGACTTGGACAACCCATACTGGTGAATAGGTTTATTTCCAACAAATTCTACTCATGTTCAAATGTACTGACTGCAGTTTTATTCACATTTTTATCATGAAGTCAAAAGAAAGGGTTGAACAGAAAGAGGAACTTTAAACATCAAACCTGTCCTTCCACAGACTATATGCAACTCATTACTATATGGACTCTACCAAACCATTTAACTGGTTAAGAGGAGGGCTCCACATTTTTGTGTGTATGGGATCACCCATTGATGACAGAGATGAGGAGGAATTTCTTTGTGCAGGGGTTATTGAATCAATGGAATTCTTTACCGCAGAGAGCTGTAGAGGCTGGGTCATTAAGTATATTCAAGGCTGAGACAGACAGATTTTTAATCAGTAAGGGAATCGAGGGTTATGGGGATAAAGCGGGAAATTGGAGTAAAAGATTGTCACATCAGATCAATCATGATCTCATTGCATGGTGGAGCAGACTCGATGGGCTGAATGGCCTACTTCTGTTCCTACATCTTATGGTCCTATGGTTCTACCAAATTTTAATTATGCAAACCGACAAACTACAATGGGCGGGATTTTCCGGTCCCACTTCAGCATGTTTTCCAGCAGAGGAGGTGGGGGGTGGCGCACCATTGGCAGAACCTTCTGGTTACATCGATATTTATGGCTCGCCTCACAGCGCCAGGAACCTGGGTTTGATTCCTGGCTTGGGTCACTGTCTGTGTGGAGTTTGCACATTCGCCCCGTGTCTGCATGGGTTTCCTCCGGGTGCTCCGGTTTCCTCCCACAGTCCAAAGATGTGCGGGTTAGGTGGATTGGCCGTGCTAAATTGCCCCTTAGTATCAGGGGTCTAGCTATGGTAAATGCATGGGGTTATAGGGATAGGGCCTGGGTGGGATTGTGGCTGGTGCAGACTCAATGAGCCAAATGGCTTCCTTCTGCACTGTAGGATTCTATGATTCTAAGAAAGGAAAATAGTGCAAAATTGCAGGCAGAAGATACTCCAGTGACCCACTCAGTACTCCATGCAAGGAGGTGGTCTCCACGCTCTGTCATCCCTTTGTGGACTCAGATGAGGTGGAGTCAGCCTGCTCACTAGTTTGAGCTTGCGGCTGAGATGCTTGTGGTGGTGGTCCTCATTATGGAGGTGCCCATGGGGTAATCTCCAGAGGCTGCAGCATGTGTTTGAACAGTCTCCATCATTTCATCCTGCTGCACAGAGGCTTCCACTGTCAAAGGAGCCAAGGTGCCTGAGGGTGATGCTCCACAATGGGTGCCACCATAATGTTCCTTGGTGACATCCGCAGCCCTTGGTTGAACGTACAGATGGTTGGAAGGAACCATCAACTGGGCGAAACTGGCACCCTCTCCAAACATTTCTGCGCCACCACTGCCAAAGGCTACATAATGAATCCTGCAAATGGCTCTTCATTTGTAATGCGAAGTGATGCATTTTGGTGGGAATAATGTAGGGAGGAGCTACACGATAAATGGAAGAACCATAAAGGGTGTAGAGACGCAGAGGGACCTGGGTGTGCAAGTCCACAGATCTTTGAAGGTGACGTCACAGGTGGAGAAGGTGGTGAAGAAGGCATATGGCATGCTTGCCTTTATAGGACGGGGCATAGAGTATAAGAGTTGGGGTCTGATGTTGCAGATGTATAGAACGTTGGTTCGGCCGCATTTGGAATACTGCGTCCAGTTCTGGTCGCCACACTACCAGAAGGACGTGGAGGCTTTGGAGAGAGTACAGAGGAGGTTTACCAGGATGTTGCCTGGTATGGAGGGGCTTGGTTATGAGGAGAGATTGGGGAAACTGGGGTTGTTCTCCTTGGAAAGACGGAGGATGAGGGGAGACTTAATAGAGGTGTATAAAATTATGAAAGACATAGATAGGGTGAACGGTGGGAAGCTTTTCCCCGGGTCGGTGGTGACGTTCACGAGGGGTCATAGGTTCAAGGTGAAGGGGGGGAGGTTTAACACAGATATCAGAAGGACATATTTCACACAGAGGGTCGTGGGGGCCTGGAATGTGTTGCCGGGCAAGGTGGTGGAGGCGGACACACTGGGAACGTTTAAGACTTATCTAGACAGCTATATGAACGGAGTGGGAATGGAGGGATACAAAAGAGTGGTCTAGTTTGGACCAGGGAGCGGCGCGGGCTAATTGTTCCTTGTTTCTCGTTTCAAGGCTTCATTCTACGATCATCTTGCTGGTGCCAGTACAGAGTGAGACTGCGGATAGTTGGGAACCTGTCTCGGGGGCAGGGAATTCATATGGTGTTCGTGGAAGTGGAAATGACTAGGGTTGGGAAGCATTTTCCGATCGGGGCCATTGTGATCTCCTGGACTCGTTTCGATCGCCTCAGGGGGTCGGAGAGGAATTTCCCAGATTTTTTTTTCCCCATATTGGCCCTGGGGTTTTTCACTCTGGGTTTTCGCCTCTCCCTGGAGATCACATGGTCTGGAATGGGGGGGTGGGGGTAAGTTAATAGGTTGTAATGAACAAAGCATCGTAGCTGTGAGGGACAGCTCGGTGGATAGGATATTGGTATGTAGATAGGCTGGAAAATTGGGCGGGGATCCTGGATTCAGGATTCAATCCTGGACCGGGGAGCGGCGCGGGCTTGGAGGGCCGAAGGGCCTGTTCCTGTGCTGTATTGTTCTTTGTTCATGAGGTTTGCCACATTCTCCATGGGGATGCTGATATGCACCTAAAAATCAAGGAGCTGCCAATATCCGGATTCTAGGCCTCTGGCTCTCTTGAGACATTGTGAAAATGAGGTTTTGTGCGTGTGGTGATTACACTGTGATTCTTCACCGTGCAGTTACAGCAGTGAAACATGAACCACAGTAATGGCTGCCGTGATGAGTTTAAATCAAACTCGCGTTTCAGCTGACAGGCCTCCACCTTGTGTTCCCACCCCTGCGGCCACTATTTAGCTGCCAACCTGTTTCCGTGGCAATTGAATGATTGCCCATTTCTGCCCCCCCCCCGCTTGCAGGTGGGTTGATTTCCACTTCCCACCTCCACGCCGAAAATCTAGCCCTTTGAAATCAATCCTTATGATACCATCCAACACGTCACTCAATTCCAATTTTAGTGATTCAGTAAAATCAGCCCTTGAACCTTTATCCCTGTGAAGAGAACAAATTATTTCCCGACGTAATACCTCACAAAGACATTGCAAGAAATGGGAGTAGAAAAAGATAAAACTTCTCAAGGCCATACCAGTAAATGTAGAGGAGATGTGGTTGGACCTTTAGCAGAAATCTTTTCCCAGAATCCTCTCCTTACATAATGCACGGTAGTTCCAGCAATGTTAAATGCTCCCGGATGTTCAATCTTCCAGTCACTATTAATGGAATGCTTGCTGGCATCTCGGAGAGCTGTAAGAGGTATTCACACTTTAGAAGGTAAACATTTAATAACGGCCAAGCGGATAGTAGGACTAAGAATAACTGAAACGTGGTACTACCTGATCATCATAAAAGTACGGATTTGTTAATAATGGTAAAGCAAGTAACTTGTGACAGTACAGACAGCTGCATTAATAGGAACGGTTTTCATTATTGTCTTTACTACATTTTTGATCTGAAAATACTCCATAAGACTGAAGTCAAGGGGAATTAAATGGGCAGATGCTAAGATGCGGACTGCTGACTCAGTTTACACTGTCACACATATTTTAGATTGACTACTAAATGCTTTTCTAATTAGAAGACAGTCCATTAACTGCTACTTATGAATATGGATAAGACTCCTTTAAAATTATAAAATTAGACACTGTCAAGCTAAATGTCTTTCCAAACCACTTCAGCATTCTGTTAAACAGCATTATGAGGACAATTGACCTTCAAATTTGAATCAAGGAGAATAAGGTGATCCAGATTTATCTTTGAGGAAATACACTTTCTTCAAGGTTGAATTCAAATGGCCCTTTCTTTAAGAAAAAGATAAAGCTTTGCCACTTTTTTTTCTTGTTGACTTCCTGCGGTTGCGGTTAAAATTTTTTTTTTAGTTTCGTGAAGGAAAGGTTATACTTCTGAATTCACGTGCACTGGATTTGTTGGATTCCAACAGCAGTTTATTGCACATGCTTTAGTTTCCTGTACAGTTTGTGAAGAGGGGCGATGCCTGTGAGGTGTCCATTTACTTGGCAGTCAATGAGTGATACAACTCCAAGGGAACTGTTTCCCCAGCCTGGGAAGGTATCTTTGTGTGCATTCCCCTTTTCCAGTGTCTCTAGATCAACATTATTGTTGTTTTTTTAAAGAAAAATCAGATTTGTAATGTCCAAAATAAAGAGAGGGTGTTTGACTCCTGTTGCCATAATTTGAAAGTACAGGGACATCAAGTTTATGCACACATTGGAAAAACCTGGATGCATTTACAATGTTTATATAAACAGAAAAATAAATGCAGGGTCTTTGTGATTTTGCCAGATGATTGATTGACATTCTGGATAAAGGTTTTCTATTTGATTCAGCTCACTCTGTCAAACCAACGATCCTGACTCGATATTTAGGACACCCTTGCACCAGCTCATGCTGATACTTGGGCTGCTGAAGCATACATGAGATCATCACTGTCTGATTGTAAAATTTGTACCTTTACTAAATGTAAGTTTGCATTTCCAGACTGGAGGCTTCAAATTACTGATTATAAGCAGGCAAGAAGTCATTTCATCCTGTGCCAGCTCCAGATTTTAAAGTACTGTGCTCCATGTAAACCTCTCCAAATGCACTGTACACATTTAATTACATCCATTTCAATCACAGCCTCGCTTTACTGACTTACATGAAACAAAAACCATGCAGCATGAATAAAGATTTGTATGTTACTGAAAATAATGACAGAATGTCGAGTCTCCTCACTGAACGCTGTTAGCTTCATTTTTTTATTTGATCCAAATTTCTGGATACAATTAAAGAGAGGTTCCTGACAAGAGTATGTTCGTCTGAGTATTGGTAACACCAGGAAGAAACAGCGAGCAATAAAAACAATATGAAATGCAGACTTTGCTTGATAAAAATCTATACAACAGTTGACTCATAACCTCTCTTATTACTGAACAGAAAAGTTAAGCAGTTTGAAATATCTGGGTCTAACTTCAAAAACAATATGTGGAGGTGATACAATAATAATATATTAACACACTTGAAGGTTGTTTTTCTGCTAAAATGACTTCTTGGCTATGCTCATACTCTGAGATAAAAGCAAAATGCTGCAGATGCTGGAAACAGAAACAGAAAATGCTGGAGAAACTCAGCAGGTCTGACAGCATCTGTGGAGAGAGAATAGAGCCAACGTTTTGAGTCTGGATGACATTTCGTCAGAGCTCTGACGAAGGGTCATCCAGACTTGAAACATTGACTCTATTCTCTCTCCACAGATGCTGTCAGACCTGCTGAGTTTCTCCATCATTTTCTGCTTTTGTTGAGCAAAGTAACTATTCTGAAATGTTCCAGTTTGCAACTCCCCCTTTATGATTGCACACTTGAACTGAAACTTGAACAGGTTACTGTTATACACATGGATAACCAAATAGTAAATCGCTGACCCTCCTTCAGTTTGTTACTTATGCCTTTATAAAATTGCATAGACGCAATTGCAAAGTAAAAACAAAAGGTTCCAACCGAATATCTTACCAACAAGAGAGAAGTAACTAAACTTTGTGTGAAAGATGGCGTTACCTTTATTTCCACCAAGAGTCAGCTACAAAGAATCTGATGTATCAATTCCGCAGGAAAATTCTAACTTTTGTGTTGAAAGCTTTGGGTTGATTAAAATTATACCAGAATTTGCAGAGACACATTGATGCCACACCCCTCAACAAAATAACAACATGTATTTATATAGCACCTTTCATCTATTGAAACATATCAAAGCTCTTCATATGGGCATAATAAAACAAATAATATCACTGATAACTGATAAGAAGATAACCAAAGGGGTCAAAGAGGGGGGTATTAAGACAGTGGTTCCAAAAGGGTGCGGCGCACCACACTGGCGCGGCGAGAGAGGATGGCAAGTGTGGCGGGAAGATTCAAGGACAATCAAAGAAACATTTAAACATGGTTTAAACAAGCATTGTTTTATACTTTCTGGATGTCCCATGATCATATAATAAAGTAGTTGTGTTCTATGTTATGAATCAAGCACTGCTAGGAGTTGTTTTCTTTTGTTTTTAAATGTACTTCTTATCAATAAAAAATTCGGTGTGGCGCGAGCAAATTTTTATTCCGAAAGTTTGGGAACCACTGTATTAAGAAGTGATTTAAAGGAGGAAAATTTGCTAGAGAGGCAGAGAGATCAGAGAGAGATAGGGAGGGAATTCTGAAGTCTAGGGCCAAGGCAGCTCAAGACATGAACATCACGAGGTTATCCCAAGAATATTTGAAAATCAAGTGGTAAAGGAGGGGACGCACTTAAAACAATCACTGGGAAAAGGTATTGGGAAGACTATTGGAACTAAAAGTTGACAAGTCCCCTGGACTGATGGCTCTCATACTTGGGTCTCAAAAAGATGCAGTTACTGAGATAGTGGATGGATTGGTTGTCATTTTCCAAAATTTCCTCGAATCTGGAAAGTCTCAGCAGATTGGAAAATCGCTGAAGTCGCCACTCTATTTAAGAGAGTAAGGAGACAGAAAGCAGGAAACTATTGGCCAGTTAGTCTAAGGTCTGTTCTAGGGAAAATGCTAGAATCCATTATTAAGGAAGCAATAGTAGGGCATTTAGAAAATCACAATGGGATCAGGCAAAGTCAATATGGCTTTGTGAAAGAGAAATCCTGTTTGACTAATTAATTAGAGTTTTTTGAGGAACCAACAAGCAAAGTGGATAAAAAGACACCTGTCCAATGTGGAATATATGGATTTCCAAAGGGCATTCGATAAGGTATCAGAAGTATACTACATTAAATCAGAACTCATGGTGTAGGGGGTAACATGGATAGAGAACTGGTTAGCTAACAATAGGTAGAGAATAGGGAGAAATTGGTCTTTTTCAGATTGGGAGGCTGCAATTCGTGGAGTGCCACAGGGATCAGTGCTGGAGCCATAACTATTTCCAATCGACATCAATGACTTGGATGAAGGGACCAAATGTATGGTAACTAATTTTGCTGATGACATAAAGATAGGCAGAAAAATTAAGTTGTCAAGAGGACAAAAGTGTTTACAAAAGGATTTAGATAGGTCGAGGAGGCAAAAATTTGGCAGATGGAATATAATGTGGGAAAATGTGAATTTGTCCACTTCAACACCAAGAGTAGAGAAGCAGAAGATATTTGTGTGGAGAGAGAGCGCAGAACTCTGCGGTACAGCCAGGTCTGGGTGTCCTGGTACATGAATCACAAAAAGTTAGTATGCAGGTGCAGCAAGTGATTAAGGCGGCAGCTGAAATATTAGCCTTTATTGCAAGTGAAATTGTGAATACAAACAAGGACGTACTGTTGCAGCTTTACATGGCTTTAGTTAGACACATCTGGAGTACTGTGTACAGTTTTGGTCTCCTTAACTAATAAAGGATATAATTGCATTAGAAGCAGTTCAGAGAAGGTTCACTTGTCTGATACCTGGGATGAAGGGGCTATCTTTTCAGGATAGATTGAGCAGGATTGGTCTAAATCCACTGGAGTTCAAAAGAATGGGAGGTGATCTGATTGAAGCCTAAAAGATCCTGAGAGGACTCAACAGGGTGGATGCTGAGAGGATGATCTCATAGAAACTTTAAAAATTCTAACTGGGTTAGACAGGGTATGTTCAGAAAGAATGTTCCCAATGTTGGGGGAGTCCAGAACTAGGGGTCATAGTTTGAGGATAGGGGGTAAATTTTTTAGAACTGAGGGAGGAGAAATTTCTTCACCCAGAGGATGGTGAATGTGTGAAATTCACTACCACAGAATGTAGTTGAGGCCAAAATGTTGCCTGATTTCAAGAAAAAATTAGATATAGCTCCAGGGACGAAAGGGATATAGAGGGAAAGGGGGATCAAGATATTGAATTCGATGATCAGCCATGATCAAAATGAATGGTGGAGCAGGCTCAAAGGACTGAAAGGCCTACTCCTGCTTCTAGTTTCTATGTTTCCCCTTGTGGTTGAGAACTAAGGGGTGCAGCTTTTAAAAGAAAAAATAGGGGTCTCTCATTTAAGACTGAGATAAGGAGATCTTTCTTCCCCTCAGAGGGTCCTTCATTTGTGGAATTCCCTACCCCAGAGAGCAGTGGAGACTGGGTCACTGAATATATTCAAAGCTGAGTTAGAGAGATTATCGATCCACAAAGAAGTAAGGGGTATGGTAGATGGACAGAAATGCGGAACTGAGGCCATAATCAGATCAGCCATGATCAGATCAGCCATGATCTTTCTGAAAGGTGGAGCTGGCTCAAGGGGTCGAATGACCTACTTCTGCTCCTAATTCTTATGTTCTTGTATGTTTCCATGGTGAAGCAATTAAAATCAGGGATACTCAAGAGGGCATAATTAGATGAGCGCTGATACCTATGGAAGGTTGTGAGCTGGTAAAGATTACAGAGGTAGGAAGGGGCAAGGAGGAATTTGAAAAGGAGGATGGGAGTATTAAAAGGAAGGCATTGCTTGACCAGGAATCTGTGTTGGTAAACAAGCACAGGGGTGATGATGAATGGGACTTGATGCGACTATAGACATGGGCAGCGGAATTCTGGATGATCTTAATTTGGGGAGTGTAGAACATGGGAGGCCAGCCAGGAGTGCATTAAAATAGTCAAGCTGAGAGTTAACAAATGTAGCAGATGGGATGACAGGTAGAGTTGGGTGGTATTACAGAGATGGAAATAGGCAGCCTTATTGAGAGTGCAGATATTGATACAAAGTTCACTTCAGGATCAAATATAACACCAAGGTTGTGAACAGCCTGATTCAACTTCAGATAATGAGCAAGGAGAGGGATGGGGGACCACGCAAAGGTCCATTCACCTCGAGCGGGATTCTCCAGTTTTGGGGCGAGTGCAGCCAGAGAATATTGCCCACAATATTGAGGATGCCACAAATCCAAAAGTGCTTGAAAAACTCAGCAGGTCTGACAGCATCTGTAGAGAGAGTTAACATTTTGAGTCAAATGTGACTCTTTCTTGGAAGGAAATTAGAAATGTGATGGGCTTTATGATATTGAAAGCGAGGTGGGAGAGATCTGGGATAGATTAGAGAGTGGGAGAGACTGAATAACAAAAACGTCATGGAACAAAAGGCAAAGTGAGTGGTAAGCGTTGTAGCAAAGAAACAAAACACTGGCCCACAGTGAGTTTTAACGGTAAAATAATGAACAGTTTCGTCAGAAAGCAAAAACATGAAATCAAGATTCAACTGGCACTTGGCAAAAATAAACAAATCAAAAGAGTGGGCAAAGTTCATGGTCTAAAGTTGTTGAACTCAATGTTGATTCCGGAAGGCTGCAAAGTGCCCAATCGGAAGATACAATGCTGTTCCTCAAAGCTTGTGTTGAGCTTACCTGGAACAGTAAGTGGAGGACAGAAATGTGAGTGTGAAAGCAAGGTGGTGAATTAAAATGGGAAGCAGCTGGAAGGTCAGGGTTGTGTGCTCTGCAAAGTAGTCACCCAGTCTGTATTTGGTTGTCACAATATAGAGGAGACCATGTTGTGAGCAGAAACTATAGTGTATTAAATTGGAAGAAGTACAAGATAATCACTGCTTCATCTGGAAGGAGTATTTGGGGCCTTGGAAAGCGAAAGAGGAGATAAAATGGCAGGTGTTGCACCCCCTGCGATTGCATAAGGTACTCAGGGACTGGGTGATAAAGGAGTGGACCTGGGGGTTGCAGAGGGAACAGGCACGTTAAAATGCAAACAGAGGAAGGAAGGAGAGAGGAAGGTACCTTTTGAGATGACATCATGCTGGTGTGATGGAAATGGCAGAGGATAATCCTTTGAATGTGGAGGCTGATGGGATGGAAAGTGAGGACAAGAGGAACTATGTCACGGTTCTGGGAGGGAGGGGATGGGGTGAGAGAAGTCCAGATAATGTATTAGGTATGGTTTCCTGCCAGTGTGGGGTGGAATCAATGGGAAATCCCATTGATAGCAGTGGGACCAGAAGATCCCACTGCCGGCCAACGGCCTGTCCCCTTCCACTGCCGAGAAAAATGCCATGGGGGGAGGCCAGAGAATCCTAGCGAATGGTTTCAGACTGTCCAATATTTAATTGCAGGAAATTTCTACTTTCCCAGTATCGATGTTGAACAAACATTCTGACCCTTTAGAGACAGTGAAGGGATGGGGAGAAGTGGTGGTGAGATTGAGTTGGGCGCCATCAGCACACACATGGAAAATAACATTGTGTTTCTTGATGTTATTGCTGAGGGGCAGAATGGAGATTGGAAATAAGAGGTGTCCAAGAATAAATCCTTGGGGGACAGCAGAGGTGGCAGCAAGTAACAACCTGATAGTATATTAGCTTAGAGTTATTGACGATGAAGTGAAGAGAGGTCTAGAGCCATTAGCTTTCTCTTTATAAGCTCTCGGAAAACATTCCATTTGGAACTGCACCCAATCATGAGTTGGTATTTTAAAGGGAGGAAAGGTGAGAAGAGACAACCGGCAAAAACTGTAATTGGAGGAATCCTTTGTAATGATAACTTCTCCTGGACTTTGCTTCCTTTTATAAGTGAAAACGTAAGCTGTAAGTTCTAGACAAAAATCAATTACCAAGGTAACTGTGGGCTGGTTTTTCTTCAACAACTCTAATCCTCCTTGCTCCTGCAGGTATAACCAGAGCTTCCACATAGCCTGTAAACAAAAAATAAACATATAATGAATCTCCATGTAATATATCAATAAACCTAATCTAGGTATACCTCTCCATGCTTTAACAGGGTGTTGGCAACCAATGATTTCCATTGGATTGGTCCATGATTATTTTGACAAACTACTGTGGTGCTTTGCTGCTACTTTCTGCAATAAGGCTGGAAATTCTCCTGCTCTTCTTGCCTGCCATAAGGTATACTGGAAGGATTTACAGGCTGATAATCAATCGGTTTGGCCAGGTTTTATTTTATTCATTCGTGGGACATGGGCGTAGTTGGCTGGCCAGCATTTATTGCCCATCCCTAGTTGCCCTTGAGAAGGTGGTGGTGAGCTGCTTTCTTGAATCGCTGCAGTCCATGTTCTGTGGGTTGACCCACAATGCCATTAGGGAGGGAATTCCAGGATTTTGACCCAGGTAGACACACACACACCTTCCGTGGCCATCAAGTCCTCAAGTAGGACTTTAACCCAGAGCTTCTGGCCCAGAAGTATGGACACTATCACTGGGCCACAAGACCTAACTTGGGTACGGGGGCATAATTTCAAAGTTTGCAGATAACACAAAACTTGAACATGTGGTAAACAGTGAGGAAGATAGTTACAGTTTTCAGGAGGACATAGATAGACTCTTGAAACGTGCTGACACATGGCAGGTTAAATTTAATGCAAAGATGTGAGGAATTAATGAACAATATAAAAGTTACTAGGCTGTTTCATAAATATATAACAGGCCACTGGAACTTCGGAGTAGTGATAATAGGTCATGTCAATTACTGTAATATAAACTAGGATAATAAGAGTGTGTACTGCAGAGCAGTGTGGAATTTCTGAAACATGTACAGGAGGACTTTCTTTGACATTATAGGCTCAATTTTACCATCAAATTGTGCCTGTTTCCAGGCGCGGAAACTTGGTAAAGTCGGGCATGAGGCGAGTACTGCAATCCGCACCCGCCTCCACGCCGGTTCCCCCTTTACGAAGGCCCAAAAATAGCCACGATTGGGACCTCACCCGAAACGGGCGCAACGGCCATTTAAATGTATTTGCATGCATTTAAGTTGACTTAATGGGCTGCATGCCCAACCTTATCGGCACTTCCCCCTTTACCACCGCGTTCGCCCATTCGGATTCGGGACGAAACAGACATGCTCTACAAAAGTCCGATTCGGGCGCTCCAGCCAGTGAGGAGGTAAGTGCCGAGCGTCCGAAGACTCTCAGCTTGAGTTCGGTGTGTGAGGGGGGTCTGGCAGCTCTCTGCTTGGGATCGATGGGGAGGGGGGGCGGGGGAAGGTGGGTTTGATGGCTCTTAATGAGGGGGGGGGCGGAGGGACTCGTGATCGGTCTGGGAGGGGGGATAAGGGGGTCAGTAATGTTCAGGGGGTGAGGCAATGTCTGTGGGGGCCAGGGGAAGGCATTATCTGGCCCGGGAGCGATGTGGCAGGTGAGCTGCATTGTATCATTTTTTTTTCTGCACATGTGCAGTTGGCGGTGCCGATCGGAGCCGCAGGGTTTCAGGTGCATTAAGCCCCGCCCACAGGCTTCTGCAGCGCCATTCGGAATCGCTGATATTTTTTCAGGCAGAGTGCGTATGGGGGCGCCTGAGAACAGGTCTAAAAGTCAGATCTGAAACACTCCCAGTTTCAAGTCCTCCCAGCACTTAGAATCAAAACGGTAAAATAGGGCCCTATGTTTTCAGTCCAATGAGGAAGGGAGTAGTGCTGGATCTAGTTCTGATGAGCAAAGTGGGGCAAGCGCAGTGTGCTTCAGTGGGGAATATTTAGAATGATAGAATCAGAGAAATTTACAGCATGGAATAAAGCCATTTGGCCCATCGTGTCTGTGCCGGCTGACAAGGAGCAGCCATCCAGCCTAATCCAACTTTCCATTCCTTAGTCCACAGCCTTGTAGTCTATGGTTCTTGAAGTACATATATGCAAGTACTTTTTAAATACAGTGATTTGGTAGTATAGAACTTGAATATTACTGAAAAGAGAGACATGTTAATGAAGCTTTTTGTCCTTGTGTTCGTGAGGACAAACACAAGAATGTAAAATTTCAAATGATCATGACAATTTCTATTACGGGTGAAAAAGGCACTGATTGGTTGGCAAACAAACTCTGATTGGCTGAGGTGTGGCTATGGTGGAAGCAACAGGGGATTTTAAAAAATGTATATGCCACTGAAAGATGCCATTGATATTTGCGCCAGATCACTACATCATGGCATATGGACATGCCACCACTTTCTGAATCCATATTCATTGAACTTATGAATTTAGCAGCTCATGCTGTCAAGTTCAGTTTTAAAGACACCATGTATGCCCAAATAGATGGAATGAACACTACCCATGCATATTTCCAATACATAGACAATCCATTCACGATCTTTGAATTTTCAGCTGCATTAAGGATTTCCTTACACACCTTAGTAGGCTTCATCCTATGCTCAAATTCACTTTCGAGATGGAGCAGTCTAATACGCTACCATTCTTTGACATGCGAGTCGCAAAATCCACTAATAGCTTCTCCACTACTATCCACTGCAAGCCTACCATCCCTGGTCAATATACACATTGGGGTTCACATAGCATAAGATTTGCCGCTTCAGTAATCTTATATATAGGGCTCTAGAAATTTGCTCACCTTGCATGCTTCACACACAAATATTATCCTGATCAAATTAACGTTCGCTGCATATTGCTCAAACTCACAAATGGGCCAAAAGCTGCCACTTCCAGACTGAGAAGTACCTGGTCTACCTCAAAGTTGCTCAGAAATTGGAACAAAAGGTTAGGCAAGTTGCTTAATGCTTTTTTTGATATGCAATGGCTAAATGAGTGATATTTCTCACTAACAGGATCCTGCTGTCACTCCAAATGGGGGGGGAGATGCCCTGCCTATCGCACAATTCAACAGCATCATCTGTGAATTTCAGTGCAATGCCAGGTAACTAAGCCGTACATCCCACGATTAGCTGATTGAATCAAATAGGCTCTTCATAATAGAGTACAGACCGTACTCAACCAGCCCGTGCTTGCAAAACTCAAAACAAAACATCTACCGTTAGATGTGATTCTGCGATCAGGCAACACTCGCTGATCAATCCTGAATGTGTTAATAGATGCACACCAACAACCGGTTTAAGATAGTCAGTTGAGCTTGTGAAGTGGCTCATTTATGCTTCTAGAAGTGACACACATTCATTCACAGGGACCCATTCTCTGCAAACCAAAGAAATATGTTCAAGCTTGAAGATCATAAGAAATTGGAGCAGGAGTAGGCCATTCAGCCCTGCAAGTCTGGTCCACTATTCAATATGATCATGACTGATCTGATTGTGACCTTAACTCCACTCTACCACCTATCCCTCATAACCCTTTATTCCCTTGTTGATCAAAAATCTGTCTAAACATCCTTGAATATATTCCACGAGCTAGCCACTGCTGCTCTCTAAGAAAGAGAATTTCAAAGCCTAATAACCTTCAGAGAAAAAAATTCTTCTTCGTCTCCCTTTTGAATGGTAGACACCTGATTCTTAAACTGTGCCCTCGAATTCTAGACTTCCTCAAAAGGTGAAACATTGGTCCAGCTTCCACCGTCATGTCAGAATGTAACTTCAATAAGATCACCTCTCGTTCTTGTAAGCTCCAGTGAGTATAGGCTTAGCCTGCTCAACCTTTCCTTATAAAACCCTTAATTGCAGGAATTGACCAAGTGAACTTTTTCAAAGCTGCTCCCAATGCAATATATCCCTCCCTTAAGTGAGGAGACCAAACCTACGCACAGTACTGCAGGCACGGTTTCACAGCTGCAGCAAGATCTTCCTACTTTTATTATCCATGCACCTCTTTTGAATTACCCTGGAGCTTGGGGAGCCTATGGTTCCCTGTTGCTTTCTCTCTGGCAACACCTCAGCCAATCAGAATTTCCTGGTCAACAAATCAGCATCTTCTTCTTCTTCTGTAGCATAAATTGATGTGATTGTTTGAAATTTGGCATTCTTGAATTTGTCCTGGTGAGTGCAAGACAAAATGATTCAGCAACATGTCTCTTACCAATATTTAAGTCATTTTTAAATGTTATTAGCGTTTCTGTCCCCATCACCCTCTGGGAATAGGACTTCAATTATGCCTCCACTCAGCTTACTCTGCTCCATAGAAATAACCCCAGCCTATCTAATCTTTCCTCATCATTACAATTCTCCAGTCCAAGCAACATCCTTGTAAATCTCCTCTATGCTCACTCTAACGCAATCACATCTTTCCTATATATGGTGTCCATAACACCATGGAGGACTGCAGTTGTGGTCTAATTTGTGTTTTACAGATTCAGCATAACTTTTCAGCTCTTACATCCGAGGCCCTGGCTATTAAAGGCAAGTACCCCTTATGCTTTCTTGACCATCTTATCCAGCTATCTAGCTACCTTCATCGACCTGTGCACATGTACTCCAAGGTCCGTCTGTTTCTCCATATTTCTCAATATCCTATCATTTATTGTGTATTCCCTTGCTTTGTTGGCCTTACCCAAATGCATTACTTCACACTTCCCTGGGCTGAACTCTGTTTGCCACTGTTCCATCTATCTAACTAGTCCATTGATATCTTCCTGCAGCTTTCTTCTTCATTATCAACCACACAACCAATTTTTGTATTGTCTACAAACTTCTGAATCATACACACTATATTCAAGTCTAAAATATTTATATACCATGAAAAGCAAGGGACGTGGTTCTGAGACTCACTGGGAAACAGCCTTCCAGTCCCAAGAACAATCATTGATTACTATCCTTTGCTTCAGCCTCTGAGCTACTTTTGTATCAAACTTGACACTTTGCCTTGGATCCAATGGGCTTTCACTTTTGTTCATGTTGAGCCTTATCAAAAGCCTTGCTAAAATCCATATACACCACATCAATTTTATTAGCTCATCACTGATCCTCTTTGCTACCTCTTAAAAAAATCCAACATGCTAATTAGACAAGACCTTCCCTTAACAAATCTGGGCTCACTGTCTTTGATTAAAATGTGTCTTTCTTAAAAGTCTATCTTATCTCTTTGAATCTTTCCAATAATATTCCTACGACTGAGGTTAGGCTAACAGGCCAGTAAATATTTGGTCTATCCCTTCCTCCTTTAGCAAGCACTGATAGTAATATCATCAGATTTAGAATAGTTATGGAAAAACACAAAGAATCGTCAAATACAAAAATATCAAATGGAAGAGGGTGAATTGCAATGAGTTGCGAAGGGATCTGATCCAGGTAAATCAGTAGAGAGAATAGTAAATAATGGGAGGACTTCCAACATCAGGTAGTTCAAGCACAGGCTAGGCACATTCCTATGAGGGACAAAGGAAGGTCATCCAAAGACAGAGCTGTCTGGATGATTAAAGATTCAGAGGTCAAAGTGAAACAAGGAGGCTTACGCTAAATGTCAGGTTCATAAACAGCAGAAAACTGAGCAGAATTCAGAAAGGACAGAGAAGAACTGTGCACAATATTTTAAAGAAAACTTCATTCACCAGCTTAGTGCTCTGTAAATATGCTGTTGCTTTGGTCTGTTTAATGTATATATTTATCATCCTATTCAGGACAAGGAATGGCCTCGTGATATATTCCAGTAAAGCGGAAGTCAGTGGCGTGGTTTCTTTGATCCGTGGGTACACTGCATTTACCTGCATATTGAAGGAATGCTCTGGTTTGTGAGACATGTAAGCTTGGTATTGGCATCTGTCTCTGAGCTCTGGGGCATAGTTGGTTAAAATCCCAGAAATGTACCAATGCCCTCTCTTGCTAGTAATAAAGAGCATGACTCTGGAGGAGAGAAGTGCTATTATTTTACCACATATTGACAATGTAACAATATATAGGAAGTCAAGAATGAGAACATGTCATCTGATCCACTAAAGCTTGCTGCTTCAGTACCCTAACTGTCCAACTGTGGTATCCAGCTGCATTTTACACAACTCTAATGTTTTTTTGATCTCACTTGACAGCTTACATCTCTCCTTCTCTCCAACTTGGCATCCAGTGCAACATCAAAGAACCTTGGAGCATACTCTCTCCCCTGTTGGGCCATAATTCACTACTCTTCCTGCTCCTACTCTTCCACAAACATTTCCAGCACCTGCTCCAGTCAGAATTCACCTCTCCTTTAAGAGGTGCAAGCTGGTTTTAAGTAATGCAGGCTAGTTTTAAGTAGTGTTGGACTCACACAAGCTGGGACCCCTGCTAGCATTGGCTGTATGCAGCAATCATGCAACACAGCAGGCAACACAAAGTAGGTGCGCTGCCTGAACCGGAAGCAATGGGTGCAGGTTAACAATGCACTGCAACCCCACGTCCAGTTGTAATGTCTATTACATATTATCCCCAATTTAGGGGTTAATTGTGAGATACATATAGGTAAAGACACCAGGGAGAACGCCCCTGCTCACCTTTGAATAGCAACATGGGATCTTTTACATCCACCCAAGAGCACAGATGGTTTCTTGGTTCAACGGTTCAGAACATGCCTTCAACACTGAAATGGCAACCTGGATAATACGCTCAAACTCTGGGATGTGGCTTCAACCCATAACCTTCTGACACAGAGTCAAGACTATATCCAACTATGTATAAACCTAAATCTGGGATGGATCTGGGTGGTTGTACTGCTGGTTTGCGGTGGACAGAAAGGATCGAGCATGTGGACATAAAGAAAGAGGATGTGTTGGAACTATTGAATGGCATCAAGGTTGGTAAGTCGCCGGGACCGGATGGGATGTACCCCAGGTTACTGTGGGAGGCGAGGGAGGAGATTGCGGAGCCTTTGGCGATGATCTTTGCATCGTCGATGGAGACGGGAGAGGTTCCGGAGGATTGGAGGATAGCAGATGTGGTCCCTATATTCAAGAAAGGGAACAGGGACAGCCCGGGAAATTACCGACCGGTGAGTCTAACCTCAGTGGTTGGTAAGTTGATGGAGAGGATCCTGAGAGACAGGATTTATGATCATCTAGAGAAGTTTAGTATGATCAAAAGTAGTCAGCACGGCTTTGTCAAGGGCAGGTCGTGCCTTACGAGCCTGGTTGAGTTCTTTGAAAATGTGACCAAACACATTGACGAAGGAAGAGCGGTGGATGTGGTCTATATGGACTTCAGCAAGGCGTTCGATAAGGTCCCCCATGCAAGACTTCTTGAGAAGTGAGAGGACATGGGATCCAAGGGGCTGTTGCCTTGTGGATCCAGAACTGGCTTGCCTGCAGAAGGCAGAGAGTGGCTGTGGAGGGGTCTTTCTCTGCATGGAGGTCAGTGACCAGTGGAGTGCCCCAGGGATCTGTTCTGGGACCCTTGCTTTTTGTCATTTTCATAAATGACCTGGATGAGGAAGTGGAGGGATGGGTTGGTAAGTTTGCTGACGACACCAAGGTAGGTGGTGTTGTGGATAGTTTGGAGGGATGTCAGAAGTTGCAGCGAGACATAGATAGAATGCAAGACTGGGCGGAGAAGTGGCAGATGGACTTCAACCCGGATAAGTGTGTAGTGATCCATTTTGGCAGATCCAATGGGACGAAGCAGCAGTATAATATGAAGGGTACCATTCTTAGCAGTGTAGAGGATCAGAAGGACCTTGGGGTCTGGGTCCATAGGACTCTTAAATCGGCCTCGCAGGTGGAGGATGCGGTCAAGAAGGCGTACGGCGTACTAGCCTTCATTAATCGAGGGATTGAGTTTAGGAGTCGGGAGATAATGCTGCAGCTTTGTAGGACCCTGGTTAGACCCCACTTGGAGTACTGCGCGCAGTTCTGGTCACCTCATTACAGGAAAGATGTTGAAGCCATTGAAAGGGTGCAGAGGAGATTTACAAGGATGTTGCCTGGATTGGGGGGCATGCCTTATGAGGATAGGTTGAGGGAGCTTGGTCTCTTCTCCCTGGAGAGACGAAGGATGAGAGGTGACCTGATAGAGGTTTACAAGATGTTGAGAGGTCTGGATAGGGTAGACTCTCAGAGGCTATTTCCAAGGGCTGAAATGGTTGCTACGAGAGGACACAGGTTTAAGGTGCTGGGGGGTAGGTACAGAGGAGATGTCAGGGGTAAGTTTTTCACTCAGAGGGTGGTGGGTGAGTGGAATCGGCTGACGTCGGTGGTGGTGGAGGCAAACTCGTTGGGGTCTTTTAAGAGACTTCTGGATGAGTACATGGGATTTAATGGGATTGAGGGCTATAGATAGGCCTAGAGGTAGGGATATGATCAGCGCAACTTGTGGGCCGAAGGGCCTGTTTGTGCTGTGGCTTTCTATGTTCTATGTTCTAAATCAAATTGTATAAACACTTAAAACTAAAATTAGTAGCTGATGCACTGCAAATAATAATGCTCACAAGAAGCCCATAATTTAGACTATGTAATTATATGTAATTAAAAGCACTTCCTAACCAAATAACAGTTATGAATTTATAATATAAATGCATTATGAAATTTAAATGTATTGAGTTTGTTTCACATTCACAATTTTTAACATTAATTCTCACACTGATATAATAATAGTGCGCAAGGTTAGAGTTGAAAATCAGTATGACCAAAAGATGCTTTTATGCCCTTCTGCCTGGTGACAGCATCTACACTTTGGAAAGAGAATAAAAACAGCAAGCACAAAGCAAATGAGAATGAATAAATGAACTATTAGAACACGATCAGTACTCACAGCTCTTGAATTCTTATTGCATCTTTCCTCTTTGTAATCTCGGTTTATTTTGTACTTATTTCCATCTGAATTACTCTATTTTATCCCTCTTGAGGATTGCGTGGCTTAGTTTGTTCTTCTTTTTCTCAGGTACATATTTATTTTGAATATATTAAAATTTATAATTTTAACCATGTCCCATTTGTCCTTCACTGAAATACCTTCCAGCGTTATTTCCCAGTAAATTTCCTTCATTCCAGTCCTCATTCCTTTGAATTATAGGTTTTACAACAGACCTCAGGGAAGATTTTCCTCAATTACGGGAGTAAAGCAGGTATAACTATTGGAAACTTGGACAGGGATCCATCACAGCAGATTTCTGTCCATTTAGCATCATACAATTTTCTAGTTAGATTCTGTACTTCATGCCAGGATAAGTTGCAACTATGCAGTTAATCATATCAACCTTAATCTCAGTTGACATTATTTAGATGGAAACATATTTTTCCAGTGTAAATGCAAATAATAGTGCTCAGTAATCCATCTAAGATAAATATGCTGGCAAATGCCAGGGTGATGTGACATGTGTTTAGAATTCTGAAAGGATGGGACAGCTCAGATAGAAACTGTTTTGTTTCTGGTAGTTGACAGGGGTCATGAGGGGTCACAGATACAAGATTAAAAGACATTTAGGCCAGAGAGCAAGAGAAACTTCCTTTACAGAGAGTTGTGAGACTCTGTATATCACTTCCAAGGTTAGTGGTCGGAGGAGAATATATGCGGAAAATGTGGCCCTGTTATGCCTGATCTTTGGGTGAAACATTATGGGATGATTTGTTGGACATGATCCTCCAGCCCTGGTTTCCTTGCTCAAAGTGCATTGCCAGTTAAATTGGATATTCTAATCAGGTACCTAACACTTGCTCAAGGATCCCTATGTTAAATTTGGCAAAAGAAAACTCGGTACGGCATACGCTAGTCATGCAGAGATGTGCCATCTGCTGCAAGGACATCTGCACCTATCATGTGCCAATGGGTGGTATATTCCATGGCAGGAGTACCCTGGAATGGTAAGCAGGACCACCTTCCTCATAACTACTCATTCTGAACCACCTCCACTTTGCCAGCTGTCAAACTGAAGGTTAAATGTCAGCATGGAAATTCTTTCCTGTCACTAATTTAATGCTAGCAACTGTTTTTTTTGAATGAGGTATTTGTGTTATCCAAAGCACCAAACTAAAAGCTGAATTTTTTCTCAAAAAACATTTGATGCATGCAAAGGCAATTGATATTTTTATCCCTGTTACTTAGCTGGAAGCTGCCGTAACCCTTTAATTTATCTTTCACCCATGTAACCAGCTTGCTTGCATATGAATTCTTCACCTGTGGAGTGAGAAGCTGGCCTCCCAGCACTATTAGTCATCAGGCAAGTGTTAATAAATTGCTAACATGTGCCACTTTAGACATCATCTTTGTAAAATTATGAAAATTTAAAAAAAATATTTGAAGTGTTTTTCAGCAAATAGAATTTTCTGTTTACAATTACAGTGACAACACACAAAGTAATACTTAAGGTTGAGAGACATGGGCCAACATTTTCCGGCCATTCCTGCCGGTGGGATCTTCTAGTCCTGTCGTCAACAGCCCCCCACCATGAGTTCCTTGGTAGCAGAGAATACAAACAACATGAAGACTCATTGGCGGAACAATGTGCAAGGCGGGGGGGGGGGGGGGGGGGTGGCGGAACAATGTGCAAGGCGGGGGGGGGGGGCGGAACAATGTGCAAGGCGGGGGGGGGGGGGGGGGCGCAGTAAATCCTGCCCGTCGCCCTAAATAAATATCATCCTATCCAGTACTCGACTTTTAAAACAAATTTTTAATTTCTGACTGACACTGTTATCCAATGTAAAGTGCATTATTTACTTCTGTTATCTGTATGGAAACACCCATTATTAGGCCAAGATTGTTTGCTAATGGGAATTCTTGCGTTTTCTCCATCTCCATTTCATCTGTTCTGACAGTTCGACCTTCCATATCAACGCTCCCAATGTATCGTGTTCCTCAATTAAGGTACACCCCCCCCCCCCGTACCTTCCCACGCCAGTATAGGAGATGAACACTTGCCTCTTCACCTTCCTCCCTATTTCTCACTGCTTTAGGCTCTGAAGTCTTATTCCAGCTGAAACAGAAATTTACTTGCACTTCCTTCAATTTAATATACAGCATTTCGTGCTCACAAAGCAGCTTCCTCTACACTGGGAAGACACAGGTTGGGTGACCCCTTTGCCCTTCAGTATGCAAGTGTGATCACAAACTTTCAGATGCCTGTCAAGTTAATTCCCTGCTTGATTCCCATGCTGAACTTTCTACCTTCAGCCTCCTACATTGTTCCAATGAAGCTCATCGTAAGGTCAAGGGATACAACCTCATATTCCAATTAGGCAATCTACAGTCAATACTGAATTCAACTACTTCAGACGATAACCTCTGCTCCCGTTCTTTCCTTTTATGTTTTTTTTCCTGTTTTCTTCTTTATTTTGGATGGCAGTGACTAATAATGATCCGCCTTTTCACAGTTACAATCCTCTGGACACATCTCTCTTGTTCTTTACTGGTCCTCCTATTAGCATCTCTTTTTTGCCTTGCACTGTCATCCCTTCTGTCATTCAGGGCAGGATTTTCCAGCCGTGCCACCCCGAGATCGGAAATTCCCACCCGAGGTCAATGGATCTTTAAATGGTCTAAAAAAATTTGCATCTCACCTGCAACAATATCGGCAATGAAAATTCATTTCTCAGTTTCTCCTGTCTTTCACTCTATCACAGACCTTCCCTTGCTTAAAAATCTATTTCATCTCAAGGTACTCCCAGATCTGATGACGAGTCATCAACCTGAAACATTAACTCTGTTTTTCTCTCCACTGAGAGGGCCAGGCCTGCTGAATATTTCCAGCATGTTCGGCTTCATTTTAAATTTCCAAACATTTGCAGTATCTTCCTCTTGTGCTAACTTGAAAGTTATGGAACTCATGGAAATTGTGATGCCAGTAAAACAAATCATGCAGTTTATTCAGTGCAGTGACACAACAGTTCCAACAATCTCCATTACGTTTACAACACAAAATATCCCAAAGGATTCCCAATAAATATTTTATGGTCCTATTGCAATGAAGCGAACCATCCAAACTGAGAAAAATTCAAAAATAAGTTTAGAGAACAAAGAGAGAAATTTAGTAACCAATACTGAAAATGGGCATTCATATCATCGAAAGGGTGAAGAGATCCTAAAAGAGGTAGTTTAGATTTCTCCTTTGTCACCACTTTTTTATTTGTCTCGTTGGGAAGCAGTTATAGTTCCATGGTGAGGTTAACCATCCATTCAATGGTTTCAGCTGGCATAGTATGAATGGTTGTGATGCCGTCAGGAATGGATCTCTCAGGTCAGAACTCCGGTATATGGACAATGGTCTGGTTTGGATGGCCAGTCACAATCTGAGTTGTTCCTCATGGCCATATTTTCCCTGACCCGCTCTCATGTGGTTGAAGGTTGTCTGGGTTTTCTGTGGATGTTTGAAACCTGGGTCACCATCATTTGGGTCAGTTACCATGTTACAGTTGCAGTCAACCAGAAGGTGCACCATTAAGAATGGGGGCAGTCGCCAGTTTTTGGCTGTGGAGGGCACTCCAGTCAGGACTCTGGGATTTCAGACAAGGGCGTGACAGAGTTTTTGTTTTTGAGGTCCTTTGTCAATGGGAGTGCTTCATTAACTGTCAGCTGGTGGTGTTATTTAAAGAGGATGTTTTCCCTGCGGACAGCAGGAGGTTCAATATGTATCATAGGAAGCCACTCAAGCTGTGTTGGTCTCAAAGTTCCAGAAGTAATCCTCTGATTTCCCGAAGGTGGATACCTACCATGCTTGTGTGGCAGCTCCGGAGCTAGGTTGAGCAGGAGTATTCTGTTGTTGGGTAGACCAGGACAAATGGAGCAGTGCATGGTGTGTTGCATCTGCTGACACCCAGCAGTTTCCGTATGAGATGCATTCTTATTACGAATTTAGTTCTGATGATCTGGAGGTGCTGCCGGTTGGTCAAAGTATGATTAAGACTGATGCCAAGGTATTGTGGCATTGCATTGTGGGTGAGTGTCTGCTGCAGAACTAAACATGAAGGTCTTCCCTAGTCTTCGATTCGTTCAGATGGAAGGCTGAAACGACAATGTTGCCAGTGTTTGGTCGAAGTCTCCATTATCTGAAATAGGCACGGTTGCCTTGAAATTATGGGAAACACTATCAAAACATTACTTCTTTAGGAGATAGAAGGCTTGTCTGAATGTACCATAAGGCAAAGGCTAGCACAGTTCAACCAGACTATAGATCCCTCAAGTCAAATCCAGATCATAATTTCAACATCAAGTCAATGATTAGTCCACCTTCAGATGCCAGCTTGACCTGACTGAGAACTGGGCTTGATTATAAACACATTGGAGTTTTAAATAAAGCAGAAAATGATGACGGGGAAGCTTCTCTTTCTTTGGACAACCACGTAGACATCCTGCAATTAAATTTTACAGAAGCCCATCAAACAGTCCTGTAAATATAGTTATTAAACGAGTACGATAAAGAGCACTGAAGCCAGGAAGAACTCTGGGTATAGGTACCTACCAGTAAGTTTACCATATAGTTGTGCAAGAGACTTTTTTCTGACCTTTATAAAGGTTCCCTCAACTTGATTTATTGTTGCCTATTACAGAAAAGCTTCAAGATTATGGAGGAAGTGTCTCCAGGAAGTTTATGCTCTATCCACCTCATCCATCCCAGGCAGCAGCATCAATTGACTTTATGCCTGTCAAACGCTGCAAGCAGATACACTCAGGGATGCGTCCTGCTTCCAAATATAAAAGATGCTTCATTCAAATGAGCAGAAAACTCCGTGTCCCCAGACAAAAAAGCTTGTTTTATCGACTGGCTTTGCTGAATGGGGCACTAGGCAGTGAAAATACTTTGTTACAGAATTCTGTTGAGATATGAAAAAATACTTTTCTATTTATTCTTCAGTTCTTGCAGAAGATTTAGAATAGAAGAGGGGGTTTCGATAGATTCATGCTAAAAATCTGCTTCCATTGAACCATATACTGCGTTTCTAATTATACCCTGTTAAAAAAAACAGGTGAACAGCAGTGGCGTGTTTGAAAATTTACTGCACTTTTCTTTTTTTTAAAATTCTGGCAGCTCCAACCTTCCATCAGCTTGTGCCCTGCGAGAATTGCTTACCAAATGCAAGTGTCTACCATAAGTGAACAATGCTGCTGAAAATTCCAAAGGAAACACTATATTAACAAAAAAAAATGAACGAAAGCCTTATTTTTCAGCGAGTTAATCAAGCAGCTCTATTTAAAGATTGTTTCCTTGTACTTTAACCTCCATTTATTAACTTTGACAGGCAAGTTTGTACAGAGGATCAGATGCTTGTGTTCTCAGGAATGATAATGAGGGGTAAATTTTAATTATTTGTCCTGGGAAATAATGTATCAGAGGCAAATGCTTAAACAGGTTATGACAACAGAAATGTTGGGCGTTTGATTGCAATGGGTGATTATATCAAATACTTGGTAATTATAAAGTGCTTCATCTCAGTCCAAAGACCAAAGAACCACCTATGCCAATCTTCCAGTCATTTTCATTGCCTTTATGCTCTTGCTTTATTTTTATTTAGTGGGGTCACAAGTAGGTTTACATTTTACAACTAAATAGTTGGGTATTTTACTGTGTGCTAATCAATTAAAAGCTTCAATGATATCTTACAGCAA
Source organism: Mustelus asterias (assembly GCF_964213995.1). Lineage (NCBI taxonomy): Eukaryota > Metazoa > Chordata > Chondrichthyes > Carcharhiniformes > Triakidae > Mustelus > Mustelus asterias. Next base: position 56,165,697 of record NC_135806.1, on the reverse strand, counting down.
CCGGATCAAAACTCGATGAAGTAGACCATGAGCGATCTAACTCAATGAAGTTACTGTGAAAATCTCTTGGTCGCCACACTCCGGCGCCTGTTCGGATACACTGAGGGAGAATTTAGCATGGCCAATGCACCTAACCAGACTGAGAGGGGAAACTGGAGCACCCGGAGGAAACCCATGCAGACACGGGGAGAACGTCCAGACTCCGCACACAGTGACCCAAGCCGGGAATTGAAACCAGGTCTCTGGGGCTGTGAGGCAGCAGTGCTAACCACTGTGCCACCGTGCTGATTATGAGCATAAGAAGGCACTGATGCACCTGTGATAAGCACTGGTTCAGTGGCTGTATCCCTAAGCACTATAGTATTTTCTATCGCCTATATACTCAATTTGTATCATTGGTTACGTGATGTAAATTAATTTATAACCACCGACTGCACACTTTCAACCTTAAGTGACAACTGCTATGTCTCAACAGATTTCCTACTTGTCAACTACAGTTTGTAAAGATCATTTTACTACATCAAGTAACATTTTAGGTTTAACATTGCTTTCATTATCGGTAGTGGTTGCTTTTCAAATTACTCATGTTTGTATAATGCAATGAGATAGCTGTTATTCTGTTGGGAATATAGCAGTAGGCATCAGCTAGCATATGCATTTGTAATAATCTGAAGCCCATACAAGCCAGACAGCAGGAATGAAACATCCCATCTGTGTTGCATTATGAAACATATACCCTAAAGATTAATTTCTTAGAGACCTGAGGGTTAGATTGCTCATGGTCCACTTCATCAAGTTTTCATTAGGTTGCTGTAAGATATCACTGAAGTTTTTAATTGATTAGCGCACAGCAAAATACCCAACTATTTAGTTGTAATTATTTAGGTAATAACCAGTCTATCTGCTATCATGTATTCACAACATATGTTCAAAACATGTCACATCACAAATACACAATCTCCTCATTCCATTGGATTTCTCATCAATAACTTGCATTATCCATCATTTAATATATTCCTAAAAATGTGCAAAACCAAAAATCACTTCCTCGTAAGAAAAGATTTGTTACATTCCTGACCTGTAATTTTTGCATTCAAAACCTCTTGGCTGGCTCAAAAATCCTTTTACTAACTTACAAATTCTTAGGTTCAAATCTTCCATTACGGTTAGAGGCCTCAGACTCAATTTTCACCGCTTGTGTCGGGATCCTGAGGAAGCCCTAACGTGTACACATCTGTGGTATCGACCAGGGAAGTTTAAATTTCCGATCACCAGTTTTAACCTGGCCAGATTGTTCCGTGATTCCAATGTCGGCAGGACTAGATTATCAGAACCATGGAGACTTGGACTGACTGTGTTATACTTACCCTGGCCCTTGAACAATCCTTGGCCCAACTCCCAATGGGCAATAAGTTGATCCTCCTCAGCAACTTCAACGCCAAAGTTGGAAAGGACACAGACCTCCGGGAAGGTGCAATCAGCAGAGACAGGATAGGGAAATCCAACAGCAATGGTACCCTGCTCCTGACAAAATGCCTAGAACATGGCTGTGTTACAACAAAGACATTGTTGCGTCAGAGGGACAAGTACAAGGCCTCATGGCAACACCCTCGCTTTCAGCACTGGTATCTGCTCAACAATGTCATCCTCTCAATGAGGAACCATAAGGACATCCGTACACTGTGCCACGACACAAGCTGACAACTGCTGGATGGACCACCGTCTAATCTGTTCTCTGATCAACATCAATATAGCCCGAAAGCAGTGACGGCAACAGAAATGATGCCGCAGGAAAATCAATGCTGAGGTACTCAACGACCCTGATGAGAGAACTCTTTTCAACCAGCACCTCACTGCAAACCTGACAGCTCCTGCTGATCCAGAGACGCAGAGTATTAACAACGCCTGGTCTGATCAGCACCTGCGGAGAGATGCTGGGTCACTAGACTGGGAAACACCAAGACTGGTTCACTGAGAATGACCAAGAGATCCAGGAGCTGATAAGCCACAGGTGCAAGGCTTTTCTGAACCTGAAACAGCAACCCAACACGAGAGCAAGAACGCAGCTCAATACACGCCTGAACGCTGAGGTCCAGCAAAAAACCCCCAACCTAAAGAATAGATGGTGGGTGGAGAAAGCGCAGGAGATCCAGAAGCCGGCCGACAATCATGACACGCGAGGTTTCTTTAGCGCAGTCAAGATCACTGACAGCCCAAGTGCGCAAGACCCCAACCCACTGCTGGCCAAGAATGAAAAGCTGCTCATCAAGAACAGAGAGGTAGTCAGTGCCCACTGGAAGGAACATTTCAAAGACCCCTTAACAGAGGGTCCATTTTCAAGACGAATGTCCTCGATTCCAGCCGCCATCATCTCAGCACAACCCCAGCTCAGCATGAGGTAGAAAAGGCCATCCGACAGCTAAAGAGCGACAAGACAGATGGAATTTTTGCTGAAGTACTTAAACTTGGTGTAGAAGCACTACTGGCGCAAAGATATGACTTCATTTCCCTTATGTGAAAGGAGGAAAACATGCCAGGAGATCTCAGAGAAGCCACAGTCATGACCATCCTCATGAAAGGTGACAAATCCAACTGCAGTAACGATAGAGACATTTCCCTGCTGTTGGCCACAGGGAAGGTCATCGTAAGAGTCCTCCTTAATTGCCTTCTCCCTGTGGCCAAAGAGCTCCTCCCAGAGTCACAATGTGCATTCCGCTCATTAAGGAGCACAACAGACATGATCTTCACCACACGGCAGCTACAAGAGAAATGCAGGAACTACACAACCCTTGTAAATGGTTTTCTCTGACCTCACAAAGCTTTCAACACCGTGAACCACAAGGGATTAGGGAGTGTCCTCCTCAATTTTGCAAGTTTCCCACTGGAATGGAGCTATACTGTAGAGCAAATGGTAATCTGTTCAACCTTCGCCGTCTGCAGGCCAGATCCAAGATCATCCCATCCTGTGTCATTGAACTACAGTATGCAGACGATGCTTGCATCAGTGCAAACTTGGAGGCTGAGCTCCAAGACATAATTGCAACTTCACCAAGACGAACAAGAGCTTTGGTCTTACTCTAAACATGCATAAGACAAAGGTCCTCTACCAAATTGCCCTCAACACACAGCACTGTCGCTCAGTTATACAAATGCATGACAAGGCTTTGGACAACATGGAACACTTTTCCTTACTTGGGAACCGAATATCCACAAAGGCAGACACCGCTTTCAGTGTGGCAACCCAGTCTTCGGAAAGTGCTTGAAGACCAGGACCTCAGACCTGACACCAAATTCATGTTAGAATCATAGAAACCCTACAGTACAGAGAGACCATTCAGCCCATCGAGTCTGCACCGACCACAATCCCACCCAGGCCCTACCCCCATATCCCTACATATTTACCCACTAATCCCTCTAGCCTACGCATCTCAGGACACTAAGGGCAATTTTAGCATAGCCAATCAACCTAATCCGCACATCTTTGGGCTGTGGGAGGAAACCGGAGCACCTGGAGGAAACGCACGCAGACACGAGGAGAATGTGCAAACTCCATACAGACAGTGACCCAAGTTGGGAATCGAACCCAGGTCCCTGGAGCTGTGAAGCAGCAGTGCTAACCACTGTGCTACCATGTCACCCCAATGTATGTATGATGTTCTACAGGGTAGCAATGATACCCGCCCTCCTATAGGCTCAGAGACGTAGACTATGTATAACAGGAACCTCAAAACCCTGGAGAAGTACCACCAGCACAGCCTCCGCAAGGTCCTGCAAACCTATTAGCAGGATAGGCACACCTGTTCTCGCTCAGGCCAACATCCCCAGCATCGAAGCATTGACCACATGGATCAGCTCCGCTGGGCGAGCCACATTGTCAGCATGCCTGACACGAGACTCCCGACACAAGTGCCCTACTCAGAGCTTCGACACAGCATGCAAGCCCCAGAGGGCAGAGGAAATGCTTCAAGGACATCCTCAAAACCTCCTTGACAAAGTGCAACATCTCCTCAACACCTGGGAATCCCTGGCTCAAGACAACACGAAGTGGAGAAAAAGCATCTGGGAAGGAGCTGAACGCCTCGGGTGTCATCACCGTGAGCAAGCTGAATCCAAGCATCGAGAGTGAAAGGAGCAGGTGGCAACCCGGGCATCCAACCAACCGCCCACTCCTCCAACCACCCTCTGCCACACCTGTGCACATTGGATTCCTCAGCCACTGGAGAACTCATTTTTAAGTTGAAGCAAGTCAGTCTCGACTGCAAGGGACTGCCTAAGAAGTGGAATTGAGCTGGCTTTTGACACTGATTAAATTATTTAGAGTGTTACATAGCAGGTAGAAAATCACTGTAATTCTAATAAATACCCTCAAGCCGCTACCTCCTGACAATGATCCCCCACCCCCTGTCTCCCTGCAATATTCAGCTCCCTTCATCCTGGCAATGTTAACTCATATTTACCCTTTATTCTCACGCCTCCCTGGAGAGTGCTGTGGCTGAATGATCTGCTGTTTTAACTTTTAATATGCTGAAAGATCTTCAGTCAAGCAAACCTGATTTTTTAAAGTTGTTTTTTCACTATGCTGGGGTTTCTTGTGGCCAGTGGCCTGGAATTTGTCAAAGGACAGAAGGTGTCAGATTTTAACAGCTTGTCCTTGGTATAGAGGAGTTCTGTACAGACCTTTGGACAGTAAGAGTTTTAACAACACCAGGTTAAAGTCCAGACCTTTGGAGCCGGTGTTCCTTATCTGGGCATTAAAATGTAAACAACATGCACTTAAGAGGCCTAGCGAGATGAGGTCTGAAGTGACCGATGACATTCTGGCTGCGTTCGATTGGCCGAATCGAACAATGCAATTGGGGGTTCCTGATCAATTAATTGGCTGGATGACAGAGAAACATCTGGAAGCGAGTGGAGAATTGTGGATAGAGAGACATGTGAACCTTTGTTTGGCAGCGATAACGCGAAGAGACCAACCATCGCAAGAAAATTTGTGCCCTGAAGGATGCTTCAGAGAAGGAGAAGATAGATTCTACATTGAGGACATTTCTTGGCCAAAGTTTTCCTAAACACGGTAGTATCTATTTTAGTTAAATATTTAAAGTTGATGTTTATTTAAAGTTGATATTCAGTTAAAGTGCAGCTGAAGAGTTAAAGTTCAGTTGAAGTTGACGTTCAGTTAGAGTTAAAGTTCAGTAAAGAGTTAATGAGTTGCAACTGTTTGTTTGAGTTGGCACTAGAAGTGTTAAATAAAGAAATAATTGAATTACTGTCCTTGTTTGTCTCATTAAAAGGGAATGCGTGGAAGGTGTTTACATTAAAGCTGTATAACAGCGCTCACCTACATCCTGGACAGTGCTCAGCTCCTCCTTGCACCCCGGACAGAGTTCACCCACTCCCGCATTCCTCTCCCGACTCACCTTCCATCACACTGTTCTGCAGTCTGGAGGGGGTGAATATTATTGCTGGGTGAAGGAGGGGAGGCAGTGGTATTGTTGCTGGACTAGTAATCCAGAGATCCAGGGTGATGCTCTGGGGATCCGAGTTTGAATCCCACCATGGCAGATGTGGAAAATTGAATACAATAAAAATCTAACTAAAAGTCTAATGGTGACCAAATGATGACCATGAAACCGCTGCCGAGTGTCGTAATGCCCTTTAGGGAAGGAAACCTGCAGGCCTTACTTGGACAGGCCTACATGTGACTGAAGGCCACTCAGTTGTATACAACTGCTACTTAGCCTACAGAAAGGAATGAAACCAGACAACCACCAGAATCGACCAAAGCACAGAATCGATCAGAATTGATGGAAACATCAATAGCAAACCCAGCCCTGTCAACCCTGCAAACCCATCCTTACTAACACCTGGGGGTTTGTGCCAAAATTGGGAGAGCTGTCTCACAGACTAGTCAAGCAACAGCCTGACATAGTCATACTGATAAATCATACCTTACAGATAATGTCCCAGACACCACCATCACCATCCCTACCAGTGGGACAGGGCAAACCCAGCAGAGGCGGCGGCGGGAGGCAGAGTGGTATTTAGTCATGAGCGAGTTGCTCTGGGAGTCCTCAGCATCAACTCTGGACTCCATAAGTCTAATGGCATCAGGTCAAACATGGGCAAGGAAACCTCCAAGGAACCCACACACCACTCCCTCAGCTGATGAATCAGTACTACTCCATGTTGGGCATCACTTGGAGGAAACACTGAGGGGGGAAGGGATCCAGAATGTGCTCTGGATGAGGCACTTCAACGTCCATCACCAGGAGTGGCTTGATAGCTCCAATATTGAGCTGGTAGGATCCTAAAGGACGTGGCTGGTGGCCTGCGTCTATGACAGATGGTGAGGGAACCAATAAGACAGAAAAACATACATGACCTCACCCTCACCATCTGCCTGCCGCAGATGAATCTGCTCATGACAATATTGGTAGCAGTGACCATGACACTATCCTGTGGAGACAAAGGGCCCGATTTTACCATTTTGATTCGAAGAGCTGAATCTGGGCGCAATTCAGATCCAACTTGAAAAACTGTTCTCAGACGCCCCCATACTCACTTAGCTGAAAAAAAAATCGTGAGTCTGAATCGCACTGTGGGCGGGGCTGATGGCACCTGAAACGATCGGAGCTCTGAATTGCGCACGTGCAGTGAAACGTTTTTTGAAAAACGCACCCTTGTCATATTGCTCCCGGGCCGCAAAAAGAGGATAAAGCGGCCTGGGAGCGAAAAGCAGGAGTGATGGCCCCCACAGACATCGCCCCACCCCCATAACATAACTGCCCCCCTTATCCACCCACTCCCCCGCTACCCAGACCGATCGTGACCCCCTGCCCCTTCCCCCCCACCGATCGCCCGCAGAGCGGCAGCGGTCCCCCCAGACTCCCCCACCCTCCCCACCAGAGAATAATCAGGCCTCCCCCCCCCACCCCCTACCAGAGAATGATCAGGCCTCCCCCCCCCCACACCAACCAGACAATGATCTGGCGTCCCTCTGCCCCCTCTCCCCCCCCAATTCCAACCAGACATCGATCTGGCCTCCCTCTGCCCTCCCCTCCTCCCACCCCACCAGAGATACATCTGACCCGCTCCTCCTCCTCCCCTCCCCCGCCCCCCATCAGAGAATGATCTGACCAGCCTCCCCCCCCGCCCCCCCCCCCCCCCGCCCCCCCCCCCCCCACCACCATGGATCTGAGTTAGAGAGTCGCTGAAAGCTCTGAACTTATCTCTACAGAAGCTGGAGCGCCCGAAACAGACCTTTGCCGAGCAAGAATGTTTCACGTCGAATCTGGACTTGCGAACGCGATGGTCAAGGAGGAAATGCTGGTAAAGTTGGGCGGGCAGCCAATTAATTCAATTTAAATGCATGCAAATGCATTTAAATTGCCGTTGTGCCCGTTTTGGGCGCGAATTGGATCGTGGTCATTTTCTGGCCTTGGTAAAGTGGGCATCTGCACGGATGTGGGCACGGATCGCGTTAATGGCCTCATGCCCGACTTTACCAAGTTTTCATGCCCATTTAATGGTAAAATCGAGCCCAAAGTCTCATCTCCACAGTGAGGATATCTGCCATCGTGTTGTATGGCACTACCTCCGTGATATATGGGATAGATCTAGAAACTCAAAACTGGGCAACCATTAGGTGCTGTGGACCATCAGTAGCAGCAGAATTATACTCATAGAATCATAGAATCCTATAGTGCAGAAGGAGGCCATTTGGCTCATCGAGCCTGCACCGACCACAATCCCACCCAGGTCCCCATCCCCATAGAAGAAGAATAGAATAGAAACCCTACAGTGCAGGAGGCCATTCGGCCCATCGAGTCTGCACCGACCACAATCCCACCCAGGCACTACCCCCACATATTTTACCCACTAATCCCTCTAACCTACGCATCCCAGGACTCTAAGGGGCAATTTTTTTTTTAACCTGGCCAATCAACCTAACCTGCACATCTTTGGACTGTGGGAGGAAACCGGAGCACACGGAGGAAACCCACGCAGACACGAGGAGAATGTGCAAACTCCACACAGACAGTGACCCGAGCCGGGAATCGAACCCGGGACCCTGGAGCTGTGAAGCAGCAGTGCTAACCACTGTGCTACCATGCTGCCCAATGGATAGCCCCGTGCATTTACCCTAGCAACTCCCCCTGACACTAAGAGGCAACTTAGCATTGCCAATCCACCTAACCCACACATCTTTGGACTGTGGGAGGAAACCAGGGCACCCGGAGGAAACCCATGCAGACACAGACAGTGACCCTGGGAATTGAACCAGGGTCCCTGGCGCTGTGAAGCAGCAGTGCTAACCATTGTGCTACCGTGCCACCCACGACACGGTGACACAGTGGCACAATCTGCTGGTTCAGAGTGGTTCAATCACAATCTGCAACCTCATGGTCTGGCATATCCCCCACTCGACCTATACCACCAAGCCAAGGGATCAACCCTGGTTCAACCAAGAGTGCAGGAAGGCATGCCAGGAGCAGTAGCAGGCACACCTAAAAATGAGGTGTCAACCTGGTGAAGCTACATTACAGGACTACTTGCATACTAAACAGAAAAAGTAGCAAGTGAACGACAGAGCTAAGTGATCCCATAACCAATGGATTAGATCCAAGCTCTGCAGTTCTGTTACATCCAGCCACAAACGTTGGTGGCCAATTAAACAACCCACATGAGGAAGAGACTCCACAAATATCCCCATCCTCAATGATGTGGTGCAAAAGGTAAGGCTGAGGGATTTGCTACAAACTTCAGCCAGAAGTGCTGAGTGGGTGATCCATCTCGGCCTCCTCCAGAAAATGGTTGTGGTTGTTGGAGGTCAGTGATCTGAACGCCAGGAAATCATTACAAGAGTTCCTCAGGGAGTGTCTTAAGCCCAACCTAGGACATGATCCTTAAAGTGTTCAGGTCTTCTAAAAGTACAATTGTGGGTTGTTAATGGTTATTTATCTGGTGTTTGCTTGCTCCTGGGGTAAAGTTGTCTCTCTGGGGAATATCATTGCCACGGCAAGTGTTGCTGCTGATCCATTGCATTTGTTGGGTCGCCGTTGATCTCTGAGACTTGTGGTCATTCTGTTCCTTGTGGAGTTGGTGAACTGTCAACCATGAGGGATTGTAGACCAGGCTCAAATTTGGCTGGGATAGAAATTCGTCACCATTCTTAGTCTGCTCCATGATGATATACAGGCCGTGATCCTCACCGATGGAACCACCACAGACCCAATGTGTGTGCAAACTGGGGTCAAACAGGGTTGCATCAACGCACCAACACTCTTCGCCACCTTCCTCACAGCAGCACTCCACCCCATCACCCTGAAGTTCCCCGATGGAGTGGAGCTAACCTACCAGACAAGCAGGAAACCTCCAAAGCCTCCAGGCCAGAACCAAGAACATCCCAACTTCTCTCAAGGAGCTGCAGTACGCAGACGATGCCTGTGTGTACACTCAGAGGCCGAGCTACAAACGATCGTCAACGCATTCACTGGGGCATATGAGAGAATGGTCAGACCAAACATCTGGAAGACAAAGTTTCTGTACCAGCCCACTCCTGCCACACAAAGCTGCCTCCAACCATCAAGATCCACGGTGAGCCCCTGGACAATGTGGACCATTTCCCATATGTCGGGAGCCTCCTCTCGGCACGAGCAGACAAAGAACAAAGAACAATACAGCACAGGAACAGGCCCTTCGGCCCTCCAAGCCCGCGCCGCTCCCCGGTCCAGGATTGAATCCTGAATCCCCGCCCAATTTTCCAGCCTATCTACATACTAATATCCTATCCACCGAGCTGTCCCTCACAGCTACGATGCTTTGTTCATCACAACCTATTAACTCACCCCCACCCCCCCATTCCAGACCATGTGATCTCCAGGGAGAGGCGAAAACCCAGAGTGAAAAACCCAGGGCCAATATGGGGAAAAAAAATCTGGGAAATTCCTCTCCGACCCCCTGAGGCGATCGAAACGAGTCCAGGAGATCACAATGGCCCTGATCGGAAAATGCTTCCCAACCCTAGTCATTTCCACTTCCACGAACACCATATGAATTCCCTGCCCCCGAGACAGGTTCCCAACTATCCGCAGTCTCGCTCTGTACTGGCACCAGCAAGATGATCATAGAATGAAGCCTTGAAACGAGAAACAAGGAACAATTAGCCCGCGCCGCTCCCTGATCCAAACTAGACCACTCTTTTGTATCCCTCCATTCCCACTCCGTTCATATAGCTGTCTAGATAAGTCTTAAACGTTCCCAGTGTGTCCGCCTCCACCACCTTGCCCGGCAACACATTCCAGGCCCCCACGACCCTCTGTGTGAAATATGTCCTTCTGATATCTGTGTTAAACCTCCCCCCCTTCACCTTGAACCTATGACCCGTCGTGAACGTCACCACCGACCCGGGGAAAAGCTTCCCACCGTTCACCCTATCTATGCCTTTCATAATTTTATACACCTCTATTAAGTCTCCCCTCATCCTCCGTCTTTCCAAGGAGAACAACCCCAGTTTCCCCAATCTCTCCTCATAACCAAGCCCCTCCATACCAGGCAACATCCTGGTAAACCTCCTCTGTACTCTCTCCAAAGCCTCCACGTCCTTCTGGTAGTGTGGCGACCAGAACTGGACGCAGTATTCCAAATGCGGCCGAACCAACGTTCTATACATCTGCAACATCAGACCCCAACTCTTATACTCTATGCCCCGTCCTATAAAGGCAAGCATGCCATATGCCTTCTTCACCACCTTCTCCACCTGTGACGTCACCTTCAAAGATCTGTGGACTTGCACACCCAGGTCCCTCTGCGTCTCTACACCCTTTATGGTTCTTCCATTTATCGTGTAGCTCCTCCCTACATTATTCCCACCAAAATGCATCACTTCACATTTATCAGGATTGAACTCCATCTGCCATTTCCTTGCCCAAATTTCCAGCCTATCTATGTCCTTCTGTAGCCTCTGACAATGTTCCTCACTATCTGCAAGTCCTGCCAGTTTTGTGTCGTCCTCAAACTTACTGATCACCCCAGTTACTCCTTCTTCCAGATCATTTATATAAATCTAGATGAAATCCAGCATCGACTCCAAAGTGCCAGTGCAGTCTTCGGACATCTGAGGAACAGAGTGTTCAAAGCCCGAGACTTCAAATGCAGCACCAAGTTCATGGTCCACAGAGCAGCCGTGGTCCCCACTCTCCTGTATGCATCAGAAATATGGACAATGTAAAGCAGAGACCTCAAATCCCTGGAGAGAAATCACCATCATTGCCTCAGCAAAATCCTGCAAATTCACTGGCAGGATAGGCGTACCAATGGGAGTCTCCTCTCCCAGGCTAATATCCCCAGTATTGAGGCATACCCGACAAGCTGTGATGGATGAGCCGCATTGTCCGTATGCTTGACACAAGACTCCTGTAACAAGTGCTCTACTCTGAGCTCCGCAATGGCAAGTGGTAACTGGGAGGGCAGGGAAATGCTACAAGGACACTCTGAAAGCCTCCTAAAATAAACGACATGTGGGATTTGCTTGCCTTAGAACACACAATTTGGAGACAAAGCATCCGAAGGTGCCAATCACCTTGTGCATCACGGGGGAGCATGCAGAGGCCAAGTATAAACAGCGGAAAGAGAGCGCAGAATCCAGAGCGCCCCACCCACCCCATCAAACACCACCTGCCAAACCTGTGGCAGAGTCTGCGGTTCCAGGATTGGACTATTCGGCAGAACCCATCTCCCTGGAGTGGAAGCAAGTCATCCTCGACTGTGAAGGATTGCCGAAGCAGAAGGAATGTTTGTTGTCTGACTGGTTCGCCAATTCCCAGCTCTGGCAAAGATTTGACAATTCGTTCAAATTGAAATTTGGCTGTTATTTCACTTGATTTTGTCACTTACTCCTATTACTACTTCTTTCTTCAGTAGTTTTTTAGCCAATGGAAGAGTAGATTGGATGCGGCTTGACATCAGTAACTGGACTGGACTATCTTCCATGCCCTCAGTAGGTGTGTTTCTCCAATCTAGAATTGCCTTGTACACACCTGTGCTGAATCTAGTTGATTTTTTCGATAATTCATTTGGTAATTTTCACAATTGCCAAGCCTTTCCATTTGGCTGGGAATAGTGTGGAGATGATGTGTAGCGCTGAATTTCTCAATTATTCATGAAGTGTCTGAACTCTTCAGTCATGAACTGAGGGCCTTTGTCGCTCATCACGTCAGGAATGTATGATGACTGATGTGTACTTTCAGGCATTCTACATCTCATCGGTAATCTTCAATATTAGCATGTCTAACTTCCAGCAGTCCCTACAGTGAAAATATAGTCAGTTCCAAAGAGACTGAAGTAATCTACCCGATGATTCATCCATGGTCTGTCCAGAATCTCATGAGTCATGAGGATCTCTTCAGCTTTCTTAGCTTGGTGTTAATTACAAGCACTGCACTGACTGATGTAGCCCTTTATCTAATTTCTTACGATTGACTAGTAGGCCAGTCTTGCCTTCCTCAGATTAGACATAATTCCTTAATAAAAGCAAAAAACTGTGGATGCTGGAAATCTGAAATAAAAACAGAAAATGCTAGGAAAACCTATATGCTGCCATATTCCATTCCTTGATGGCTTGAATAATACTTCAGTATCTCTTTTCTCATCTCCTTAGGGATGATGATATCAGTTCCTTCGTACAAGGTGCCATCTTAGACAATCACTTCATCTCTCTATGCCTAATGCATTCATAGTAACAAGTGTGTCCTTGATAGTGTCAGACCACCCTTTCATCACTACTTCCTGCTGCACTTGGAGGGTTGCATCTTGTTCATGTTTACTTGACCTGAGCAAGATGTTTTTCTGTTAGATTCAATGTCGCCGCTGGCTTGATGACTTCCAGAGCGCGTTGTCCAATTGCTTCTTGGTGAATCTGGAAGATTTCACATTCTGTACTAGAATCATCAACTTCCTTCAAAGGGAGCACAGCTCTTGACAGCATATTGGTGATGTACATTTACTTCCTCTGCCCGTACCTCACTTCCAAATAATGTCTCTGCAAATTAAGTGCCATCCTTTGCAAATGCTTCAGAACAGATAAAAGCAATTTGAGACGGATGTGTTGAAGTGGCTTGTGGCCATCACTTTATCTCTCCTGAATAAATACTGATTAAAATGCTCACAATCATAGTCAATAGCCAGGCACACTTTCTCAATCAATATTGTGTTGTTCAGTTTGCATATCGGGACGCAAACAAAATGGATTGTCCTTGCTGCACGAGTGTTGCTCCCATTTCGCTGGCATCGCACTACAGAGTGACTGAATCGCTGACATTGTAGTATCTCAGCACTGGCATTGCCATCAACAAATTGTTGAACTGCCGTCACATCTGTTAGTTGCTGCATCTCTATTACAGCTCTCACTTTATCAGGGTCAAGGCGAACCACTTTGGCTGTCAGTACATGACTTACATATTTGACTTCAGTCATCTTCAGTCATAGCTTTATCACGTTCAGCTTCAGGTTCATCTGGCGAGGTCTCTCCGGCAGTCTCACTAGATTCTGAGCATGGTCTGCAAAGCGGTTGTCCCTCAGATCTTGACATCTCCAGCCTAACAGATCATCCACAATCACTTACACTCTTGCATCACCATTGACTAACGCCTGTAATTGGGAATATGCTGGAATCCATCATTAAAGAAGAAATAGCAGGCCATCTGGATAAGAAAGGTTCGATTAAGCAGACGCAGCATGGATTCATGAGGGGAAAGTCGTGCTTGACGAACTTGTTGGATTTTTATGAAGATGTGACTAGTGCGGTTGACGGAGGGGAACCGGTGGATGCGGTGTTTTTGGATTTCCAAAAGGCGTTTGATAAGGTGCCTCACAAAAGGTTGCTGAAGACAATTGGGTCACACGGAGTTGGGGGTAAGGTGTTAGCGTGGATTGGGGATTGGCTATCCAACAGGAAGCAGAGAGTCGGAATAAATGGGTGCTTTTCTGGTTGGCAGATGGTAACTAGTGGCGTGCCACAGGGATCGGTACTGGGGCCTCAACTATTTACTATTTATATAGACGATCTGGAGGAGGGGACTGAGTGTAGGGTAACAAAGTTTGCAGACGACACAAAGATAAGTCGAAAAGTGAATAGTGTGGAGGGCGTAGAAGATCTGCAGAGAGATTCAACGAGGTAGCCTCCACCACTTCAGTGGGCAGAGAATTCCAGAGATTCACCACCCTCTGAGAGAAGTTCCTCCTCAACTCTGTCCTAAACTGACCCCCCTTTATTTTGAGGCTGTGCCCTCTAGTTCTAGCTTCCTTTCTAAGTGGAAAGAATCTCTCCACCTCTACCCTATCCAGCCCCTTCATTATCTTATAGGTCTCGATAAGATCCCCCCTCAGCCTTCTAAATTCCAACGAGTACAAACCCAATCTGCTCAGTCTCTCCTCATAATCAACACCCCTCATCCCTGGTATCAACCTGGTGAACCTTCTCTGCACTCCCTCCAACAGGCTGAGTGAGTGGGTGAGGATCTGGCAGATGGAGTATAACGTTGACAAATGCGAGGTTATTCACTTTGGGGGAAATAATAGCAAATTGGATTATCTAAATGGAAAAAAATTACAACATGCTACTGTGCCAAGGGACCTGGGGGTCCTTGTGCATGAGACGCAAAAACCCAGTCTGCAGGTGCAACAGGTGATCAAGAAGGCAAATGGGATGTTGGCCTATATCGCAAGGGGGATAGAATATAAAAGCAGAGATGTCTTGCTGCATCTGCACAGGGCATTGGTGAGGCCACAGCTGGAATACTGTGTGCAGTATTGGTCCCCTTATTTGCAGAAGGATATATTGGCCTTGGAGGGAGTGCAGAGAAGGTTCACCAGGTTGATACCAGAGATGAGGGGTGTTGATTATGAGGAGAGACTGAGCAGATTGGGTTTGTACTCGTTGGAATTTAGAAGGCTGAGGGGGGATCTTATCGAGACCTATAAGATAATGAAGGGGCTGGATAGGGTAGAGGTGGAGAGATTCTTTCCACTTAGAAAGGAAGCTAGAACTAGAGGGCACAGCCTCAAAATAAAGGGGGGTCAGTTTAGGACAGAGTTGAGGAGGAACTTCTTCTCTCAGAGGGTGGTGAATCTTTGGAATTCTCTGCCCACTGAAGTGGTGGAGGCTACCTCGTTGAATATGTTTAAATCACGGATAGATGGACTCCTGATCGGTAAGGGAATTAGGGGTTATAGGGATCAGGCGGGTAAGTGGAACTGATCCACTTCAGATCAGCCATGAACTTATTGAATGGCGGGGCAGGCTCGAGGGGCTAGATGGCCTACTCCTGCTCCTATTTCTTATGTTCTTATGACTAATTCAGGCTGTCTGTCTTGACACGCTTTCAGAGCAGTAGAAATGCTAAAAGACATGTATAACCATCTGTACCTACCAAAAAGCAGCCAAAACGAATCAGGAAAGTGCTGCATTCATTCAACCTCACTTGCCAGCATCTACGCTTCACATGTTGAGTGATAAGGATATTTACCTTGGCAAGTTGCGGCAACATTTCTTCAATGATTGGCATGGGGTACTGAGATCTCTTCAAAGCACTCAGCCAAGTATGCTCAATGAGATTTGCCTGAGAGCCCAGACTTCCATTAGCTAGTTGAACCAGGTGCACAAAAGGGAACTGACTTACACTTTTAGATAAACATTGTCAATGTTTATTTACATAAGATAAAGAGGTATCAAGGGCCTATAGTTTTTGATGTTTATACTTAAAAGGTTTGGTTGACTGCCACATTTACAGGGCAGTTTTTTAAAATTAAGTTACGAATAGCTATTTTTTAAGCTTTTCCATACATGTCATTGTCACTATAGGGTTCACTCGTTCTGTATAGAGTGCATACAGGGTGAATGTGCATTAGTTGATATGGTGGGCTATCGGGGTGGGTGGGTTTGCATGGAGGGTATGAGGGGGTCATTGGAATGGGTGGAGGGGCATGAGTTTGTATGGAAGGTATGAGGGCGTTATTGGGATGGTTGAAGGGGTATGAGTTTGCTTGGAGGATATAAGGGGTCACTGGGGTTGGGTGAAGGATCATAGTCGAAATGGAAGGTACGAGGGGCCATTGGGGGTAGGTTGAGGAGCATGGGTTTGCATGGATGGTATAAGGAGCATTAAGGGATAGGTGAAGGGGCCTAGGTTGGCATGGAGGCCATTGGGAGTAGGTGGGGGAAATGGGTTGACATGCATTGGTGTGGATGGGGCATGGGAGTGGGTGGTGAGAGCAAAGAGGATGTGAGGGTTAGAGGGCTTAGTATTTAGCAATACAACTGGGACAAAGTCCCAGAAAACTAAGGTGGGCCTCCTAACCAGACTGCCTCGGCACTTGGCAGATCCTGTGGCCACCTCTAATCCCTGAGGGTGACAGGCCTGACTTCAGCATGCACCCACCTCACTGGAATGCAAGTTGTGTCATCTGAGGCACTTCCTCCTGACATGGGAGTACCAAGCTAGTAAATTTTCAGAGTTCCACGATCCACCCCAAGGTGAAAGTCCAGCCCATTACATCTGCAAAAACCCACATACTTTCAAACATAATCATTAGGGCATGCAGTATTCTTTAACAATGCAGCAAGAAGCCACAGGAAAAGGTTAGTGGGAGTTGTGCGGCTTTGTAACAATATTTATGACCCTTTCCAATTGTCTTTTGTAATCAGCTTTACAATATAAATGGCTTCCAGTGTAACCTATTTTGACAATTTCCTGACGAAAGACTTGAAGGAAATTTGCTAAATAATTACTGCCTTGAATTTATGTCAACCCAACCTCAATGCATAAGCTAAAACCAAATACTGTGGATGGTGGAATCTGAAACAAAAAGCATCTGAGGAGAGAGAATAGAGCCAACCTTTTGAGTCTGGATGACCCTTCGTCAGAGCTAAGAGCAAAGAAAATCAGGAGAGATTTATATTATGAGGGTGGGGGTGGGGGCTGTAATTGGCCAAAGGGAATGTAAATAAGGATGAAGAAGGCTGAGAGAGGTGCTGAAAGTATCCACTAAGTGATCAGAATATGTGAATGGTAGAACAGCGGTACAGATGGTTAAGGCAGTTGGTCTGAAAAGTCCAGCGGAGGGGGGGGGGGGGCGGGGGGGCGGGGGGGGGGGGGGGGGGGGGGGCGGGGGGGCGGGGGGGAAGCAGGAATGGAGAAGTGGAAAAATGGAAATAAGAAAGAAGGATGATAAAAGTGGATGAATGAGATGTAAAGAAGAAACGATATGAAATAAAATAAATGGAAATGGGGTGAAGGTGGAGGAGAGAGTGCATACTCTGAAGTTGTTGAACTCATTGTTCAGTCTGGAAGGCTGTAAAGTGCCCAGCTGAAAGATGGGCACCTCTTCCATTCTTGCCGTGTGCGTTTTTGTTTTAAGTTAATAAATGTTCTTGAATAATTGTTCACACAACAACTGGACTGTTTCCTCACTGGGTTGTACATCGTTCATCACAAAATACCAAAGAAATACATACACCATGATGAACGAGCGTTCCTTCTGGATTTTGGGAATACCCTCACATTTAACATCAGCAGGGTTCACAACAAAAAAGTGAAAAAGTGCGGTTAGTAACACCAGTGACTTTTTATAATTTAATAAAATAAGTCTTTTACAGAAAAAAAAAGTTGTGCTGTGAAATGTTGCAATCTATGTTAACAAACACAGGAACATTAGTATTACAATCTTCAAAATGTCACATATAAAGTAATTTATTAATCTAATCCAACAGTTTGCATGACATAGTGCTTTATTCAATATTCCAGTAGCCTCCAGCATTTCAGATAAAAATCATAACAGGCTCTCAATTTGACAGCAGATTGTAATTGAAACGCATGACATGAAGTAACTATTTTGAGTTACTCATTAAACAAGGTGACCTCAGAGAACTTGATTCATGCTTTGTGGGGAATGCATGTAAATCAAAAGTGTCATACTGTTCAAATATAATGTAAGGCCAAAGTTGTTTAGAAAGTCTGGCATTATAACACTGTTCTTTGATGAAAAAGGATTCAACAAGTTGAATTGTATACAAAGTTCATTATGGCATATCTAATTCTTTCTTATGGCTGATGTCAATGTGCAGCGATTACTATAACTTTAGAAGAGCAAAATACTGCGGATGTTGGAAATCTGAACTAAAAACAAAAACTGTTGGAAATATCACAAAGATCAGGCAGCATCTGGAGAGAGAGAAACAGAGTTAACGTTTCAAGCCGATGACCTTTCATCAGAACAGAACTCCCAGCTCTGATCAAAAGGTCATCAAGCTGAAACATGAACTGTAATGTTACAGTCAGGTGGCTACGACAGATAATTGTGCCAGGAACAGTATCAACACTAACTGACTGTAGTGCAACATGCAAGCTGCAACACACTCTCAGTTTAGTAACAGTGCCCTTTGATTGCTAATTATGATGCATTCGTTATTCTCAGTTTTGCCCAAGTAGTGTTTTGCTCCTCATAGATACCTAGAGTCAAACCTACAAGTATCAGTTATCTGAAGCTCTGGTAAAATAATATTGTATGCCCAAAACATAAAGCTCCCTCAAAACAATGTGTCGCCAACACTTCACTTATTCCGCAATCAAAACTTCTCACTCATTGGCCTACTAAAGCTTCAATCTTAAAAATCTCATCCAAGTGAGCAAATCTCTTCCTATATTTATCTCTCTTTATTTCAATAACTTATTCAAACACGACAATTCTCCAAATACTATGAATTCCTCTGTCACTTGTCCATCCACACGTCCTTTTTCCCATCACTGGAGGCTCTGTCTTCCGTTGTCTAGACTGTAAGCTCCTGAATTGTCTTCCTACCCCTCCTCTCTCTCTTCCTTTATGATACTCCTTAAATCTACCTCTGACCATCTGTCTACTATTTCTTTCTTTGGCTCAGTGTCAATTTTTGGAAGAGTGCACTCCTATGAAGCACCTTATGATGTTTTACTACATTAAAGGTGCTATATAAATGCAAGCTGCTGTTATTGTGGAAGAGGCATGGAAAATTGGAAATGAACTCTTTATATGCATTTTCATAGAATTTGCTACATTCAACACAAACGGATCTTCCCCATTGTTTGGAGAAGTGCCCTTGTGCAATGTGACTTGCCACAGCGGTGTGACCTATTGTAATTCTTGTAATTTAAAGGCTTGAGAGCAGAGGCTATTTTATCCACCACTTGGAACATGCTGTCAGGAATGGGATCGTGGAGTGCCTGAGAATCATTATAGCATTGCTAACATTGTGATGAACAACAAGGCACTCAGTTCACGAGTGAATAATTCAGGCACTTTGTAAATGCTTGGGAATTTAGCACTACATCATCTCCCCAAGATCCCCAGTCAAATAGAATGACTGAGGCAGCACTGAAAATTGCCAAAGGGCTGGCATGGTGGCACAGTGGTTAGCACTGCTGCCTCACAGCCCCAGGGACCCAGGTTCGATTCCCAGCTTGGGTCACTGTCTGTGTGACGTTTGCACATTCTCCCTGTGTCTGCTTGGGTTTCCTCTGGGTGCTCCGGTTTCCTCCCACAGTCCAAAGATGTGCGGGTTAGGTGGATTGGCTATGCTAAATTGATCCTTAGTGTCAATGGGACTAGCTAGGGTAAATGCATGGGGTTATGGGGATAGGGCCTGAGTGGGATTCTTGTCGGTGCAGACTCGATGGTCCAAATGGCCTCCTTCTGCACTGTAGGATTCTATGACCATCAATATTGACTAGATCCAGCACAGATGTGTGCAAGGCAATCTTAAATTGGAGAAACACACCTGCTAAGGCCATGGAAAGCGTCCAGTTCAGCAACTAATCTCAAGCTGGACCCAAACAATTCTTCCAATAGCTAAAACACTACTAAAGCCAGAAGTGAGTGACAAAGCCAAAGTGAAACAACAGATAATAACATTTCACTTTGATAAAGCTGCCAAACCAT
Organism: Mustelus asterias; assembly: GCF_964213995.1. Taxonomy (NCBI): domain Eukaryota; kingdom Metazoa; phylum Chordata; class Chondrichthyes; order Carcharhiniformes; family Triakidae; genus Mustelus; species Mustelus asterias. The sequence continues at coordinate 56,145,729 of NC_135806.1, read as the reverse complement.
TGCCAGAGCTGAGAATGAGAATTGGAGAGCCACTCAGAATGCAAACATTCAATGCTCTCAACAAAAGGCAGACCATTTGAAAACTTGGGAATTATGTAGAGAATTGGTCAGCTCAACTGTATACAGTGAAAATAGTCCACCAGACATATCGTGGTAACCGCAGACTTACATGTACAGCAGGAGAAGCTGCTCCTTCACTGCAGGCAACTGGTGAGTAAGACACGATTTCACCAACCTCACAAGGGATTGAACAACCATCAGTCTCAGAGATTAATTGTTCCCCAGCAAAGGCAATGTATCAGCAATAAGAATTTCCATAACTGTAACACGTGCCACAGCAATAACATTCCCCGAAGAGACAACATCATCCCAGGAACAAGCAGGCACCAGGTGAACAGCTAGTAACAACCTGCATGCATTAGAAGAACTGATTGCCTTAAAGATGATGTGTGTAATGCATGTGTAGGGACAGACGGAAATGGGTCAAGACTGGAATGAGGTTTCTGTACATGGGTGATGATTTTCAATGTAGTCATGCATGTGCCTGGCATGCAACTATAAATGACAGTACACCGTTTTTTTTTCTCTTTTTATGAAAAGGGGCATGTTTGGAGAAGTGCCTTTGTGCAATGTGGCTTGTCATTGGCATGTGACATATGAGGTAATCATTGGTGCATAAAGGCTCGTGAGCAGAAGCCATTTCATCCATCACTTGGAACACAGATAATACTAATTCACAAAGTAAATCACTCAATTGTCAACAGTTTACAGTGTAAGAAAACATACCTGCCCCTCTGGTGTGATTAAAGTCTCCTTTTATGACTTTACATGATCTTCCATTCCCATTGCACACACCACAATGATCTTCTCTGGCTGAGGAACCTAATATGCCATCACAACCAATTTTCTGTGGAAAATGAAACAATATATTTTGTTGAGTTACTTTACCTACTTGCTTAAATCATAACACATTAGAGTTTATGTGATAACTGAAGTTGTATATATATTAAGAATCTTTAGAAATGAACTTAACATCATTCACCAGGTGGAAATTGGGTAGGTAGTTAAAGTAATCTCAGAAACTTACCCAAATAGATTCTGTTCATTTCTCAGTTTCCTATTTTAACCTAATTTTCTGAGCGGATGGGAATGATACACACTGGGAATAACATAGTCCTTTAAATGTGCAAGCCAAGCAAGAAGAATTGGATTTAGAATATGTCCAACCTTGTATGTGTCATTAAACTTTACTTTCCTTATGGGACCAGGAGGGCCAAAGTGTTCTTCTGGTCCCTTGAGAGAAATTTGGGCCTTAATTTAGCCTCCTACCGTCTGAAATTTCGCTCCCACCCTCACCCTCAGCCACCTGCTGCTTCCAACCTGGGCCTCATGTTGCCGAGATCAGGACAGTTTGCCAACTGCCTTAGCGCTCGCCCTACTCTGGCTGCCCAGTTAAAATAGGATTTTATACCATTCTATTCATTTAGGTAGCACTAGGCATTGATCAGGTTAAGATCTTCCTTCAACAGCAGACTTCACGTGAGCAGAAAAGTTGTATCAGGGCACCCATCAATACAGTCCAATGCAGGTGTAGGTGAGGTTTGGACACCGAATACTTTTGTAGCGTGATAAGACATTCATGTTTGTCACATGACTATATGTTTCCTTTAGCTATGAGAACTGAATTATGGTGGTATGTCGACAACAGGTTGGGTTGAAGTGGGTCAGAGGAAAGGAATACCTCATTTCCTGCTGCTTCCCTCAGTCCTAGCTGGAGCATATATATCTTTTGCCCAGACTGGCAAATGCTCTATGGCAGCTCAGGGCCAGATTTGTTATGATGGGTTTTGCACTACACATCTTCCTGTTGCTAAAAGCCAGAACTGTTCACGCTTGCCAGCTGTGAGACTCCTTATTCTATTGGCAGCAACCAGAGTTGGCAAAGGCCCAGGTCTGGGATATGGCTCCTGTTGCCTCTGGAACCTGCTTCCAGATGGCACATCCAGAATGTGCACAGCAGTGCTTCTATTTTTCCCCTCTGTTTCTGCCAGCAGTTGTTTGCAGGGAAAGGGCAGAATTTGTGAATATTGAAATTGGACTTAACTGTACCACCACTAATTAATTAATTTAGTCAAAGCTGTAAAAACACAATCACAGCATCCAGTACCAACTAAATTCCATTTATCTGTAATAAAATGCAAATATTTTTCAGAAAGGAGGAATTGAGGGAACTATGTATGTTGCGGTAACAATTCCCCTTTAGGTGCCAATCGGGGTGCAAATTGCAACTAAAATTGTGTTGGTTTTCCAAAGTAAAGTTATGGTTCAGATTTTGCTCAAATTCATTTGCATAATCACAATTATAAAATCTTCCATGAAACAGCACGGCTGGGATTCTCCCAAAAGAAAACTAAGTGCCCAACTGGTGGGAAAACAGGAGAATTTCCTGCCTGTTTTTTGGGCGTACTTACCTGAATGAACCTCTGACATTCTGTGCTTCACAGAGTGCCTCAGACTGATTCATGCTGGAAAGTGGTGGGTGGGGCCTATTCCTGCCTCAGCATAGTGCTCAGCGGGTCACTCTGCATGTGCCGAGCTGTCAGTGCGGAGACTGGCACAATTGCACCCCCCCCCTCCCACTCACCCCCCCCAGTGACCAGCCCCAATTGCCCTATTCCCTCCCTCTCCCACCGATCCCACTTGCAGAGTGGTAGTTGGTCTCCCCCCCGCATTAGGTCACGTGCCCAGTATGCCCTGCCCCTCTAGCGCCACCCCCTTGACACTGCCCAATGCCCAGTGGACAGTGCCAAGGTTTCCGGTGGGCAGTGCCAGTTTTCCCCTTGGGCAGTGCCAGAATGCTATGCTGGCACTGCCAGACTGGCACTGCCCAAAGAACTTCCCCCTTGCCTCCGACCTCCCAGGAGGGCCTCAATGACGTCAGTCCCCACCAGCGGGGTGAGGATGCCTGTTCCCCATTAGTGGGGAGCAGCTGTAAATGCCGCTGTGGGAACCACTCCTGGCAGGGGGAGGAGTGTGATGGTAGCGGGTCCGGAGAATACCATCCCGGCCTGCTAATCATGTGGAAATATTAATTTCCATATGATAATCAGCTCTGTGCTGATTTCCGATGTGGAGCTGATTGCACTAATCAGTGCCGGGAGACTTGCGACCGGCCGTATGCCGGTTGCGAACCTCGCAAAAGGCCCCCTCGCTGTTGACTCCCAGCCCACATGTAATAGAATGCAATCCGTTTGCTTGCATTAAAAATATTCCTTGGTCCATTTAAGAATGGTAACTTGGTGCAGTTTTATTATTACTGAAAATGGGCATATTGCAACAAATAAGAGTTTTTAATAAGTCTATCAACTGTAAAAAACCTGATTTTAAATAACTGAAAATGGCTTTAAAGAGATTGTACAGAACCCTTGACTAATTACGTTGGTGTGAATGAGTTTCTTAGTTTCTTAGGAAATTAAATATTTAGTATGTTAAAACTTTTAACAGGTGCATATTATTGCCTCACACCTAAAAAAAACTCTTCATTTTAAGAGCCTCTTCAAAGGACGGCAAATGGATACAATTAGTGGAAAACCGCCATGGTGATTCATTCCATCTGGGGCTTGTGGCTAGTTTTCTGCGCAGGGCCAGTTCCAGCATATAATGCTTTTGAAACCAGCACAAAAGATCGTGGATACTCACTTTGTACTGGACATAAATTGCATTTGAAATGATTTGATCTTTTGCGCTGGTTTGATTGATCTCTGGTGAATAGTGGAAACTCTACCCCAATATGTACAGAGTTTTATATTGGGAGTCAGACTGGTATTCCTCCCGATCCAACATAAAACTGGGCATGATGATGTCAAAGAAAGAACAAAGAACAAAGAAAAGCACAGCACAGGGACGGCAGGCCCTCTGGACCTCCAAGCCTGTGCCGATCATGATGTCCTAACTAAACTAAAAAGCAACCTTCTGCCCTTACTCGGTCCGTATCCCTCTATTCCCTCCCTATGAATGTACCCATCCAGATGCCTCTTAAATGTTGCTAATGTGCCTGCTTCCACCATCTCCTCTGGCAGCGCGTTCCAGGCACACACCACTCTCTGCGTGAAAAACTTCCCCTACACATCTCCCTTAAACTTTCCCACTCTCACCTTGAACCTGTGCCCCCTTGTAATTGACACTTACACCCTGGGAAAAAGCCTCTGACTATTCACCCTGTCTATGCCTCTCATAATTTTGTAGACCTCTATCAAGTCTCCCTTCAGCCTCCATCTTTCCAGTGAAACCAATTCTAGTATATTCAACCTCTCCTCATAGCCAACACCCTTAAGACCAAGCAACATCCTGGTGAACCTTCTTTGCACTCTCTCCAAGGCTTCCACGTCCTCCTGATAGTGTGGCGACCAGAACTGCACACCACACTCCAGATGGGGCCTAACCGAGGTTTTAACTGCAATATGATTTGCCAGCTCTTGTACTCAATGCCCCGGCTGATAAAGGCAAGGATGCCATATGCTTTCTTAATCACCTTGGTCTCCTGTGTTGCCCCTTTTAGGGAACTGTGGACCTGCACACCCAGATCCCTCTGTATGTTAATGATATAATGTTCCGATATAAAGGAAGGCGAACAGGCAAAAAAGCTGGAGGTTAATTTAAGATAATTACACAGTAGTTGCGGCAATTCAGTGACATTTTAGGCAGCCTGTGTTTTTTAACTGGTTGCACGGGTGGGCAGCAATTGTGGGCAGGAAGCTCCAACAAGCTCCAGGGCAAGATAAATGACAGCACAAGAGGAGAACATTGAGGAGTAGGAGGCTGCAGGTGAGTGGGCAATGAAGTTGCCCTGTGATGACTTTGTGGATGGGTTTGCTGTTAAGCCAGTGAAGGGTACATCTGTAAAGGGCTCCCTGGGAAGAGGGACTCAAACTACGCAGGAGCTATAAAAAGGCAATCTGCAGTAACAGAAGCCAAAGTTGCCAAGGGATTCGTGCACTCCAGTGGCGGCTCCACCCAGTGAGGATGAGAGAAGGGGAAGGAAGGACAGGAGGGCGGCTTGCCCGGGTAGCAACAAACTATTGCCAGGAACAGAAGCATCATGGTGGCATTGAAAGGGCAAAAGGTCAACAAAGGGAGCAAGAGCAAGTACGCTCAAAGAGACGACACTACCCTGGGAGACGGAATACAGGCAGCACTTCAATTTCTTTCAAATAACCAAATAATCAATTAGCCAACATTAAGGGCATTTAAATGGTCATTGGATAAACATATGGATGATATTGGAATAGTGTAGGTTAGATGAGCTTTAGATTGGTTTCACAGGTAGGCGCAACATCGAGGGCCGAAGGGCCTGTACTGGGCTGTAATGTTCTATGTTCTATAACCAATTGCCAGTGTCACAGAAGGCTCCATCTCTCCAGGGAAGCGGTGACGTCGACCTGCACCATGATTGTTCAGGAGATCAGTTCTAGCTGCCTGAGTGACCATCCAATGCCTGTGGCACTGAAGGCAATGGTGTCTAGGTGACTCCAAAATGTCTATGCCTTTTGATCCTATCAGGGATCATCAGAGGATCACATCACTGTGGCATTTCAGAATCTTCAGCCCACCAATGTAATAGAGTTGTGACGGACAATTGGTCAGGACATTGGAAACATTCATAAGCTTCACTATTGACAACACGCGCCAGGCTGAGAGATGGTTTTCCTAAAATGCAAGGGGCAATCGATGGCACACAAGTAGCCATTAAGGCCCCCGCGGGGCAGCCAGGGGCATCTGTTAACTAGAAAGATTTCAACTTCTTGAACTTCAAGATTGTCTGTGATCACTATCAGTGCATTTTTTTATTCATTCGAGAGACATGGGGATCAATGGTTGGCCAAGCATTTATTGCCCATCCCTAGTTGCCCTTGAGAAGGTGATGGTGAGCTGCCTTTTTGAATCACTACAGTCCATGTGATGTGGGTTGACCCATAATGCTGTTAGCGGAGGAATTCCAGAATTTTGACCCAGCAACTGCGAAGGAATAGCAATATACTTCCAAGCCAGAATGGTGAGTGGCTTGGAGGGAAACTTGCAGGTGGTGGTGTTCCCATGTTTCTGTTGCCTTTGTTTTTCTCGATGGAAGTGATCATGGATTTGGAAGGTGCTGTCTAAGGATCTTTGGTGAATTACTGCAGTGCATCTTGCAGATAGTAGCATTCTGCAGATGTGTGTGAATGGTACCCTGGCAATAGCCATGATGCCTACATCCTTAGGCACTTTCAGGTGCCAAGGTTATTCTCGTCCCTTGTTCAACTGGATGGCTGGTTAATAGAAGACAAGGGCTATACATTAAAGAGGTAGTTTTATGTTGCCCATCAGGTATTTATGTTCTCAAGCAGAAGAGATATACAATACAAGCCATGTCTCCAGAGTGACCATATAGCAAACCATAGATTTGCTCAAGGTGAGATCTTGTCATCTCAACCACTCTGCTGGCATCTTGCAGTACTTCCAGGATTGTGCATCCTTGCTTGTTGTTGTTTGCTGTTCAGTGCACAATCTGGCAATGTAGAGAGGAGAATAATTGTAGATGAGGACACAGATGACAATCCTGTATCCTTAGATGATCTGTCCATCAATCACTTAGAAGAAGAACAAGATGTCAATCATGACCATAAAAGGTGACCAGCAGAGATTGGGTGCTAGTCAAACAACAGAGGCTCTTATTACAAGGTAGCTCAACTAAGACTTTGCAGGCCTCTCCCAACCAGCAGATGTCATTTGACCTCCACTCAGACCTATGAAGCACATGCTAAGATATCCAAAAGGCTTGCTTCTCCAAATATCTCACAGATGGGCCTCTGATTTTCATTGGGAAGTGCCAAATCAATGTAAGGTGGACCCCAGTCCACGTGTGAACATTCAAAAACTGTAGAAATGGTTAACAACTTAATCAGCACAATACTCAGCCTTACAGATCTAGTGAACACCAGCATGGTCCTTCTGCATCCTTAGTATTTTCTTCATATGTTTATAGGTGATGCATTATGGTGCTCTCCCATCACTGTTAGCTGCACTGGAGACTGGTTGCTGACCCTAATCTCCTGGATGACCTTGTTGGGCTTCTGCTGATTGTTTAAGGCCTTAAGGGCCCTGGCATTGTGAGGAACTCCTGCCCGGTGGTATGAATCTCCTTTGTTGTTGTGGAATCCTGAGGTGCTGGTGTCTCAGGCAGAGAGGCAGAGGAGCTGCTGTTCCCATCAGAAGAACCCAAAGGAACCCCCAGTTGCAGACAGCTGCTCCTCACCCATCAATGTGAGGTCCAGTTGATCCTCCTTGCCTACCAAAGATGGGATGAGGGTGTCTTGTCCATTATTTGCACTGGCATTGCCTACCTGAGGTCATTGATATTACAAGATCTGAACAAATAGCTAACATATTCTAAGGTTTTAAAGTTTATAAGTGTCACAAGTAGGCTTACATTAACACTGCAATGAAGTTATTGTAAAAAAACCCTTGTCACCACACTCAGGTGCCTGTTCGGGTACACTGAGGGAGAATTTAGCATGGCCAATGTATCTTTCAGACTGTAGGAGGAAACTGGAGCACCCAGAGGAAACTCACGCAGACACAGGAAGAATGTCCAGACACTGCACAGACAGTGACCCAAGCCAAGAATCAAACCCAGGTCCTTGGTGCTGTGAAGCAGCAGTGCTAATCACTGTGCACCATGGTAAGGTGCAGACTTGATGGGCCGAATGGCCTCTTTCTGCACTGTAGGGAATTCTATGAGATATGCCTGGAGCTCAGCATCTTCCTGGTCTCCCACCCTCCTCCAGAAGTCAGAGCATGGATTGTCACAGCCTCCGACCACTGGTCCAGCGATTGTGCAGTGCAAAGCCAGTAGGTGCAATTGCTTTGGCCGGCATGTGATCAAGGAGCCAGTATCTGAGCCGGTGATAGATGTGGAACAAGGATGGGACATTGCACTCTCTGCAATTTCTTCCTCCATCTCAGAGGTTAACGATGGACTCTTGAGCTCGATACCTGCTCAGGCCATTGAGTGACCTGCTGAAGGAATAAGACAGCTGAGTGCAACTCAACAATGAGGAGGAACACTGAGTAAAAGTAAATGCATCATAGACACAGACATGCAACATATGACACATGTTGCAGGCGCAGTGAGCTCCTCTGAGACAATGGGAGATTGATGAGTTCTTTATTTGGATGGATCAGCTCCTAACGTAGGTATCCATCATCTCTGGACTTCTGTACTACACTCTCCTTGTAGATAAACTTCCCAACCATCATAGAGAACTTTGCAGGGTGTTGAGTGAGGAACACATATCCACATCTCTGACAAGCTCCCCCTATGCCTGCCACATGCACACCCTCTCATAATCTGGTTCATAAATGTCCTATAGGGAAGGAAATCTGCCATCCTTACCTGGTCTGGCCTACATGTGACTCCCGAGCCACAGCAATGTGGTTGACTCTAAACTCTCCTCGGGCAACTAGGGATGGGCAATAAAAGTCCAAAGATGTGCAGGTTAGGTTGATTGGCCATGCTAAAATTGCCCCTTAGTGTCCTTAGATGCGTAGGTTAGAGGGATTAGCGGGTAAATATGTAGGGATAAGGGAGTAGGGCCTGGGTGGGATTGTGGTCGGTGCAGACTCGATGGGCCAAACGGCCTCTTTCTGCACTGTAGGGTTTCTATGTTCCTATGTTTCTAAATGCTGGCGAGCCAGCGACGTCCATGTCCCACGAATGAATAAAAAAAGTTGTATGAGCACATTCACAGTTAGCTTCCTCATTCACCCTTGCAGGATGTAGAAAATCATCCAGTCTTTCCCTGCATTGCTGCTAGGTACGACGTACAACCCCATCTGCTATCTCCGTCCAGGCTTTCTTTGTCTGAGTGGCAGGTAGCCTCTTCCACTCCACAGGAAGAGAAGCTCTTGCTGTTCATTGGCAGCCTGGAGGAGGGTACTCAGGAAGCCATCATTAAACTGTAGGCCTGTCCACGCATGCTCCTCTGTCACTTCTGATGGACATGATGTGGAGATGCCGGCGTTGGACTGGGGTAAACACAGTAAGAGTTTTAACAACACCAGGTTAAAGTCCAACAGGTTCATTTGGTAGCAAATGCCATTAGCTTTCGGAGTGCTGCTTAATGCTCCCTCCACTCACATTGTCTGTATCTTTAAGACCTGGTTGGCTGTAGAGATTCGCATTCTAATAAGTATTCTGTGACTTGATTTTGTGTCTCTGTATGCCCTGTTTGAGAGCAGATATCCACTCCATCTGATGAAGGAGCAGCGCTCCGAAAGCTAATGGCATTTGCTACCAAATAAACCTGTTGGACTTTAACCTGGTGTTGTTAAAACTCTTACTTCTGATGGATACAGGCTGTGTTTGACTCTCTTCATGCCCTTGTGGTGTTTAAGCTTCTGTCCTCAGGCTCCAGTGTCTCAGAGTAATTCAGGACCAATGGGAGTGAAAAGATTGCGGCAGCCTCCAGCTGACCTTCACGGGTTTACTCTTCACTTCTGAAGACTTTTTTTTATTCATTCATGGGATGTGGGCATTGCTGGCCTGGCCAGTATTTATTGCCCATCCCTAGTTGCCCTTGGAGGGCAGTTGAGAGTCAACCACATTGCTGTGGCTCTGGACTCACATGTAGATATCCACTCCATCTGACGAAGGAGCTGTGCTCCGAAAGCTTATGGTATTTGCTACCAAATAAACCTGTTGGACTTTAACCTGGTGTTGTGAGACTTCTTACTGTGCTCACATGTAGGCCAGAGCAAATATGGACTGCAGATTTCCTTCCCTAAAGGACATTGGTGAACCAGATGGGTTTTTCCGACAATCAACAGTGGTTTCATCGTCATCAGTAGATTCTTCATTCCAGATTATTTTGAATTCAAATTCCACCATCTGCCGTGGCGGGACTCGAACCTGGGTTTCCAGAACATTAGCTGAGTTTCTGGATTAATAGTCTAGCGATAATACCACTAGACCATCACCTCCCCTGCCTCCTTCTTGACTTCTGCTGAAGGCCAAGCAGACGGTCACTGTCGGCATCCCTTTAAAAGTTTCCCTGCCAGCATCTTCCGTCCTTGAGTGCACCTCCTGTCAATGCCTCGAAGCCTGCTCTGGGGCCTCTCTGCTGGCATGGTTCCCACTGGCTAGCTGTTAATTGGCCAGTATGTGATTGAAGTGAGAAGGTGGGACAGGATGAGAAAGGATGTAACACCTGCATCTGCTCATGTGACCCACTCACTCCCTGTTAAAATTCTGCTTGATGTGCATAAGTGCTGAAACTTCATAACATGGAAATATCCTTTAAATAATTACAGTTACTTTAACTTATAATTATCAAATATTCTGAAATTTCCACAGCAAATATTAAAGTTTGGACTTTACAACATACTTGGCTTAGATACCTGAATAAGGCTGCAGATTCTATTACAGTACTCAAAAAATTATAATGTTGTTACCTTCAAAATCCTTCCTTATCATCTTGTCCAAACATGCTACATATAACAGATTAGAGCAATGAACAAATGTCCTTTTATGAATCACTATTGGTCTCTGTACTCCATTTACACATGTTCATTTATATTTGGCAATCACATATATTTATCTCAATATGTCTACTGTATTAATCGTAATAACAGTAATGCTATCTGCTTAATTTTAATCCTAATTGTCTCCAACCCACTTAATGCTTTTTCTTAGTTCTGCCAGTATCTGTATGACAATCTGTTAACGGTTTCAAATACTGTCAAATGTTTATTGTTTTGTGGCTTTTCAACTTGTACTCTAGCGTGTATCATTTTACATTAAAAAAATGTTCTCAACCGAATCAAGGGAGAAATTTCGATTCAACATAAGCATTCTAAAATTTGTTGTCTGAACCACTTAAAAATCTGAAGGGTGCTTTACTATTAAGTTGAAATTAAATGTAATTGTTTGATTGCTGAGAATTTTTAAAACAAAACTAAAAAGTAAAAGGCACTTTAAAGCAAAGAACAACTGAAAGCTTGGTGCTAACATTGACGGAAGGTAAGAAAAGTAATGTGCAAGTTCACCCCAGAGACATATTAGCTCGGGTACCCTTTAGAGAAAGGCAATGGCAGTGGCCTAGCCTCTGCTTGTCAGTCTGCCCTGTAGCAATTGGCTATAAAATTTCAATGCCTCCACCCACCAAAATAATCCATCCATACAGGATAGGGTTTGGTCTACAATCAGGTCAGGAAATGGCATAAATAAAAACTGTGTTTAATAAAATATTTTAGAAAGTTACAATGGTATAGGACTGATTTCTTGTCTGCAGGCTATACTCCATTCAAAACTGTTGCTTATCTCCTAACGAACTCCATCAAATGCAGTTAAGAGGCTGAAAGGTGAGAAAGAAAACTATTTGTAAGGCTGGAGAATGTTTTAAGTGCTAAAAAGCACAGAACATTAACTTTTAAGTACATGGCGATTTTTAGGAGCAGGAGGAAGCCAAGAGATCAATAAACGTATTCCTATTCATAGAGGTCAGAGGTTTACAGCATGGAAACAAGCCCATCTGCCAACTTGTCCATGCCACCCTTTTTTTAAACCCCTAAGCTAGTCCCAGTTGCCCGCATTTGGTCCATATCCCTCTATACCCATCTTACTCATGTAACTGTCTAAATACTTTTTAAAAGACAAAATTGTATCCAGATCTACTACTACCTCTGGCAGCTTGTTCCAGACACTCACCACCTTGTGTGTGAAAAAATTGCCCCACTGGACTCTTTTGTATCTCTCCCCTCTCATCTTAAACCTATGCCCTCCAGTTTTAGATTCCCCTACCTTTTGGAAAAGATATTGACTCTCTAGCTGATCTATGCCCCTCACTATTTTATAGACCTCTATAACATCACCCCTCAGCCTTCTACGCTCCAGACAAAAAAGTCTATTTGATAGACCTATAAATCTTCTTTCTGCACCCTCAATACTACCCAGCACCGCAACTGGCCAACCTTTGTAGGAAGCAGAGAATCACCCCTCTAATTGACCCTTGCTTCTTCCTAGTGTACTCTACAGATTGTGCTGTGTAAGGAGAGCATCTAACGGTATGTAACTTTATTGGTTTGTTTTTACTTTAAAAATGGAATAGATTTCAGTGGCAAGAGTGACCCAGAATGAAGGAGGTGTTAACTTGACTGATTTGCATTTATGAAATTAATTCGTTCATTTTATTCTGAATCTGGAAAATTCTTCTAATTAGAGCTGGAAATTTGGCAAAAAAATGGGAACATGGAGTACCAAAGTGGGAACAAAATATTGCAAGTGCAGTCACTCTAAAAACTTAGGGATTTATTTTATTGCTTGTTCGGTCACCATCCCTAACCTTTTTAAAATCTTTTCACCTCTCTCCTTATCTTCAAAAGCACCCTGAAATCAACTGTTTGACCATATCACAGCTCCCTTCCCCTTCTCTAGGTGCACATGTACACCGATCATTTCTGGGCGTACATGTCCACCAATCACTGAAAGTGGCAGCCCAGGTGGATAAGATAGTCAAGAAGGCATACGGCATGCCTGCCTTCATCGGTCGGGGCATTGAGTATAAAAATTGGCAGGTCAAGCTGCAGCTGTACAGAACCTTAGTTAGGCCTCATTTAGAATACTGTGTACAATTCTGGTCGCCACACTACCAGAAGGATGTGGATGCTATGGAAAGGGTATAGAGGTTTACAAGATTATGAGTGGCATGGATAGAGTGGATAGTCAGATGCTCTTTCCTAGGGTAGAAAAGTTAAGTACTAGGGGACGTAAGTTTAAGGTGCATGGGGAAAAGTTTAGAGGAAATATGCAAGGCAAGTCTTTTCCTCGCAGAGGGTGGTGAATGTCTGGAATGCGCTGCCCAAGGAGGTGGTGGGAACAGGTACGATAGCGTCATTTAAGGAGCAACTAGACAAATACATGAATAGGATGGGAATGGAAGGACACGGACTCCGTAAGTGCATACGGTTTTAGTTTAGGTAGGCATCATGATCGGCACAGGCTTGGAGGACCGAAGGACCTGTTCCTGTGCTGTACTGTTCTTTGTTCTTCCTCTTGGCATTCACCTCACCACATTGTTATGTACCCTTACACATAATCATTTACATGAATGTAATAGAAATGTAAATTGCTATTTCATGAAGCAAACTCAGCCTGGAGGACTGCACTGGAGAAATAGTTTGACTGAGAAAAGTTTTAGAAGAAACTCAATTATTAGCTCTGACTTTTATGGAATCTCTTGTTTCTTCATCTGAAAGACTTTGATCCATTCCACTCTGCTAATCAAAGTTTCCAATGCAAACTATAAATTTAAAATTCTAGCCTCGATCCTACTGCTCAGCTAATATAAAGATCTAGGGGGTAAATTTTCCCATCCCTCCTGCCAAAGGAATCGTAGCAGGTGGGGAGGCGGATCATGCAAAGGTCTGCTGATCTCGAGCGGGATTTTCCGGTTTTGGGGCGAGTGCGGCCAGAAAATCTCCCCCCCCCCCCCCCACCCAATGTTTATCAATGAGCTGCTAGGCAAGGTGTCAAGTGTCAGTGGAGAATCTCCAGGAGTGGGTGAATGAGTGAACATGGCATGTCACCTCACAGCACTTACACATTTTCTTAGCTGAACAAGAGGCATCAATGCAGAACAACTCACAGCTTTTATCTGTCTACGCTCCAAACTAAAGACACTGCTTCAACCAAGTATGTTTCTTTTGTGGAGACTATGAATTGGATTCAATTTGAATCTGATTTGTTTTTTGGAGCAAGCAAGGAGATGAATTAAGGGCTTGCTCTGTCTATTCTGCGCATTGGCTTTGTAACTCTTGAGAAAGGAATAAAATTTAAAATAATATAAAGTCATGATGTGTAGTCAAGAACACATGGGAGGAATGGGGAAGGGGGATATGGCAAAACCAAATGCAACGTTATTTTAAATCTCCAGACAAAAATGATTCATAGAGAGAATTGCAGTCATTTAAAGCATATTCCATGAGCTTTATGATTATCTTTAAATGAACTATGTCGGGAGGAACCTGTGGAATTTCAGGATCTCGCAATTTGAAAGAGGAGAGTGACACAAAAATTTAAGGGAAATTTAATTCATTGCAACTCCTTGTCTAAAGCTTTGGCCTTGTGCACTGAAAGCATGTATCTCACATTTAGGTCCATCGAAACAGTCCTGCCACATCCAGTAATGAATGGTTGTGGACAATTAAATAAATAATAGGGGGAGTAGGCTCTGTGAACATCGCCCTTGCAAATGATGGAAGACTCCAGCACATAAATGTAAAAAACAAGGTTGATGCACTTGCATCGATCTTCAACCAAATGTGTTGAGTAGGTGATCCAACTTGGCCTCCTCCTGAGGTTGCCAGCATCACAGATGGCAGGCTTCAGCCAATTTGATGAACTACACCTAATATCAAGGAACTGCTAAAACATTTTGAATCAGCAAAAACTATGGGCCCTGTCAACATCCTGGCTGTGGTGCTGAAGATTGTGCTCCAGAATTAGTCATGCCTTTAGCCAAGCCGTTCCATTACAGCTACAACTCTGGCATCTACCCAACAAAAGTGTAAAGTTACCTGGTATGACTGTCCACAAAAAGCAAGAGAAATTTGATCCAGTAAAATAACCACCCCACCAGTCTATTCTCAATCATCAGCAAAGCGATGGAGGATGTCATCAATAGTGCTTTCAAGCGGCACTTACTCACCAATAACCCACTCACTGATGCTCAATTTGGGGTCTGCCAGGACAACTTGGCTCCAAAACTCACTGCAGTCTCGGTACAAACAGGAACATGAGTTCAATTCCAGAGGTGTGGTGAGAGTGACGGCCATTAACATTAAGGCAGTACTTAACCAAGTATGACATCCAGGAGTCGGAGTATAATTGTCACCAATGGGAATCAGGGAAATCTCTCCAAGGCTGGAGCCATAGCTAGCATCAGCTCAGACCTAGGTGTTTCTCAGAGTAGTTGCCCAGACCCAACATCTTCAGCTGCTTAATAAATGACCTTCCCCACCATCAGAAGGTCAGAAGTGTGGATGTTTGCTGATGATTGCACAGTGTGTTATGGTTCCTGTTGAATCCACAAAGCAAAATAATCAAATTTACCAATCACCCAAATGAAGAAATTACCAACAAGGTTTCATTATGTAAGGATGGCAAATTTCCTTCCCGAAAGGACATTAACAAACCAGATAGGTTTTTTACAACCATCAATGATAATTATATGATCACCATTACTGAAACAAGCTTCAATTTCAAATTTATTAATTGAATTTCAATATCACTAGCTGCTGTGATGGGATTTGAACCCATGTCCCTGAGCATTAGCTTGGGCTTCAGGATTACTAGTCTAATAACATTACCACCATTTCCCCCTTAACTTTTACTTTAACTTTTGAATTCAAATCAATGTAAACTAAACATGAATTAGTAAGCAAACACGGTTAGTACAAACTGTAAATTGCTTCCAAAATAGCATGTGTGTCAAAGACTCGCATAGCATTAGTAGGCAGTCCACCCGACCTGCCTTGTCTCTGTTTCAGCCACACAGTCGTTCCAAGCAAAATTCCAATCCCTTTCTTTCAAGAACTGAGCCCATTCTCCACAGGAAACGGTTTCCACACAAACAGGGTTCACAATCTTCCTTATATGGCACACTTCCAGAACCTTCTCAACTCTCAGCTTCCATCAGTTGTGGTAGCGTGCATCACAACAGAAGCTCTCTCTGCAGCTCTCCCATTTCTCTGTTGTGTCTGTGTTCCACAAAGCTGCTGCATTTTGAACTTCCTTCTTGTAGACCCGACTTCCATACCAAGGGTCGCCAGTTCACCTGGACCAGTATGCCTTTTATCCAAAAATTACAACTGATCTCATATATCCCTTGCTGTGATGCACATTTAAGCTGCAGTGTAATTTATGGAAAAATATGTTTACAATAATTATTGCAATATTTTGCTTTTATATGTAAGCTTTTCAATAGAGTTAGCTACTTAAAGAAAACTGTCTTAAGGACGAGTAGACTTGTACCTTTTTACAAGTGTAGTTTTCTGAGGAGATTGGATCATCTTGAAAAAGCATTTGCCTTGGATGAGGCCAATTTTGGGGACATCCAACAAGTGGCTGTTATAGCAATCTGCTGTAAAATTCCTAATAAATTTGTTTGGAAAATGTTTTGAAACATCATTATTACTGAAATTGCAGTAAGGTTGTCATTTTGTTGAACGTGGCTGAATTGGCCTTACTCTTAAAGCTGTCAGTTTCTATTGCACAAGAAGATACACGTGAACTTTGTTATTAAAAGCTGTTTATTTAAACACTTGACAATCCATTGTACCAAAAGATTTTAACCAGATTTAAATCCAATCTGTGATTTATTATCCTTGTTAAAGAGAAACTCGTTTGTCCAATCAGTAAGTGTGCTGTGGCCAATTTGCTTTCGACTTTGCGCCTTCTGGTTTGACTTTAGGCTTTGAAAGTGCAGGTGAAGGATGAATTATTCAATTTGACTTGTATTTGATGTAAAATCCCAGATTGGCACATAGTTTTGCATGTTTCCCAGTTAAAGTTGAACTGGCTTGACACATAGAATGGGTGATTTTCTGATCTTGTGTTCCCAGCGAGGTGTTTTACTCACTGGGAACATTCCAGCATGCCAAAGCATGCTACACGTGCTTTGTGGCTGTTTAACCCATTGATCTAAAAACCATGTGTAGTATGGCCCTCTATTTCACATTTGCACTCTGATGGGTGAGTCCCCGGCTGGAAGTATTAAGTTGGAAAATGATCCCTATAAATCCTGACCTTGTACAGACTGAGGTTTCCTTTCTGATGCAGTACTTTCAGAAGTTATTATTGTTCACGCAAGGGGACATGAATATAGCTGAGGAGGACACTGGGTTGCAGGGGAGTAGAATAGACAGTATTACAGTTGATAAGGAGGATGTGCAGGATATTCTGGAGGGTCTGAAAATAGATAAATCCCCTGGTCCGGATGGGATTTATCCAAGGATTCTCTGGGAGGCAAGAGAAGTGATTGCAGAGCCTCTGGCTCTGATCTTCAGGTCGTCGTTGGCCTCTGGTATAGTACCAGAAGATTGGAGGTTAGCGAATGTTGTCCCATTGTTTAAGAAGGGGAACAGAGACTTCCCCGGGAATTATAGACCGGTGAGTCTCACTTCTGTTGTCGGCAAGATGTTGGAAAAAATTATAAGGGATAGGATTTATAGTTATTTGGAGAGTAATTAATTGATAGGTGATAGTCAGCATGGTTTTGTGGCAGGTAGGTCGTGCCTTACTAACCTTATTGAGTTTTTTGAGAAAGTGACCAAGGAGGTGGATGGGGGCAAGGCAGTGGACGTGGTATATATGGATTTTAGTAAGGCGTTTGATAAGGTTCACCATGGTAGGCTTCTGCAGAAAATGCAGATGTATGGGATTGGGGGTGATCTAGGAAATTGGATCAGGAATTGGCTAGCGGATAGGAAACAGAGGGTGGTGGTTGATAGTAAATATTCATCATGGAGTGCGGTTACAAGTGGTGTACCTCAGGGATCTGTTTTGGGGCCACTGCTGTTTGTAATATTTATTAATGATCTGGATGAGGGTATAGTTGGGTGGATTAGCAAATTTGCTGATGACACCAAAGTCGGTGGTGTGGTAGACAGTGAGGAAGGGTGTCGTAGTTTGCAGGAAGACTTAGACAGGTTGCAAAGTTGGGCCGAGAGGTGGCGGATGGAGTTTAATGCGGAGAAGTGTGAGGTAATTCACTTTGGTAGGAATAACAGATGTGTTGAGTATAGGGCTAACGGGAGGACTTTGAATAGTGTGGAGGAGCAGAGGGATCTAGGTGTATGTGTGCATAGATCCCTGAAAGTTGGGAATCAAGTAGATAAGGTTGTTAAGAAGGCATATGGTGTCTTGGCGTTTATTGGTAGGGGGATTGAATTTAGGAGTCGTAGCGTTATGTTGCAACTGTACACAACTCTGGTGCGGCCGCACTTGGAGTACTGTGTGCAGTTCTGGTCCCCACATTACAGGAAGGATGTGGAGGCTTTGGAGAGGGTGCAGAGGAGGTTTACCAGGATGTTGCCTGGTATGGAGGGGAGATCCTATGAGGAGAGGCTGAGGGATTTGGGATTGTTTTCGCTGGAAAGGCGGCGGCTAAGAGGGGATCTTATTGAAACATATAAGATGATTAGAGGTTTAGATAGGGTGGATAGTGATAGCCTTTTTCCTCTGATGGAGAAATCCAGCACGAGGGGGCATGGCTTTAAATTGAGGGGGGGTAGTTATAGAACCGATGTCAGGGGTAGGTTCTTTACCCAGAGGGTGGTGAGGGATTGGAATGCCCTGCCAGCATCAGTTGTAAATGCGCCTAGTTTGGGGGCGTTTAAGAGATCCGTAGATAGGTTCATGGACGAAAAGAAATTGGTTTAGGTTGGAGGGTCACAGTTTTTTTTTTAACTGGTCGGTGCAACATCGTGGGCCGAAGGGCCTGTTCTGCGCTGTAATGTTCTATGTTCTATGTTCTATGTTTTTCTTTAGATACTTTTACAAGGCTTTGCATAGTTGCTGTAAGCCTTCACACATTTTTGTGATGCTCGCGGATGGTACATTGGTATGATGGGTACTGAACTTAGTGATAATGTTGTACATTTGGTTAGCACGAGACAATGAGGGCGATGAGCAATTTATCTATTGGTGGACTTTGTTGATCTGCACAAATAGTGCAGGGGGATGCTTTTATCGCTGGTTACCTTTTGTTAAGTTTCAATCAGGGAGCATGCTCTCTCTTCCTTGTGTTAGCCAATAGCCTGGCTGAGTAAGTTTGAGGGGTGGAATGGCCTTTTCCTATGTTTCTAACCCTATGTTGGGGTTCATGGTGCAAGGCAGGAGAATATATTGACTCAGAGAAAGCAGCCCAGTATTTCTCCAACTGAAGTTGGAGGTTGATAATTCATCCTTCCCAGTAGGGCTATACCCTACTTATTGACACCATAGAATCATAGAAATCATAGAAACCCTACAGTGCAGAAGGAGGCCATTCGGCCCATCGAGTCTGCACCGACCACAATCCCACCCAGGCCCTACCCCCACATATTTTACCCGCTAATCCCTCTAACCTACGCATCCCAGGACTCTAAGGGGCAATTTTTAACCTGGCCAATCAACCTAATCCGCACATCTTTGGACTGTGGGAGGAAACCGGAGCACCCGGAGGAAACCCACGTAGACACGAGGAGAATGTGCAAACTCCACACAGACAGTGACCCGAGCCGGGAATTGAACCCGGGACCCTGGAGCTGTGAAGCAGCAGTGCTAACCACTGTGCTACCGTGCCGCATGTTCTTGTGTTCCCAGCGAGGTGTTTTACTCACTGGGAACATTCCAGCATGCCAAAGCATGCTACACGTGCTTTGTGGCTGTTTAACCCATTGATCTAAAAACCATGTGTAGTATGGCCCTCTATTTCACATTTGCACTCTGATGGGTGAGTCCCCGGCTGAAAGTATTAAGTTGGAAAATGATCCCTATAAATCCTGACCTTGTACAGACTGAGGTTTCCTTTCTGATGCAGTACTTTCAGAAGTTATTATTGTTTTTCTTTAGATACCAGTGAGATCTGTGCTTGTCTTTACATCACAAACCTGAGCTTCCAGTAGGGAGGGCCAGTAATAATGAGACTCAGGACTGGATTTTCACAACCGAGGTGGTACTCAATTTGGGAAATTCCTTGCCTTGGTTTAAAGGGCTCTGCTATGCTCAATCTTCACTTCCAGGGGCAGGGATGGGATACATTTGGGCCTGCCAATCTCAGAAGCATACTTTAGGTGGCAAGTGGGCAAGTGCCCAGGGAGGCTGGTTAGAAGTCCCAACTTGTGACTTCATCCCAGTTGTATTAAAAGTGATTAGGGCCTATGGCCCTCACCCTTCATAGCCACTCCCCATGCCCATCTTTAAAAGTAAAGTTTATTTATTAGTCACAAATAGGCTTACATTAACACTGCAATGATGTTACTGTGAAAATCCCCTAGTCGCCACACTGAGGGAGAATTTAGCATGGCCAATCCACCTGACCAGCACATTTTTTGGCTTGAGGGGGTGAAACCGGAGCACCCGGAGAAAACCCGCGTAGACACGGGGAGAACGTGCAAACGCCACACCGACAATGACCTAAGCCAGGATTCGAACCCAGGTCTCCGGTGCTGTGAATCAGCAGTGCCACCGTGCCGCCGTGCTAACCACTGTGCCACCATGCACCAGTAATAGCTTTCATGCTGTCTCCATAGCACCATGTCCCTTCCATGACCTCCGTTCCCATTATTCACTATGCACAGAACAAATGAGACATGTAACAACAATAACAAGTGTTGAAATGCTGAGAAAAATGAAACAACTTTTCTGAAATTTTCTTTGAAAAAAACTGCTGTTCCTACAATCCTATTAGTGTCAAACTAGCAGGGCAATTATAATATCAGTAACAGAAACTTCTGACCACTTCACACCTCTTAATCTTGTCCAAATAAACATCCAGACATTCGCAAGAGACCACAGAAAAAATGACTTATTATAATCACATAAAGATTTCAATCAAGCAAAGTAAACACTCCATTTAGTTGCAAAACCATAACTCTTGTTAAGCTTACTCCCTGTGTTCGCTATCCGCACTCTTATCCTGCACTGACAGCCGGTGCCAAGAATGGGACCAAAAGTCTCAGAATCAGTTTGAGTCTGCCAGGAGTCAGCCCAAGGCAATCTAGGCTTAGATCTGCTCGACTTTGAAGTTGGTTATGATTTCTGTGACTTCTTGGATTGTTCCTCAGATTAAATATCTAATTCAAGCAGATGTGAGCACCTGGAAAACTATCCACTCAAACTTCAAAATGGTCAAACCCAAATTCTTTATTCCATTGGCATTCATTCCAAAATTGGTTCTTAAATATTCTTGTAAAAACTTCATTGTATTTGAAAGCATCAAAACCCAAGATAAAGGAGAAAAATAAAAAAGTGGCTCTCTCATAGTTTTGGGGCTTTTTAAGAGAGTGCTCAGCAAAAGCACAATGGATGATCCATGAATAAAATGTTACTTTTTCTTTTGATTTCAGTTATACATTCACCAGCTTAGAAAATGGAAGGCCTAAGTAAATGATAGGGAGTGGGATAGCTTGGTTTCAGATAAAGCTCGGCACAACATCATGGGCCAAAGGGTCTATTCTGTGCTGTACAGTTCTATTCTATTCTACAACCAGTTTAAGTTTTGTTGGATTCTCTCCCACCTTTTACTGAAATTGGATTTTTAATCCACTTTGTGACTCAGAAGGACGTGTAATTGTTTGTCTCAGCAGTAAACATCTGCCACTTTCAATTCTCTTAATCGGTAATACATTAAAATGAATAAACTGTAGCTCCCTCATTTTATATGCACGTATTAAATGATCACATGGAAGTTTGGAGGAAGGGTAACAATCGACCATTTGCATCATTTAATGTAACTTTGGCTTAACAGTTTTACATACCTGGCATGTGCCATTAGCACAAATGTCTGCTTCCTGTGGACCACATGGCGTTCCATCAAGTACTTTCTCTGAGATCAGCATAGGTTGATCTTTCCCCAGAGGAGAACAGAACAGTGCACAGGGCTTCTCTGAACAGGAAATCAAACAAAATGAAGCACATCATACATTAGTCCAGTTTATATCTTACAATCAAATTTTAGTTGTAGAAATCTTTCCTGATCATTCAACTTGACAGATGTGCTGGTTTCCATTGAATTCCCAGATATGCCCTGTATATCTTTTACCTATAAAGGTACTTTCTGGAATGTTCTTAAAAAATTAAAAGTGAACATAATCAAAGATTCTACAGCACGTAGACAGGCCCTTTTGCCCAAACTGGGTCAATGCCAACCAAAATGCCCATCTAAGCGAACCCATAATGGAAAAGCTAAGTCGCTATTTTCTCCCAATTTAGATATTGGATCATTTTCAATATACTGGTTGTATTCCCCAGAAAAATGCAAATATATTCCAAAATCTCATGCAGTGCTGATATTATATAAACAAGGGTGGTAACCTATTTCAAATAACGAGGTTCACTTTTCACAATTCGTATTTTAAATAAATGGGTTATCACTTTTATTAAAATAGTTGCAAAAGTTTCCACGAACATGTTAATGAGTACAATATCAATATTGTACAGTAATTTCTTCAGTGAAAGCAATGACAATGTGAATCAAATCTGGTGTTCATACCACCCCATCTGAAATATGTACAAACACGCAAAAATAATAGCCCAGAGAGGAAAATGGAGCTGAATTTTCAAAGCGGAGTTGGGAACCTGACACTAAGATGAACTCTAGCTCTGGATCTCACGTTCAAACTGCATGGGTCTCACTATGTTATTACCAAATATAAATGGCACAAGACTGTTGCGCGCATGGGGAAGGTGTTTGAAAATTCTAATCGTGAGCTAAAAGACCCTTTAGTGAGCTATTTAATGACTTAAGGGGAACTCATTGGAAACTCCCTCCCACCATCAAAATTCTGAGCTGTCCTTGGCGTGTGGTTTGGTGGGCCTTCCCAAAAAGAGACAGCACGGGTCCCTCGCCAGCTCTCCAGCTGGCAGGCGAGACCCCTAACCCCTGAGACTTTGGCTAAATCTTGTGTTCTCACAGGTGGTGAGCTTGGAGGGAGGAAGGGCATTCACTTAGGCCAGATAGTGGCATACCGCAACCCTGCACCTTCCTGCATCCGCCTGAATTAAGTACTGAGCAGGAAGGCCCATGGTCAACCTTTCCACCCCACTGCCAACTGAAGCCTTTAAATGGTCAATTAATGGACACTTAACCACTGCTGCTGGTATTAGCCGAGCTGCAGTTGGGCCTGTTGCCATGTGGCGCGTGCGGCATCTAACATCATGCTTGATGATTTGACCTAGGGAAGAGGGTGCCCCTGCTGAGAACCACAACTCAACCCTGCTGCTGACACCTCCTGTACCCCTCTCCTCACGATCCTGCGAACCCCCCACCCCGCTACCTGTGGCCTGGTCACTCTGAGACCCTGGGACTCCGGCACCTCTCCAGTGGCGTTGTGGCCTCTGGTTGACTAGGGGCTCTGTGTAGGCACGATTTTGACCCCAGGGTAAGACTGGCAGCTGGCTCGACTCTCTGATAGGCACTTGGTTTGGTAGGCCTTCCCAAAAAGAGACAGCGCAGGTCCCTCGCCAGCTCTCCAGCTGGCAGGCGAGACCCCTGACCCCTCAACAAGATTCTGCCTCAGCTTTGGGACCTTGATTTTTAATTCCCGCTTGAACCAAGTCCCAACCCTACAGTCTTGTGGAAATCTAGCTCATGATCTCAGCAGGAGGAGGGTCACACAGATATTTCAGGAAACAGAAATGTAAGGTTGAATCTGATGTGAATTAGGTTGTCTTAAAATAAGATTGAAGGGACTGACCAGTGCCAAATTACAAAGGCAAATTCAGTTCAGACCTGTTCCATATGTACATTACAAACAAAGATATCAAAAGGCTGACATATCTCGCAAACATCCAACACCTCTGCTATGTGGTACAGGTGATATTATATGTAATTAAGTTTCTTCCCTCACTTCCTACATGTATGTTGATTTTTGCTGGTATGATTCTATGGATAATGACAGCTAATTTCAATCCTGCCCTTTTCCAACTCATACAAGGATAGAAAATGCTGGAAAAACTCAGCAGGTCCATCAGCATCTGTGGGGAAAGAAATTAAAGGCAGAATTCTCACACTTTGGGACTAAATCCTGTGGCGAGGGTGGGTCTGATGGTGTATAGTTCGCCATCCTCTCCGGGTGCCATATTGAAAAGGTGCCCAACAATACTGATCCACCATTGAAGGAACAAGGTAGGTCGCCTGAATCTCCAGGAAAGGCTGGAAGATGAACGCTTGCCAGGGCACCATCTGGAAGGTCTATCTGCATATGCACTCCCGACTCACTGCTGTGGTGTTCCAGGATTCAGAATTGTGGCGGGGTGGCTCCATCCTGAACTCTGGAAACAGCGCCAAGCATTGTTCAGATGATTCCCGACATCTGCACGCCACGTTGTTCCAGGTATGTTTCACACCAGCGTTTTTTGCCGCCAGCACCGCAAAGAATCCGCCACTGATCTGCATCCCATTAGGTTCACACTGGCCTCCAGCAGGTTTCCTGATCTCAGCAGTGGAAGATCCTGCGGTAAATTCACGCCAGCGCGAAGCCGATTTCTTGGACCCTCGCCATATTCACTCTCACCACCCCGCTCCCCCTCCCACCACCACAATGGCCATCATCGAATCCGCCAGTGGGTCTTGGGAGAATTCCACCCAGGGTTAATGTTTTGAGTCCAATATCATTCTTCTTCAGAACTGGCCAGTTAGACTCAAAGTATTAACTCTGTTTCTCTTTCACCGATACTGCCAGACCTGCTGAGCTTTCCCAGCATTTTCTGCTTTTGTTTCAGATTTCCAGCACTTGCAGTATTTAATTTTTACTCATACAAGGATTCTTTTCAGCAAGAGTCTGGATACTGATTGGGCATCAGGACCCTGGCTAATTTTTCTTTTCATCGGCGCTGGATGCTGAGGCAAATGTCCCGCTGCCCCTGTGCCCTCATCTGAGATTGGGTAACTCGACAACAGAGCAAAATCAAAATTGGATCTTCCATTTTGGACTATTTAGCTTTAAACTTGGTAATGGCTTATCCTGTAGGTCACTGGGCTAGCACACTGCAAATCTATCTGATGTAATGAATATTATATCCTACCGAATAGACCCTTCATATAGTGTTGGAAGAATAATAAGCATTATGGGCAGCACGGTGACACAGTGGTTAGCACTGCTGCCTCACAGTGCCAGGGACCTGGGTTCAATTTTGGCCTCGGGTGACTGTGGAATTTGCACATTCTCCCCGTGTCGGTGTGGGTTTCCTCTGGATGCTCCGTTTTCTTCCTACACTCCAAAGATGTGCGGGTTAAGTTGATTGGCTATGCTAAATTGGCCCCGAGTGTCAGGGTGATTAGCAGGGTAAATACATGGGGTACGGGAATGGGGCCTGGGGTTGGATTGTGGTCGGTGCAGACTTGATGAGCCAAATGGTCTCCTTCTGCACTGTAGTGATTCTATGAAACGGTCATATTGCAGTCAGGTGATCAAAGGCAGGACCTTCCATGAATTTGAGAGAGGATGAAATTGAAGAGCGGCACGGTAGCACAGTGGTTAGCACTGCTGCTTCACAGCTCCAGGGACCTGGGTTCGAATCCCGGCTCGGGTCACTGTCTGTGTGGAGTTTGCACATTCTCCTCGTGTCTGCGTGGGTTTCCTCCGGGTGCTCCGGTTTCCTCCCACAGTCCAAAGATGTGCAGGTTAGGTTGATTGGCCATGCTAAAATTGCCCCTTAGTGTCCTGGGATGCGTAGATTAGAGGGATTAGCAGGTAAAATATGTAGGGAAATGGGGGTAGGGCCTGGGTGGGATTGTGGTCGGTGCAGACTCGATGGGCCGAATGGCCTCTTTCTGTACTGTCGGGTTTCTATGATTTCTAGCTGTAACTTCTCAAGACTTTCCTGATCACTCTAATCTCTTGTTGTCACTCAGTTCCTGTTGGGAACTGGTTCATCATGGGACTTGCCCCAATATAGCACTATGCTGCTGAAATTCTGCTCCTGGTTTATTGTTGTTATTTGTACATTTTTTTTGGTGCATTGTGTATGTCTGATGTCGAGAAGGCACTTCCCCAGGTTGTCTGCTCTGCCCTGATTTGACTGCAATTCATGCATTCCAAGGGAATTGCATTGGGCACAAAGGCAGCAGTATTTTCTGGCCAGGAGCAGAAATGTTCTGGTGCAGCTTCATCATTCAAGACACCAGCATTTCCTGCAGATAGCAAAGTTTAAAATTGTGCATTTTCTGATGAGATAGGAGACTGCTAATGTCCAGCAGGTAGCAGGATAACTTTTTGTCAAGCATAGCCTTTTGATCACAGATCAGATGGACTGAATCTGACCCGCGTTTGCCAATTCCAGTGCACTTGAACTGCCAGTATAGGGGAGTAGGATTTGAGTCCCTCTGTTGATAATCATTAAAGATGATTGATGTGGGAAAATGAAATTCATCTGCTACAGCAATGCACTCTTCTCAGGTTAAATACTTGTATTGTATATTTGTACAGCACCTGATAACATCACTTAAAAAACGTCTCCAATTGCTACATGTACAATGAAGCCTAATGACTTTACTTATGCCGACAAAACAAACATTTTGCACATAGAAAGATTCCAAAAATCACATTGAGATGAAATTGGTACAATTAGAGCAATTTTTTTGTGACTTGACACTTCATCTACCAAATTGTAAAGGAAATTTGACAGGCTTGATGCAAATACTGAGTGCACAAAGTGGGAAATTGCTCCATTTTTCTAGTATAGCAAATATCACAGTAATTAGCAAAGGAGTAGAAAGAAGAGATATGCTTTGCACACAATATATTTCCCATGTCGGAATTCAACACTTCAAAAACAAAAATAAGAATGCAAAATTAATGTAATTAAAAGTTAATTCATTTTTAGAGTTTGCTTACAAGAAGAAAGAATGCAGATTTTTTTTTAAGATCTCCAGTTACTTACCAGTGCTGTAACAAAATAAAGCCTTAATCAGGAGAAAGAGTGGTTCTGTCAACCACAAAATATGCTGTTGTGTTTTTCTTATACTTTCTTAAAGAAAACTAAATCCTCTGTTGCACTAAGGGATATGGACATTGAAATGAAATATTATTTTATTTGGGCCTGTGCTAATTTCAGCAATTCAAAAATCAGATAACTACCTTTCTCTTTTGCGATCATAATACCAACAGTCTTAAAACTTTAGAAATGTCATAAAATCAACCTTTGGTACCAGTTTATATTTCTACATTTATTGCACCAAGGTATAAACAGAAGTTACTTTAAAATTAACTAACAGGCACAGTATTGTTTTCATGCCGTGATTACATTTTTATTGCAAGATTTAAGGAACATTTGGAGACCTGTTAAGGTTGTTCTGCTCAAAGGCATTTGAGAAGTTCTCTTGAGGAAGCTTTTCTTTTATTAAGATGCTAATTCACTATTGTTTGGATTTCTGCTTTGTTGCTGACTATCCAATTACTGTGTAACATGCATAAATATGCACTAGCACAGAACTGGAATGATAGTTCTGATCCCTATAATTGGCCCGCTAGAGGACCGAAACGGTGGCACAGTGGATAGCACTGTTGCCTCACAGCACCAGGGACCTGGGTTCAATTCTGACCTTGGGTGACTGCGTGGAGTTTGCACATTCTCCCCGTGTTTGCGTGGGTTTCCTCTGGGTGCTCCAGTTTCCTCCCACAGTCCAAAGATGTGCAGATTCGGTGGATTGGCCATGCTAAATTGCCCCTCAGTGTCCTAAAATGTGTAGATTAGGGAGATTAGTGGGGTAAATACGTGGGTTACAGGGATAGATCCTGGGTGGGATGCTCAAGTGGAGAGGCAGTAGAGACTTGCTGGGCTGAATGGCCTCCTTCTGCACTGTAGGGATTCTATTATTATATAAGTAACTAGACAGTAACACTGATTAGAAGATGGCATCTGTATCTTAGAAATGCGGAAGGGGCAGGTTTTCAATGTGAATAGTAATCCTAGCTGGACTAAAGGTTACTGCAGGAAATGTGCAATTTACGAAGTTGTCTTTAACCATCTAAACCCATGTGCTAAATGGGAGGGCTGACAGGTCTTTGCTGGTTGACTATAATCTCCAATCAATAAAAAAACATAGCAAATGGTTGAAATAAAGTACAATGACAAAATGACACCAATGAGGACATTATGTTAAATTGCAAACCCAATAAAGATTTTTATGCTCACCTACAGATAAAGGAACGTTTTGTTGGCAATAATGAAAATAAAGAAATTATTGAAGCGCAAGATAAAAGGGAAAAAAGCAAGATCTGGCCTAAGTTGACTTTTGAGCAATACACGGTCATGCCTAATGACTGGTGCTGAGTTAATGGGCAATTTGCCCATTAGACTCCACTAAGAGAAAGCATTTAAATATTTCTCCGAGCTGAAGTTGTATGTTAATCAGGACAAGAGCACAGGGCGTGCTAAGTAAGTGCCTTAGATGTCTTGTGGCAATTGGGGATCTGAGGTTTCAACACCACTAATTGTCCTGTTGGGGCTGCTGAAACTGCTGGCCCTCCAACCGGCCAGCAGCTCCTGGGACATGCGGCTGTTATTTAAAGGGATTATTTAGTTGCCTGATCTTAATAAAATGCAGCTAAGTGTCCATCCCACCAAGGGCCAAGATGGGGTTGTCCCAACTTTCTAGCCAGTTAGGACCCCTGCAGCGAACAGAAAATGTAACTTTTTGAGTGGCTCTTTTTGCAAGGCGTCCTCTAGAGTATTCAAGACGTCTAAATTACTGCTTGATCAAACCAGTGTTTCTATGTAATGAACACTGCCACTTCGCGTAGAGTTTCAAGTGGGCTTGGCTGCAATTTTAAACCACGACCACAAGTTGCGGTTTTAAGCCATGCTAATGGTTCCCAGAAAGTTGATCTTGCAATTAATCTTTTTTTTATTTTAGAAAAGGCACAAAGTTGACTAGGAGTAAAAGATTCCTGTGCCAATCCTAGTGCTCTGTGATAGCTGAGGACATCTTATTTTGGGTACCCAGATACTGGTAAGCTTGAAGGACAGAGTTGGATTTTCTCAAAGCGACTGCAGTTCCATGTAGGAACTGTGACACACCATACCCTCACGTTACCAGCTGTAATATAATTTTTTTATCTTTAGAATATGATTTTACTCCACTTGTAAAAAAAATGGATGAATGAAAGAGCTTTACAGAACAGTACATCAGTTAACTTACAGATACATGATGGAAATGATACGATAACCAAAGGCATTTGGACTGTAGTAAGGGCTTTATCCCGCAGTGTGGGAGACATAAATTTATGAAGAGGATCTAAATGCTTATGAATGGATGGTAAGGTCTGTTGAACTGTCAAGCGATTTAAATCCACAAGCATATAAAAATTTAAAATAAACAGCCTGCCTGTGTCAATAAGAGTTGAAAAACTCAAGCTGTAGAGTTGTTTAAAAGCACAGCCCTTCAGAAATTTACCAAACAGCTTACTTGTGTCAGTGAGAGCTACACAGGTTGGTTGTTGACATTATCACAATCATTGTAAATGGTTGGTTGATTTCCACCACCCTATAATTCTCCCAGCTGTGGATGGGGGAGTGGGGGAGGGAGGACAGGAGCTGTAAGTTCACAGTTCGATTGGCAGCTTAAAGAGGTTATTGAAGGGTTAGCTGCCTTTGATGTAGTGCTATTAATGCAAGTCTGTTGGCTTTGATGAGAGATCTTGTGGGGGTGGGGTGGGGGTGAGGCTTTTAAAGTTTTGAATGGGGCTTCATGAATGAGATTTTTTAATCATAGTGATAGATATTTAGATTGTTACTTTATTTCATCTCAACATGATTCCCGAGTTCTGCCCATAGTGTATATAAGTGAGTTGTCATGGAGTGTGTAGGGGAAAGGGTGGTGGATATGTGATATGAGTTGGCATGGAGAGCATGAGTTGACATATGGTGTGTACGGTGAGGGGATAAGGGCAATAGGGCCTAATATTTAACAAAATAACTGGGATAAAGTCCCCAAAAACTGAGGCAGGTCTTTTATACAGACCATCAGCATTCAGCAGCCCCTTTGGCCACCTCTGATCTCCATCTGGGGGTGACAGATCTGACCCCATCCTGCACCTATTCACCTTGGAGTGAAAATTGCCCCATCTGGGGCACATTTTCCCAAGGCAGGTGTACTGAGCAGGGAAATTTCCTGACTTGAACTATCCACCTCAAGAGTGAAGATCTGGCTCACTGTCACTAATATGACCAGTGATTATTGTCCATCCCTGGTTTATCTTGAGAAAGTGTTCATTGAATCATTGAATCACTGAAATCTACGTAGTGAAGTCATTCCTACAGTACTATCAGGTAGGGTGTTCCAGGATTTTGATTCTGTGGCAATGAAGCAATGGCAATATATATCCAATTCAGGATGGTGCGTGATGTGAAGAGAAACCTGGTGGTGATAATGTTCAATGCAAGTGCTATTCTTGTCCCTCCGGACATGGATGTTTAAACTAGTGGGGAAGGGGTGACAACCAGACTGCTTCAAACTTGACGATGTTGAACTGCGTCAGAGTTGTTGGAGCAGCACCCATCCACACAAATGGACTATATTCCATCACAGTCCGACAAATGTAAATGGTGGAAAGGTTCTGGGAATTCAGGAATTGAGCCACTTGTCACAGCATACCCAAATTGTCATGGCATTTTTGTGGCTGGGCCAATTGAGTTTTTGGTTAATAGGGATGCTCAAGTTGTTGATAGTGGCAGGTTTGACAATGGCAATGCAAATGAACGTCAAGGTGATATTCTGTTGGAGATGATTACTGCCTGTCACTTCTGTGGAACAAATTTTATTTATCACTATCAGTCTAAGCATTGTCCAGATTTTGCTACATCCACACATAGACTACTTCATTATTTGATGAATTGTGAATGGAGTTGAGTGCTCTGCAATCATCAGTTAACAGTCCAATTTCTTACTTTCTAATGAACAATAGGTTATTGATAATGCAGTTGAAGAATGTTGGGCCTCGGACACTACACTAAGTGGGCGGAATTTTATCAGTGGAACGGCGTTCCTGACAGCAAAACCTTAAGTTTGTGCCACTTCATGTCTCTATTATATTCGCTGTTTCCCATACAATTACAATTAAAATTCAAAGTGGGGCTGATGCACACAGCGACACATGTAATTCTGCGATAGGAGAAGCTTTTCATTGGTGAAACCTGCCATCAGTTGACAATGCTGGAGATGGGGTTGGGCTATAAAAGAACCTTCTGGTCAAACAGGGAGGCTGTACATCATAGCCACAATCTTCCAACCCAACTCGTTTGTCATCAACATAAGATTTATTGATAGAACAAAGGTGGCATGGGTGTTTCTTCAAATTTAAATTCTGCTTGTAAATATTTCACAGTACATTGATTTCATTTTATTCATAGATGCATTACTTTCATTTTTTAAGATTAACTTAGTCAGAGATCTAAATGTACCAGCATATTACCATAGTTGGCACACGTTGATGTTACAGGGCAGTTGGGGATATTTCCTTTATATTGTTTTCATTCACTCTTTATTGAATGTTTATATGTTCGTGTTCAGTGTTGTACTCACCACACTGTGGGATATGGTTGAACTTACCTCAGCTGGCCCTCCCTTCTATGCATTGTAAAGGACATTGTCCACGATAACTCTCAGTGGCGGTCACTGAAATGCTTTAGGAGAACTCAAGGCTCTGCAAGGACTCTGTCAGCAAATACCCTGCGATGGACATACTTTTGGACAATACTGACCCTGCCCTTTAAGCCCCTCATTTTCTTAAATTGACTGACTGCCACCCCCCCCACTCCCCACAATCCCCCCCCCCCCCCCCCCCCCCCCAAACACACCACAGTCAGAATATTCCTCCCACTTCTCTCTTCCCTCCTTTGGATCCCTCTTCCACTCCCCATCCACCCTGAGCTTCCAGAGTTCAAAAGGGAACTTGCTGACCTCAGACAGAACTGCACAAAGCAAACTGGTGCATGATGCATGTAAAATGAACGGGGTGCCACAAGATCCTCATGCCTCACTGAATTTATCCTGAAGGTAGGACATAATTTTAAAATGTTTTACACTAATGAGCATTTTTAAGATGCAAAGCTACTTCAAGTATGAACCTGTCACAGACGAGCATGTGGCTCGACATGCTGCAAACACACTGCTGACTTAATCTCCGATGTGGAGATGCTGGCGTTGGACTGGGGTAAGTACAGTAAGAAGTCTCACAACACCAGGTTAAAGTCCAACAAGTTTATTTGGTAGCACAAGCCACAAGCTTTCGGAGCGCTGCCCCTTCATCAGGTGAGTGGGAGTTCTGTTCACAAACAGGGCATATAAATCTATGCATGGAATGTATGTAAATAATATATGTATATATTATATGCCCTGTTTGTGAACAGAACTCCCACTCACCTGATGAAGGGGCAGCGCTCCGAAAGCTTGTGGCTTGTGCTGCCAAATAAACCTGTTGGACTTTAACCTGGTGTTGTGAGACTTCATACTGGACTTAATAGAACCATAGAAAATTACAGCTCAGAAACAGGCCTTTTGGCCCTTCTTGTCTGTGCCGAACCATTTTATGCCTAGTCCCACTGACCTGCACTTGGACCATATCCCTCCACACCCCTCTCATCCATGAACCCGTCCAAGTTTTTCTTAAATGTTAAAAGTGACCCCGCATTTACCACTTTATCTGGCAGCTCATTCCACATTCCCACCACTCTCTGCGTGAAGAAGTCCCCCCTAATATTCCCTTTAAACTTTTCTCCTTTCACCCTTAACCCATGCCCTCTGGTTTTTTTCTCCCCTAGCCTCAGCGGAAAAAGCCTGCTTGCATTCACTCTATCTATACCCATCAAAATCTTTTACACCTCTATCAAATCTCCTCTCAATCTTCTACGCTCCAGGGAATAAAGTCCCAACCTATTCAATCTCTCTCTGTAACTCAGCTTCTCAAGTCCCGGCAACATCCTTGTGAACCTTCTCTGCACTCTTTCAATCTTATTTACATCCTTCCTGTAACTAGGTGACCAAAACTGTACACAATACTCCAAATTCGGCCTCACCAATGCCTTATATAACCTTACCATAACACTCCAACTTTTATACTCGATACTCCGATTTATAAAGGCCAATGTACCAAAGGCACTCTTTACGACCCTATCCACCTGTGATGTCACTTTTAGGGAATTCTGTACCTGTATTCCCAGATCCCTCTGTTCAACTGCACTCTTCAGAGTCCTACCATTTACCCTGGTACATTCTACTTTGATTTGTCCTTCCAAAGTGCAATATCTCACACTTGTCTGCGTTAAATTCCATTTGCCATTTTTCAGCCCAATTTTCTAGTTGGTCCAAATCCCTCTGCAAGCTTTGAAAACCTTCCTCACTGTCCACTACACCTCCAATCTTTGTATCATCAGCAAACTTGCTGATCCAATTTACCACATTATCATCCAGATCATTGATATAGATGACAAACAACAATGGACCCAACACCGATCCCTGCGGCACACCACTAGTCACAGGCTTCCACTCAGAGAAGCAATCCTCCACAACCACTCTCTGGCTTCTTCCATTGAGCCAGTGTCTTATCCAATTTACTACCTCCCCATGTATACCTAGCGACTGAACCTTCCTAACTAACCTCCCATGAGGGACCTTGTCAAAGGCCTTGCTGAAATCCAGGTAGACAACATCCACCGCCTTCCCTTCATCCACTTTCCTGGTAACCTCCTCGAAAAACTCTAATAGATTGGTCAAACATGACCTACCACGCACAAAGCCATGTTGACTCTCCCTAATAAGTCCCTGTCTATCCAAATATTTGTAGATCCTATCCCGTATCACACCTTCCAATAACTTGCCCACCACCGACGTCAAACTTACTGGCCGATAATTTCCCGGATTTCTTTTGGAACGTTTTTTAAACAAGCGAACAACATGAGCCACCCTCCAATCATCCGGCACCTCCCCCGTGAATACTGACATTTTAAATATGTCTGCCAGGGCCCCTGCAAGTTCAACACGAGCTTCCCTCAAGGTCCGTGGGAATACCCTGTCCGGTCCTGGGGATTTATCCACTCTGATTTGTCTCAAGACAGTGAGCACCTCCTCCCCTTTAATCTGTAAAGGTTCCATGGCCTCCCTACCAGTTTGCCCTATTTCCGTAGACTCCATGCCCGTTTCCTCAGTAAATACGGATGCAAAAAAACCATTTAGTATCTCCCCCATCTCTTTTGGTTCCATACACAGTCTACCACTCTGGTCTTCAAGAGGACCAATTTTATCCCTCACTATCCTTTTGCTCCTAACATACCTATAGAAGCTCTTTGGATTTTCCTTCACTCTGTCTGCCAAAGCAACCTCATGTCTTCTTTTAGCCCTCCTGATTTCCCTCTTAAGTAGCTTCTTGCACTTTTTATACTCCTCGAGCATCTGATGTGTTCCTTGCTGCCTGTACATTTCATACAACTCTCTCTTCCTCTTAATCAGTGTTACAATCTCCCTCGAGAACCAAGGTTCCTTATTCCTATTTACTTTGCCTTTAATCCTGACAGGAACATACAAACTCTGCACTCTCAAAATTTCTCCTTTGAAGGCCTCCCACTTTCCATTTACATCCTTACCAGAGAACAGCCTGTGCCAATCCACACTTCCCAGATCCCTTCTCATTTCATCAAATTTGGCCTTTTTCCAGTTCAGAACTTCAACCCGAGGACCAGATCTATCCTTATCCACGATCAGGTTGAAACTAATGGCATTATGATCACTGGATCCAAAGTGTTCCCTCACACTCACATCCATCACCTGCCCCAACTCATTTCCCAATAGGAGATCCAATATCGCATCCTCTCTAGTTGGCACCTCTATATACTGATGTAGAAAATTCTCCTGAACACATTTTACAAACTCTACCCCGTCTAAACCTTTAACAGTATGCGAGTCTCAATCTATATGTGGAAAATTAAAATCCCCTACTATCACAACTTTGTGTTTCTTGCAGTTGTCAGCTATCTCTCCGCTGATTTGCTCCTCCAATTCTCGCTGACTATTGGGTGGTCTATAATACAAGCCCATTAATGTGGTCATACCTTTCCTGTTTCTCAGCTCCACAATACTCCAAATACTCCTAAATAAATAAATAAATAAAATGCACAAACAGCTCCCTTACCCTCAGCCTGCTCCTGTGGAACAATGAGGCTGAAACCTCCAAGGTAAGCACTTTTAAACCCTCCAAAACCTTCCCAGGCTGCTGCTGGGCCTACTTCCTGTTTTGAAAAAAAAACCTCCGATTTTTTTCACTAATTTAACTGAAAAATAAATAAATAAATAAACAGCTCCCTTACCCTCAGCCTGCGGGAGCTGGGATAATCCCAAAAGGGGTTCTTGCCAGCAGTACCGCACTACGGACCCTCCCCACGTGATTCTCTGGCCCTGGTGTTTTTTACATATGAATGCACGGGGCTGGAGAATCGTGGCCATGGTCGCTATACTTAAGAATATAATTGGCTAAATTGGTGGAAATAACTTCTTACTGACTTTAACCTATATCAGAATGTACAGAATAGAAACAACACTGAAAATACCCTCATCATCTGGACTGTCTTCCTCCCACAAGAGTAATTACTAATATAGTAAATATTTGTCCATAGTTTTTTAATCACTTAAAGTCAAATTTATTAACCATCACAATTCTAAAATATACGGCATTCACCTAGCACCAGAAGCATAAAAATTGTGAATCAATTCGGAGAGGAAACAAAGCATCAAGCCCAAATTAGAGTTGAAAAAATTGCTATATAGATGGAAGGCTGTTATAGATGTTTATTGCATAGCTAGCATAATTGTTTTAACATCAAATTTATTCAGACTATGAACATGTGATATCACTTTTTCACCCTGGTGCATTGGAATGAATGAATAGGCCGGTTTCTGGTAATACTGCAGTGTGTGCCATATCAGAACTTGGCATTTAGTACCGTCTGCAGCTCCAAGGGAACAAATCCTGTCCAAAGACTGAGTTAAGAAAATTGAAGCTGGGATCTGTTTAAAATGAACCGCAAGTAAAAAAAAACATGTGACATCTCATATCACATAAATGCAAACGAAAAAGAATGGGCTGAATTTTACATCGATAATAATAGCGAGGCTACCAGTGCTCTCTGTTGTTAGGGGTTAAATTGGACAGCAACTTCTGCTACACACACGTGTGATTAAACATGGAAATCTGGGAATTGTGGTCCCCGGTTGCTCTGCTTTTTCACAGGCTGTGTTCTCACAGAACCTCATGGAAGGGTGAGTTTGCCCTCTAGCTACCCATTAAATATGGCAGGAAGAGTTAGGAATAGTAACAACAACTTATATTTTCATGACGTCTTGAAATAAAACATCCCAAGGTGATTCATATGAGCGGTATGAAGCAAGATACTGAAAAGGAGATATTAAGGCAGGTGACTGAATATTTGGCCAAAGAGGTAGGGTTTAAGGAGTGTGTTAAAGGAGAAAAGAGAAACAGAGAGGTGGAGACGTTCATGGAAGGAATTCCAGAGCTCTGGGCCTTGGTCAATAAAGGCACAATCACAATGGTGAAGTGGTTAAAATGGGGATGCTTGAGGTGCCAGAATTCGTGGAGTGCAAATATATCGAGGATTGTGGAGTTGGAGAAGATTACAGAGATAAGGAGTGGCATATCCATGGAGTTTTTGAAAATAAGATGAGAATTTTAAAATGAAAGTACTGTTTAGGAGCAAATGTACATCATGGAGCACAGGATGATGGGTGAACAAGACTTGGTGCGATTAGGACACGGGAAGCAAAGAGTTGGTTGATCTCAAGTTTATAGAGGTAGATTATGGGTGCCCTGTGGAGTGCATTCGAATAGTCAAG
Organism: Mustelus asterias; assembly: GCF_964213995.1. Lineage (NCBI taxonomy): Eukaryota > Metazoa > Chordata > Chondrichthyes > Carcharhiniformes > Triakidae > Mustelus > Mustelus asterias. Next base: position 56,109,091 of record NC_135806.1, on the reverse strand, counting down.
TCTAAAGGTAACAAAGGCATGGATGAGGGTGTCAGCAACTGATCAACTGAGGCAAGGATGGAGTCTAACAATGTTGCAGAGGCGGTAATTAAAACTAACGCATCCTGCAGTTTTAGTCATTCCTCTCTCTCCAACCACATCCTCACATCAGAATATCCAACATTCTCACTCATCTTGGCACCATCTCAGGCCCAGGTCTCAATGGTCACCCCCCAACAAATGTTGTCCATCCCTCCTCTCCACACAATCTGTTTTTTACATTCGCCGGTCTCTGGCTTCTCTCTCTGAAGGAAAAGATAGCATAGAATTCCAGGGTGAAGGAGAGAATCCAAGTGGCGTGTGTGGGGAGACTTCCAGTGATAGCCACCTTGATGGCCATTGACACTGTGATGGAAGCTTAGCTTCAGAGGGCTGCAGATGCCAGGGACAAATGACAGTGAAAGCCTAGGCCTCATGAGGCACTGATGCTCATTGGTGGAGAACGCTGACCCTCTGCCTGTCGACCTGTATTGGAGATCTCAGCATCTTTGAGCTGGACCTTTGTGACCATTCCTTCATCTTGGGGAGTGATGTGCGCCTGAGGTGAAGACAACCGGTGCTGCTCCTCTTGTTCCTCATCACATGTCCAAGGTACAGCCGCATAAGCTGTTCCTCTGCCTCTGTGAAGATTGACCGCGGGTAAGTGCAGATCAAGATGAAGTGAACTGACTTTCAAGGAGTTGGAAATCACCTGTCAAGCAGTGAAAGCAATTTCTCCAGCCTCTCAGCCAGGCAGGGCTGCAGCTATTTGACTTCACTGGAGAGGCACTCCCCAATGTGCTCTCGCCTGCTTCACACAGCTCGTGAAATCTGTGCACTAGCTGTTCAAGGCAGAATAATGTATACATTCCTAAGTTAATTGGGGATTTAAATACTGAAATTGCTTACCTGCTGGTTCTACAGGCATTTCCTGCTCACCTGCAAACCTCGGCAGGTTAAACTGAGAAGTGGGCTCAATCACGTTGGGTTCATGTCACCTTTGGTGGCTTAACCTCCACACCCCCTACTTTTCAATCAAAAAGCTACTCTACGGGCAGAATAACACTGAAGTAACATGAAGTGTTCTATGTTGATCCACTGCCATAAAACGCTGCATGGCGGATTAGCAGGAGCCAAGTGGAACTTCCACCCCTCACTGGGAGAAAGCACTGCCCTCTGGATCTGCCGAGAAATCTGACTGGCCGGCAGCTCCGTCAGTCCTGGAGATGTCAGTGGCCGCTGCTGGAACTGGAGAAGAGGAAGAGCAATGGATGCCCAGAGCAGCTACGTCCACAGTCCCAGGCTGGGAGAGTTTGGGTAGGTTAGGGAGATAAGCATGGGGTCAGAGGACTGGGTTTAAGGAAGGGAGTGGTTAGGAAGGAAGGGTGGGTTCCACCTTAGTGGGATTGCCCCATGACTGGCAAAGGGCAGCCCCCAAAGAGCAAAGAGTGATCCTATCCCCTTCCTTCCTGCCCTTTAAACATTTCAGTGGAAAAAAATATAAGACTCTCTGCTCCTGCCTGGTTGCCTACACCAAGGCTGGAATTTTGCGGCTGTTCACGCCAGCGGGATTCTCTGCCCCGCTGCAGTAAATGGAGATTTGGCTGAGCACCAAATTCTCTGTTCTCGCTTGCACCAACGGCGGGGTGTAAATGGCTGGAAGATACCGGCCCAAATGTTTTGTGGTGTGGGCAGCGTATTATTAGGGTCAATTGAGCTTGATAATAAGCTTAATTTGACCATTGATTGCTCATTTAAATGTAGCGGGCAGCAGGATAGGCTGTTGATTCTGCACCTGCCTGCCTGTCTCTCCCCCCCCCCCCCCCCCAATTTGGGGTTTTGACGGGAAGACGGTGGGCTAGGCGTTTGCTCTATTTCATATGCCTCCCGCATGAAACACACCCATTGGTGCATACAAAATACAGCCCTACATAGTTCAATGAGGATTCTTCACTATGATTGGCTATAGAGTCTTTCTGCTGCTTGCCTTGCTTACACATGCCACAAATGCTCTGGAGGGGGCGCTGAGAGAGTAGACAGCAAGTTTACAGTCAAAAGCCTGCAAAAAAAGCTCTGGGCAGTTGCCACACAGGGAATGGCGAATGCTGTTGCTTCCCGCCAAATCTGGGCCAATATTTCCTTACACATACTTATTTCTTTCTCTTTCAAAATATATCAAGGCAATAAACTTTTGACTCTTGGATAGTGCAAAGATATTTTGGCATCTAACCTTTCTTTTAAAGTCCAAATACTTTGGAAAAAAAAACAACATCCTAAAATTACCCATCCTGATTTCCCCAAATATTTTACTGAAGTATTTATGATACGAGACGTGTTCCATAGAAGAACATTTATCCTTGTAATAGAAATTGTAAGACCAGCGCTACGGCTATACGTTGTCACATCAAACACAATATGTGGTTAATGACTTTCCAAGCCTGACTGGCTGCATTAGAGCCAAGGTTTTTTTTTTAAAAGCCGTTTTTATTATAAAAGAAAGTACTATGTGCTGGTGATGCAGTGCTGAAGGTAATGGTTGTGTGCCATGAGATGTCATTCTCCAAGTATCTACCAGTGGAATATATTCCAGAGTCAATGATGTAAAGGAGAATGCTATTTATCGAATTTTCTGAAGTAATGCAGACACGTTCATTTCGGTTACAGAACTATGATTTTGATTTGAACGTTGAGAGATTTGTACCTCGCCAACTGTGATAAAGCAATGAAAAGTGAAGCATGGAAACATTCACATCTGCATCTTTGAATCTTCGTTACTGATATTATGACATAGCTTAATCCAATTCTACCAAACCCGTCATGGCAAGGCCAGTTTGCTACATTTTGGTTAGATTAAATATTTTGACTTTTTAATCACCAAGCTGGTTTCTATGTATTTATAATATTGTTCATTATTATGGAGAAAGTTATGTGTTACCAATTTTAACAACCCCCTCAGGAATACTGAGAATTTGAACTGCATATGCTCCATTCCATAATTATCAGAATTAGGCTCAGTAATCCTCTACCTTTTATGACATATTTCTATATTTTTTTATTTATTAGTGTCACAAGTGGGCCCACATTAACACCACAATGAAGTTACTTTGAAAATCCCCTCGTCGTCACACTCCGGCACCTGTTCGGGTACACTGAGCGAGAATTTAGCATGGCCAAAGCACCTAACCAGCATGTCTTTCAGATTGAGAGAAGAACTTGGAGCACTGGAGGAAACCCATGCGGACACAGGAGAACATGCAGACTCTGCACTGACAGTGACCCAAGCCAGGAATCAAACCTGGGTCGATGGCGCTGTGAGGCAGCAGTGCTAACCACTGTGCCACCGTGTCGCCATTTATAAAGTTGTAATTGACAGCTGAGTAAAAAGTTAATAAGTAATCAAAAGTGTTATATCAAAATAATGATAAATTATGTGCAGTCAAGCCTATAAAATGCAAGTTATGTATGATATTGTAACACATTATATGTACTTACTATTAAAAATCACTTCTATTGTGCAGTTCCTGCCACATACCCTCTCCCCATTAAAATATTTGTCAATGTTTGCAATGGAAACTGCCTATATAAATATTCATGGTGTAAATCTCTATGCAAACATTTTTAAATTGCACTTTCCTAAACAGTTGATAGTAAACAGTTGACTCTCCTCACTAGATAGCGCATCTCTGTTCGTCCAGCCAGCTTCTCACTTGGTATTTGCTCTAATATGCCCTTCAGATCTTCTGTTGCGACTTCAAAATCCAAATTTTGCTGCTTGTTTTTAATAATTTTTTTCAAATTTATGCCCTAGCTCCACTGATGCACATGTTTTAACCCTTAATATGTGTTACCTTTTTCAAATTTTTGGTCTAGCTGCTGGTTGGATAGTATTTGATGGTTGGCATCGACACGGTGGGCCGAAGGGCCTGTTTCGTTGCTGTATGACTCTATCCCAAGTGTGTGTGAGTCAGGCCACAATTACCAATTTCACACATTCTCGCCTTGCCTGGCTCAAAAATTCCCAAGATGCACTGGGTGCTGAAAATGCTCAAGCCCCAGGCACATTGACCAATGAAGGATCCTCAGGGCCTGTCTCACATTGGCTGTCTGTTGACCTCCTGCACTTTTTAAAAAAAGGCTCTAGTCTGCTTTGCCACCCACAATTCTTCTCAGATTTTTCAAGAATGGAAATGTCTTGGGGGTTAACTGCCCTATGTCAAATTTTGTTCTTATGTGGGAATTTTTGAGCCAGGCAAGGCAAGAATGTGTGAAATTGGTAATTGCGGCCTGACACACACGCATTTGGGATAGAGTCATATAGCACCAAAACAGGTGTCCAGCTCAAGTCCAGAAGGAGCCGGAGACATAAAAAGACACTGCCATATTCACCTTCACATACACCAACAAAGTGTTCCTTCCTTGCTCTGAGGTTGAATTGTGACTGTGCCAGACTTCAATGAGGATGTTCTCATTGAATAGCACATCACTCTTCACTGGGGTTCAGATAGGAGAAATGTTCCCTGAATATGCTGGATAGATATGGCCACCAGCTAACAGTCCTTCCTCTTCCTTTCTTATTTGCATGGCCTCTGTTCATTCTTCAAGTCATGGATCCCAACTTTTCAGATGGTGGGGTCTCGCTTCCTGCCGTTCAGGGAGTTAGCAGAGAACACATACCTGCCAACTCCAAGCCCCACAGCCAGTTCATGCTCGAATGAGCATTTTAAGAGGCTACTGACAGGCCTTTTGCCCCTCAGTTTGGCCAGCAGCTCTCCAGTCTCTGCAGCAGAAGTGCTGGCTGTAAAATCCCGCCGAGTGTTTCTGATGGGTGAATAGATGTATGTTGGGGCTAAATTGAATAATATAACTTATAGTATGGAATTTTGGAATAATTTATTATATCTAATGGAAACAAACACATTTGCTTCTCACCTTCAGCATGTTGTCTGATTAGCGAGGAATTTAAGAAATCAACCTTAATTGGTATAGAGCCACCCTGTGGCTGCATCAATAGACCTACAGGGAGATATAATCCATACTTTTCAATTTGGGTGGCACAGAATTAAAAAGGCTTTTTGTGACTGACGTATAGGACAAAGGGCTACATACTCTAAACAACAAAACCCTGTTAGATGGCCACCTACAAGCATTAAAGGCTGCAATTAACAGAGATCAATACAGGAAATGCTGAAAAAACTCAGCGGGTCTGGTTCTCTTCAAGAAGAGTCAAATGGACTCAAAGCATTAACTCCGTTATTCTCTCCACTGATGCCGCCAGACCTGCTCAGTTTTTCCAGCATCTTTTGTCTTCATTTCTGATTTCCAGCATCCACAATACTTTACTTTTGTTGCAATTAACAGGGAACAAAGAACAAAGAACAATACAGCACAGGAACAGGCCCTTCGGCCCTCCAAGCCCGTGCCGCTCCCTGGTCCAAACTAGACCATTCTTTTATATCCCTCCATTGCCACTCCGTTCATATGGCTATCTAGATAAGTCTTAAACATTCCCCGTGTGTCCGCCTCCACCACCTTGCCTGGCAGCGCATTCCAGGCCCCCACCACCCTCTGTGTAAAATATGTCCTTCTGATATCTGTGTTAAACCTCCCCCCCTTCACCTTGAACCTATGACCCCTCGTGAACGTCACCACCGACCTGGGGAAAAGCTTCCCACCGTTCACCCTATCTATGCCTTTCATAATTTTATACACCTCTATTAAGTCTCCCCTCATCCTCCGTCTTTCCGGGGAGAACAACCCCAGTTTACCCAATCTCTCCTCATAACTAAGCCCCTCCATACCAGGCAACATCCTGGTAAACCTCCTCTGTACTCTCTCCAAAGCCTCCACGTCCTTCTGGTAGTGTGGCGACCAGAACTGGACACAGTATTCCAAATGCGGCCGAACCAACGTTCTATACATCTGCAACATCAGACCCCAACTTTTATATTCTATGCCCCGTCCTATAAAGGCAAGCATGCCATATGCCTTCTTCACCACCTTCTCCACCTGTGACGTCACTTTCAAGGATCTGTGGACTTGCACACCCAGGTCCCTCTGCGTCTCTACACCCTTTATGGTTCTGCCATTTATCGTATAGCTCCTCCCTACATTATTTCTACCAAAATGCATCACTTCGCATTCATCAGGATTGAACTCCATCTGCCATTTCTTTGCCCAAATTTCCAGCCTATCTATATCCTTCTGTAGCTTCTGACAATGCTCCTCACTATCTGCAAGTCCTGCCAATTTTGTGTCGTCCGCAAACTTACTGATCACCCCAGTTACACCTTCTTCCAGATCGTTTATATAAATCACAAACAGCAGAGGTCCCAATACAGAGCCCTGCGGAACACCACTAGTCACGGGCATTCAGCCTTGGATCTTGAGGTAAGCGTTCTCCAAGGCAGCCTTCACGACACACGACAGCGCAGAGTCGCTGAGCAGAAACTGATAGCCAAGTTCCGCACACATGAGGACGGCCTAAACCGGGATGTTGGATTTATGTCACATTATCAGTAACCCCCACAGCTTGCCCCTGGTCTTGCATAATCTCACCAGCTGTTCTGTCTGGAGACAATACACATCTCTTTAACCTGTGTTTAATGTTCCCTCCAACCACATTATCTGTACCTTTTAAGACCTGGCTGGCTGTAGAGATTTGCATTCTAATTAGTATTCTGTAACTTGATTTCTGTGTCTGTGCACTGTTGGAGAACAGATAACCACTCCATCTGATGAAGGAGCAGCACGCTCCAAAAGCTTATGGTATTTGCCACCAAATAAACCTGTTGGACTTTAACCTGATGTTGTGAGACTTCTTACTGTGCTTACCCCAGTCCAATGCCGGCATCTCCACATCATGAACACCACTAGTCACAGGCCTCCAGCCGGAAAAAGTCCCTTCCACTAATACCCTCTGTCTTCTGTGACCAAGCCAGTTCTCCACCCATCTAGCCACCTATCCCATGAGAGCCAACCTTTTTCACCAGCCTACCATGAGGGACTTTGTCAAACGCTTTTCTAAAGTCCATATAGACGACATCCACGGCCCTTCCCTCGTCAACCATTCTGGTCACTTCTTCAAAAAACTCCACCAGGTTAGTGAGGCATGACCTCCCTCTCACAAAACCATGCTGACTATCGTTAATGAGTTTATTCCTTTCTAAATGCGCATACATCCTATCTCTAAGAATCTTCTCCAACAACCTCCCCACCATGGACGTCAAGCTCACCGGCCTATAATTACCCGGGTTATCCTTCCTACCCTTCTTAAATAACGGGACCACATTAGCTATCCTCCAATCCTCTGGGACCTCACCTGTGTCCAGTGACGAGACAAAGATTTGCGTCAGAGGCCCAGCGATTTCATCTCTCGTCTCCCTGAGCAGCCTTGGATAGATTCCATCAGGTCCAGGGGATTTGTCAGTCTTTATATTCTCTAACAAACCTAACACTTCCTCCCTTGTAATGGAGATTTTCTCCAACGGTTCAACACTCCCCTCCGAGACACTCCCAATCAACACATCCCTCTCCTTTGTGAATACCGACGCAAAGTATTCATTTAGGATCTCCCCTACTTCTTTGGGCTCCAAGCATAATTCCCCACTTTTGTCCCTGAGAGGTCCGATTTTTTCCCTGACAACCCTTTTGTTCCTAACGTATGAATAAAATGCCTTGGGATTCTCCTTAATCCTGTCTGCCAAGGACATTTCGTGACCCCTTTTTGCCCTTCTAATTCCCCGTTTGAGTTCTTTCCTACTTTCTTTGTACTCCTCCAGAGCTCCCTCCGTTTTTAGCAGCCTGGACCTAACATACGCCTCTCTTTTCTTTTTGACCAGTCCCTCAATTTCCCTGGTTATCCACAAGGAATGTTGGCGGGTGAGAAGAGGGTCCCATCATATAGACTGAGTTAGTGCTCCCTCGAACTCCTGAGTTTCATGCTCTGCTGCGTGTAGCTCCACATGGTTCCTCCAGACTCTGGCCCTCTTCTCATGACGGATAATAATGCTATGCTCCAATTTTTATTTCTGCCCAGCCCATTGAATTAATGCTTCTTTGTGGTTTCTGCCTGCTCTTTTCAAGTATTTGTGCCTTTCTATGGCCCCCTCCTGAGTCAATTATATTTTGTATGGTAACATATCAGTATTATCAGTCATTCCAAGTCACCGTGTACAATGACACTGAAAATCTGAAATACATTTCTGTATATTATTAAAAGTCTGTCACCCGCCAACATTCCGTGTGGCAATTTCTCTGTTAATTGCAACAAAAGCAAAATATTGTGGATGCTGGAAATCAGAAATGAAGACAAAAGATGCTGGAAAAACTGAGCAGGTCTGGCGGCATCAGTGGAGAGAATAACGGAGTTAATGCTTTGAGTCCATTTGACTCTTCTTGAAGAGAACCAGACCCGCTGAGTTTTTTCAGCATTTCCTGTATTGATCCCTGTTAATTGCAGCCTTTAATGCTTGTAGGTGGCCATCTAACAGGGTTTTGTTGTTTAGAGTATGTAGCCCTTTGTCCTATACGTCAGTCACAAAAAGCGTTTTTAATTCTGTGCCACCCAAATTGAAAAGTATGGATTATATCTCCCTGTAGGTCTATTGATGCAGCCACAGGGTGGCTCTATACCAATTAAGGTTGATTTCTTAAATTCCTCGCTAATCAGACAACGTGCTGAAGGTGAGAAGCAAATGTGTTTGTTTCCATTCGATATAATTAATTATTCCAAAATTCCATACTATAAGTTATATTATTCAATTTAGCCCCAACATACATCTATTCACCCATCAGAAACACTCGGCGGGATTTTACAGCCAGCACTTCTGCTGCAGAGACTGGAGAGCTGCTGGCCAAACTGAGGGGCAAAAGGCCTGTCAGTAGCCTCTTAAAATGCTCATTCGAGCATGAACTGATTGTGGGGCTTGGAGTTGGCAGGTATGTGTTCTCTGCTAACTCCCTGAATGGCAGGAAGCAAGACCCCACCATCTGAAAAGTTGGGACCCATGACTTGAAGAATGAACAGAGGCCATGCAAATAAGAAAGGAAGAGGAAGGACTGTTAGCTGGTGGCCATATCTATCCAGCGTATTCAGGGAACATTTCTCCTATCTGAACCCCAGTGAAGAGTGATGTACAGGACATTTGCTATTTAATAAGAACATCCTCATTGAAGTCTGGCACAGTCACAATTCAACCTCAGAGCAAGGAAGGAACACTTTGTTGGTGTATATGAAGGTGAATATGGCCGTGTCTTTTTATGTCTCCGGCTCCTTCCGGACTTGAGCTGGACATATTTGCTTCATCTCACAGTTTGCCATACACTGTCGTGTAAAGGACATCACCTAGGCTCTCTTCTCATTGGGAACCAACTTCATTTCATTCTCTCTTGCCAGAGACTATCAGGTGGAGTGAGCTTTGCAAGGATTGCCAGATTCCCCTTGGTGCAAGGTGCCACTGACGAAATGCACATCATTTAGCAGGCACCATATGTTAACGATAAGGGAACCACAAGGAATCCCTCTCCCTCAACGATCAGCTGGTGCATGATTACACACAGTGAATCATGCAGATTAATATCTGCTATCCTGGAGACAGTCGCAATGTCTTCATTCTGCATGGTCCACGGCAAATGATTGCACAATGCCCTGTGACATGTTAGGACCTGACACTGACCACAAGCTTGCTTCCCAATGTATAAAACATATTGTTGTTCCATCCCCATCAACATGATGGAGATCTGGTGAATTGAGCAATGTCTGAGGCTATTGATGCAGTTGGTAGGATATGACATTTGAAGGTAATTTCACTGACCTCGATTGCTCATACCAGGTTCTTGAACATCTTGCGACAGTGCACCCCAGGTCCTTGTGGCTTGACTGCTGGCATTTACTTTCCTGGCTATCTGTCCCCACTGCCTTTTGAGTATGTGTCTGCAGGCCTCCTGTGGATAGAGGACATCTCTCCTCCTTTCCGCCTCCTCCCACAAGGGCTCCAATGAAATGTCTAAAAATCCTGTTGCTGGATTTCTTCAATGTTGTGTCATTCCTCAATATTTCCCACATCAGAGTCATTTCCTGCGTTACTGCCAGGATCTGTTCTGCTTTAAGCAGTGCAGTCTAGCTTTAAGTAGTACAGGTTAGCTTTAAGAGTGGTTAGCACTGCTGCCTCACAGCGCCAAGGTCCTGGGGTTCAATTACAGCCTTGGGTCACCGACTGTATGGAATACACGTTCTCCCTGTATCTGAGTGGGTTTCCTTCAGGTGCTCCGGTTTCCTCCCACAGATGTGCAGGGTAGGTTGATCGGCCATGCTCAATTGTTCCTTAGCGTCAGGGGATTTAGCAGGGTAAATACATGGAGTTATGGGGATAGGGCCAGGGTGGGATTGCTGTCGGTCAGGCTCGATGGGCCAAATGGCCTCTTTCTGCACTGTCGGGCTTCTATGATTCTAAGTGGTGCTCGCCACTCATAATATGGCCCCTTGTTCACAAATCCAACCAACCAACTAGCTAGTCACTGATATAGGCAGACAGCAAAAAATTTGCATGCATTTCACTCTCATGCATTCGGTCTTTCATTTTACATTTTGATTATAAATTTCTCTGTTCACATTTAACAGTACAATTTAGGAATAGGTCTAGAACAACAATCCAAATTACAGGGCTGAATCAGCCGATTTAGTGCTTCTATAAAATTACATTTACCCATGTTTTCTGGAATGTGCTTTGTTTAGCTTACCGCTGCCCAGTTTACACTGTCCATTGTAAACCACAATCCTTCCAATTTCAATTGCATTTGAAATCACTCTTAACAGCACAAACAATGTGGCCTGGACTGTAGCAGAGCTGTCATCATCTGTGGTCTGTGGAGTACACTTTGGTTGGATTTGATCCACTACGTCCACTTACACAGCAAGGCAGCATAAATTTAAAATGAGCCATATCGGCTTTTCTTCTAATTCTCTATTTAACAGATTTTTTGTTTTGTCAATTTTTATTTTACAACCATGGGGGTAGGGCCTGGGTGGGATTGTGGTCGGTGCAGACTCGATGGGCCGAATGGCCTCCTTCTGCACTGTAGGGTTTCTATTTCTATTCTATGAACCACCATAATTCATGTGTTTGAGCAGCTGGCCACTAGCGCTTAATGCAATGAATGAACACTGCGAACATGCCCACTGTTTGCCTTCAATATCGTAGTTTATTTTCACTTAAATTTTCCCTGGCCATTTGCACAAATTTAATCAGATGATGACTGCCATAATATCTGATCTTTCAGTTGACTGAGCGTACCTTGTTTTTTATCTTCTTGGTTCTGGGCGTCACTGGTGTCATTTATTGCCCACCCCTAACTGCCATTGAACTATGTCGCTTGCTATGTCTTTTCACAGGGCATTCAAGAGTCAAACGCATTGCTGTGGGTCTGGAGTCACATGTAGGCCAGACGGGGTAAGGGTGGCAGATTTCCTTCCCTAAAGGACATTAGGGGTTTTTATGGCAATCTTGGTCACCATTATTGAGATAGCACTATATTCCAGATTTAGTCATTCAATTTAAATTACAACAGCTGCCATGGAGGGATTTGAACCCATATGGCTCAAGCCCCAGGATTACTAGTCCAATGACATTACCACTACACCACCATCTCCCCCAAGTGTATGCTTTGATGTCCATTCTTTCATAATTCTAGTGCTTGCTGCATAAACTGAGGAATGGGATGTGCCAGGTGAGTGAAGTGTCATTTGGGGAAAATTTAGGAAACAGTGATCATAGTATTATAAGGTTCAGGTTAGTTATGAAAATACACAAGGAGCAATCTGGAGTTAAAATACTTAATTGCAGGAGGCCCAATTTCAGAGGGCTGAGACAAGCTTTGTCACAAGTAAATTGAAATCAAATAGTCCCAAGGGAGAATTGTAATAAAACAAAGGGCTGCCTTTAAAGATGAGATGATACAGCTTGTCAAGGTACATTCCAATAAGGAGAAAAGACAGATCAAAAAAGCCAGCGCTCCCTGGTTGACAAAGAAATAGAGAGTAAAATAAGGATGGGTATGAGAGATGTCAGATTGATAACACAAGTGAGAAACAGGCCAATTATAAAATGTTCAGAGGGGAGGGAGAGTAAAAAGCAAAATGAGAGGCAAAAAGAGACTATTTGAAGTGACTGATAGCTAAAATAAAATGGGGTCCAAAATAGTTCTATAAACTTTTAAACAGTAAAAGGGTGGTAAGAGGAAGGGTGGATGATTGGAGGCCCAAAAAAGGAATATATAGGTGGAAGCTGAGGTATTATGTGAATATTTTTCATCTGTCTTTATCAAGGAGGATGACGCTGCCACGGTCATTGAGGAAAAAGAAATGATTGAGATACTAGTTGGGTCAAATATTGATATATTGGATTTATAAGCAAGGCTGCTGTACTTATTTGGTAAGTTATTATGAGGAGATGAGATAATCCAAGGATGCTGTGGGAAGTAAGGGTAGAAATTGTGAAAGTACTGGCCATAATCTTCCTTTGATGTGGGGTGGTGCCAGAGGACTGGAAAATTGCAAATGGTACACCTTTGTTCAAAAAAAGAGTGCAAAGATAAATTCAGCAACTACGGGCCAATCAATTTAATCTTGGTAGTGGGAAAACTTTCAGAACCAACACAGAACAGTCAAGTGGACAAATTGGCTTAATTAAAACCAGTACAGATTTGATGAATTCAAATAAGGTTCAATTAAATTCATTGATAAGGTAATTGAGAGGGTCGATGAAGGCAATGTAGTTGATCTGGTTTACATAATCTTACAAAAGATGTTTGATAGTATGCAACATAAAGGGGGTGATTCTCCCAGTAGTGCAACGGGCTGGAAGACATCAGCAGTGGCCATTTTGCAGGATTCCCACTGGGCATTTCCATATGATTTCCGGCCCCCGGACAGAATTCCCCTGGCCGGCTAGTGTCTTCCTCACGCCGGAAGTGGTTCACTCCAGCGGGGTTTACAACTGCTCTCCACTAACAGGGAACAGGCGGCCTGACCCCGCTGGAGGGAACAGAAGACACTAAAGGCCTCCCCAGGAGGTCTGGGGTATGGGTTGTGCCCCTTGGACAGTACCAGTCTGGCACTGCCAAAGAGGCAAACTTGTACTGTTAAAGGGGTACCTTGGTTCCTCCCACTGGGCACCTGGCAGTGCAAAGCAGACAGCGCCTATTGGGGGCATGGCATATTGGAGGGACGATCAGTGGGGGAACTTGCTGCCACTCTGCACTGAGAGAGGGAGGGAGGGCGATCGGGGCTGGCCACCCAGGTTGGGGGGGGTCAGGGCTGGTTGGGGAGGGAGGTGGAAAAGACATAGGGGCTGACCCGGGACCCAGCAATCGGGGGGTGGGAGGCTCAGTAGACCAGCGATGGGGTGGTTGCAGGGCTGGCCGGCGATTGGGAGGCCGACGATTGGGGGCCACTGCGCATGCGCTGATTTCCACACTGTCAGAGTGGGCCACTGTGCATGGCCAATCTGTCAGCTGATTTCCATGCTGACAGATCAGCACATGCACAGTGGCCGGCTTCCCAGATGGGAATAGGCCCCCCGCCCACTGCTTTTCAGAGGGAATCCCGCTAGGGCACTCTGTGATGCGCAGAGTGTTGGAGATTCATTTTGGAAATCACGCTAAAAAACTGGCAGGAGTTCCTCCCATTTACCCACATGTTGGAAACTTAAAATTTTGGGGGGGGAAAATCCCAGCCCAAAGCTTTGTCAGTAAGCGGAAACTCATGGAAACAGCTGGTTAGGGGCAACACGGAAACAAAGTTAGCTGCGTGACAGGAAACATAGAATTATGGTGGACAGGCATTTTCGGATTGGAGGAATGTCTATAGTGGGGTTTCCTGTGGTTGGTACTAGGACTACTGCTTTTCTTGAGGTGCATATTAATGACCTAAACTTGGTGTACAGGAAACAATTTCAAAATCAGCGGATGACACAAAACCTGGAAATGCTGCAATGTGAGGAGGATAATGATGGTCTTCAAGAGGACAGAGACAGGCAAGTAAAACGAGTAGATATGTTGCAGATGAAATTTAATGCAGAGATGTGTGAAGTAATACATTTTGGTTAGAAGAACAAGGAGAAGTATAAAATAAAGGATACAATTCTATAAAGAGGTGTATGAAAAAGACATTTGGGGGTACATATGCACAGAATGTTGAAGTTGGCAGGGCAGCTTGAGAAATTAGTTAAAAGACATCTGGGATCTTGAGCTTTTTAAATAGAAGCATAAAGTACTGAAACAAGCAAGTTATGAAGAAGCTTGAAGTATTACTAACTTGGCCTTATCTGGAGAACTGTATCCAATTCTGAGGACTGCACATCAGGAAGGATGTGAAGACTTTAGAGAGGGTGCAGAAAGGTTTGAGAGAGATGAAATACTTCAGTTATGTTGATAAACTAGAGGAACTGAAGTTTTTCTCCTTAGAGAAGAGAAGGTTGAGAGGGGATTTGATGGAAGTGCGCATAATCATAAGAGAGAAATTGTTCCTATTGGCAGAACCAAAAGATACTGAGTTAACATGATTAGCCAAAGAACCAACGGCGACAAGAGGAAGTAGTTAGGATTTGGAATGTACTGCCTGAGTGTATGGTGGAATGCCGCTATGCCTTTCAAAAGGGAAATAAATAAACACCTAAAGAGAAATATTTTGCAGAGCTACAAGAAAGGGCTGAGGGTGTGGGATTCACTGAATTGATCTTGTAGAGAGTTGCCGTAAACATGACAGATAAGCAAGACTTCTACTTACAGCAAAGCAAGTGTCACTTACAAGCCCCATCTTTCTTTTCCCACTTCCGTCTTTCCTCCACATTCCCCCACCCTCTACATTCACCGTTCATTCCACTGTCCACAGTCTGATTCATTTGCTCTTCCCTTCTTTTTTATCATTCCTGGTAACTCTGCTCCGTAGTTTTTGGTTCCTTTTTATCTGCTTTTCAACTTCTTTCTCATTCATCTCCTGCATTGTCTTTCTGCACATCTCTTCTCATTATCTTCAGTTCTCTTTCCTCCATGTTTCTCCCTCTGCCTTCTGCTTCTCTCTGAATTTATTAAGTCACAATGCACCTTTCGAAAGATTCCATTATCTCTAGGAATCTAACCAAAGAACATTTTCCCTGTGAGCATGGTGGGCAGGTGAAGACTTCTGTCTGGAGCCCCTAAAACAGCATAAGGCATGAGACAGAAAGTTGCACCTCTTTAAAATTGTCTGGCCTGGAAGACTATCAAAACTCCAGTGGAAATTTACAATGATTTTTCTTCTGTGTTGGGATTGTTGAAAATTCACCAAGCAAGAAGCACGCTTTTCCAGTCTTCCGGGCTTGGCATTTTCTAACAGCTTGAAAGCACTGAAGTTGGTTTTGTGGACACACATAAAGAAGATAGGAGCTAGATCAAAGAAGCTGTGATCTTACACATTCAATCTTAGAAATCCCTGTTGTCCGACATTGGTGCTTTCATATGTTCTTCCATCGAGTGTTGGAATGCATGCTTTACTACGTGATGAATTCACCTTCTTACCAACTTAGCAGGGGTGGCACCTGTCGAATCACTAATACCAATATTACATTGTACACCAGTTTGCTTGCTATCATATTTGATCACAATTACAACAGAATGGAAACTTCAAATTTCCATCAATTCACAAAACTGATGAATGGAGTCCCACAAATTCAGTTTGGAATACAGAAACATAATTGTGATTAGAGGTCTTCAGAAACATAAATACCTTCATCAGTGATGGCATACCACTGCAAGGAATGCTTTTGATATGATGGCCTGTTGAATGATTGGCACTGCAAGTCTCGAAAACCTGGCACTCCTGCAGGACAAGGAGGGTTCTTGCATATCCTGTACTGTACGCGGGAACCCTGACAATTCTTGCCTTCAGGACCAGGCCTGGATGGAAACAAAATAAACAAAATCTCTTTTAGCTCTGAAGAAGAGTCATACAGATTCGAAATGTTAACTCTGTTTCTCTCTCCACATACACTGCCAGACAGGCTGAGTTTTTCCAGCATTTTCTGTTTTTATTTCAGATTTCCAGCATCCACAATATTTTGCTTTTATTTAAGCTGCATGTCTGTTGGGAATGCACTGCTATATTGAGTTATACCTTTTAACTCTGTGGGAAAACCAGCCCTGAATTTCCTGGAGGCTTGAATTCCAATTCTGACAGAGAAAAACAGTTGTTGCAATTTTCCACTGGCCCATAGAAGGCCCTTGACACAATAAGGAGGCCAAGTTGGTGGCAAGGATTCTTCCAACTGATTTCCCGCAGCTCCCACCTCCTTTGCGTTCAGTAATCTGAACACCAGAAACAAATTAGAATATGGAAACACAATATGTTACAGCTTTAAGAATATTACACATTTATGCTGCTAGCCTTCCAGTTATCTCATCAAAGAATTTGAACAAGTTAGTTAAACCACATTTTCCTAGACCAAATCTGTGTTGGCTTCAGTTAATTCACATTTGTTCAATTGCTTGTGAACTCTGTTCTGGATTATCACTTTTCAAAGTGCTCATACCTCAGTGATTAAATTGATTGGCCTGTCGTTTCTAGACTCATCTTTATGCCCTTTTTGACCAAGGCTATAATATTTCCAATCTCCAGTCATAGAGGTTTACAGCATGGAAACGGGCCCTTTGGCCCAACTTTGTTTTGTTAAAACTCCTAAGCTAGTCCCAATTGCCTGCATTTGGCCCATATCCCTCTATACCCATCTTACCCATGTAACTGTCTAAACGCTTTTTAAAAGACAAAATTGTCTCTACTACTACCTCTGGCAGCTTGTTTTCAGTGGGCGGCACGGTAGCACAGTGGTTAGCACTGCTGCTTCACAGCTCCAGGGACCTGGGTTCGATTCCCGGCTTGGGTCACTGTCTGTGTGGAGTTTGCACATTCTCCTCGTGTCTGCGTGGGTTTCCTCCGGGTGCTCCGGTTTCCTCCCACAGTCCAAAGATGTGCGGGTTAGGTTGATTGGCCATGCTAAAAAAATTGCCCCTTAGTGTCCCGGATGTTAGGTTAGAGGGATTAGTGGGTAAATATGTAGGGATATGGGGGAAGGGCCTGGGTGGGATTGTGGTCGGTGCAGACTCGATGGGCCAAATGGCCTCTTTCTGTACTGTAGGGATTCTATTCTATTCTATTCTTGTTCCAGACACTCACCACACTCTGCGTGAAAAAATTGCCCCTCTGGACACTTTTGTATCTCTCCCCTCTCCCTTAAACATATGCCCTCTAGTTTTAGACTCCTCTACCTTTGGGAAAAGATATTGACTATCTAGCTGATCTATGCCCCTCATTATTTTAGAGACCTCTATAAAATCATCCCTCAGCCTTCTACGCTCCAGCCTCTCCTCATAACTCAAACCATCAAGTACCGGTAGCATCCTAGTAATTCTCTTCTGCACTCTTTCTAGTTTAATAATATCCTTTCTATAATAGTATTCCAAGTGTGGCCTTACCATTGTCTTGTACAACTTCAACAAGATGTCCCAACTCCTGTATTCAATGTTCTGACCAATGAAACCAAACATGCTGAATGCCTTCTTCACCACTCTGTCCATCTGTGACTCCACTTTCAATAAGCTATGAACCTGTAGCCCTAGATCTCTTTGTTCTATAACTCCACCCAATGCCTAACCATTAACTGAGTAAGTCCTACCCTGGTTCGATCAAACAAAATGCACCACCTCACATTTATCTAAATTAAACTCCATCTGCCATTCGTCAGCCCACTGGCCCAATTGATCAAGATCCCATTGCAATCAGAGATAACCCTCTTCACTGTCCACTATGCCACCAATCCTATTGACATCTGCAAACTTACTAACCATGCCTCCTATAGTCTCATCCAAATCATTAATATAAATAACAAATAATAGTGGACCCAGCACCGATCCATGAGGCACACTGCTGGTCACAGGCCTCCAGTTTGAAAAACAACCCTCTACAATCACCCTCTGGCTTCTGTCATTCAACCAATTTTGTATCCATTTGGATACCTCACCCTGGATCCCGTGAGATTTAACCTTATGCAACAACCTACCATGTGGTACCTTGTCAAAGACCTTGCTAAAGTCCATGTAGACAACATCAACTGCACTGCCCTCATCTACCTTCTTGCTTACCCCTTCAAAAAACAATCAAATTTGTGAGACATGCTTTTCCACTCACAAAGCCATGCTCACGGTCCCTAATCAGTCCTTGCATCTCTAAATGCCTGTAGATCCTGTCTCTCAGAATACTTTCTAATAACTTACCCACTACAGATGTGAGGCTCACAGGCCTGTAGTTCCCAGGCTTTTCCCTGCAGCCCTTTTTAAACAAAGGCACAACATTTACCACCCTCCAATCTTCAAGCACCTCACCTGTGACTATCGATGATTGAAATATCTCTGCTAGGGGACTAACAATTTCCTCCCTTGCCTCCCACAATGTCCTGGGATACACTTCATTAGGTTCCGAGAATTTATCTACCTTGATGCACTTTAAGACTTCCAGCAACTCATTTTCTGTCATAGGTACACTACTCGAGACAGCACTATTTAATTCCCCAAGTTCCCTGACATCCATGCTATTCTCAACAGTGAATACTGATGAGAAATATTCATTAAGGATCTCATACATCTCTTGTGGATCCACACATAGATGACCTTGTTGATCCTTAAGAGGCCCTACTCTCTCCCTAGTTACTCTTTTGCCCTTTGTGTATTTGTAGAAGCTCTTTGGATTCTCCTTTGCCTTATCTGCCAAAACAATCTTGTGTCCCCTTTTTGCCCTCCTGATTTCTCTCTTAACTCTACTCCTACACCCTCTATACTCTTCAAGGGATCCACTTGATCCCAGTTGCCTTTGCATGTCATGTGCCTCCTTCGTCTTCTTGACAAGGGCCTCAATATTCTGAGTCATCCAGAGTCCCCTACTTCTACCAGCCTTACCCTTCACTTTAATAGGAATGTGCTTAGCCTGAACCCTGGTTAACACACTTTTGAAAGCCTCCCACTTACCAGATGTCCCCTTGCCTTCCCACAGACTCACTCAATTAACTGTTGAAAGTTTCTGCCTGATACCATCAAAATTAGCCTTGCCCCAATTTAGAATTTTAATTTTTGGGCCAGACCTATCATTCTCCATATATCTTAAAACTAATGGAATTATGGTCACTGGTCCCAAAGTGATCCCTCACTAACACTTCTGTCACCTGCCCTTCCTTATTTCCCAAAAGGAGGTCATGTTTTGCCCCCTCTCTAGTCAGGCCATCCACATACTGAATGAGAAATTCCTCCTGAATACACTCAACAAATTTCTCTCCATCCAACTCTCTAATACTATGGCTGCCCCAGTCAATGTTGGGAAAGTTAAAAACCCCGACTATTACCACCCTATTTTTCTTGGAGCTATCTCCTTACATATTTGCTCCTCAATTTCCCACCGACTATTTGGGGGCCTATAGTGCAACCCTATCAAAGTGATTTTCCCCTTCTTACTTCTCAGTTCTACCCATATAGGCTCAGTGGGCGAACCCTCGGATATATCCCCTCTCAGTACTGCCATGATGTTTTCCTTAATCAAAAGTACAACTCCCCCTCCTCTCTTACCTCCTGTTCTATCTTTCCTCTAGCATCTGTATCCTGGAACATTGAGCTGCCAGTCCTGTCCTTCCCTTAGCCATATTTCAGTAATTGCTATAATATCCCAATCCTATGTACCCATCCATGGCCTGAGTTCATCTGCCTTGCCAGTTAGGCCTCTTGCATTGAAATAAATGCAGTTTAATCTGGACTTCCCTTGCTCTCTGTCTTGCTTTTGCCTGATCTGTTTAGAACTAGGATTACTGACACTGCCTTTACTATTTAATGTGCTCTCTTTAACTTATGTGCTGTCCTCAACCTTCTATTCTGTCTCCCTACTGCTTTGGGTCCCACCCCTCTGTCCTACTTAGTAGCCTTCCTGCCCAGTCCACCAGGGCCAAATCTGTCCACATGCCTATGTTAATGCCATTGTTTAACTCCAGAATGCGAGTATTGGACTCCAGTTTCTTGCCCTCAAACTGAACTTTGAATTATATCATACTATGATCTCTCTTCCCTAGAGGATCCTTAACTCTAAGGTCATTAATTAATCCCTGCTCATTACACAATACCAGATCCAGAATAGCCTGCTCTCTGGTTGGTTCCACAACATACTGTTCCAAGAAACAATCTCTAATCCATTCTATGAACTCTCCCTTGAGGCTACCCTTGCCAATTTGATTAATCCAGTCAATGTGCATATTAAAATCAACCTCGATTATTGCTGTACTTTTCTCACAAGCTCCCAGTATTTCTCGGTTTATACTGTGCCCCACTGCAGAACTACTCATTGGGGACCGAAAGATTACTCCCACCAAGGCCAACACCAGCACCATCTCAATGGCATGGTCCTTCTGGTTGGGAAAAGCAAGGGCTTGCAGCCATGGGTGTTCACAGTGGGAGAGAGGGGAAGTCAT
The DNA here is from genome assembly GCF_964213995.1 of Mustelus asterias. Lineage (NCBI taxonomy): Eukaryota > Metazoa > Chordata > Chondrichthyes > Carcharhiniformes > Triakidae > Mustelus > Mustelus asterias. Next base: position 56,088,545 of record NC_135806.1, on the reverse strand, counting down.
GGAGCACCAGCTGTATGTTGCTGCCAGCCGATCCCTCCATGAATGCCCACAAAGGAAGGACCTTCACCGGGAGTCACTGGAAGGCTGCCAGTGTTTACCTAGCCATCCCCTCACATGGCAATGGACCCTCCTGACATGGTCTAAATGCCTGTGGGAGGAGGGAAGTGGCTTTTAATTGACTACTTAAGTTGGGTCTTCATATTTATTGCTGTGCAATTGCAGCTTTCATGGAACCATATTTAAATTAACCACATAAAATGTGTTTTTAAAAGTTTTAATGTTAGCATTTCACGAACATTAAAGTGTAATGCTCACTTGGGTGAAAACATTCATCCACAGAGCTCTGTCACTCTCCTATAAAAATGCAAGTTGCAAAATGATTTTGGAAACTGGAAAAATGGCCTTAAAAGTTTAATTTTAACAGTATTCATTAAAATGCATGATTGTTGTGCACTGCCATCCCTCAAAGGACAGATCCAGGTTTGCGTGGCTAAACCAATACCATTTCTAATTATAGAAGGAAGTGTTAATGACTACCTACAAACAGATTTCCAAATCTTTAAAAGCATTTACAGGAGGGCAATCAGACAAAATCTGATGGGGGATGTATTAGGACAGGTAACTAAATGCTTGATTTGAAGAGGCAGGTAAGGAGAATCTTCAAGAAAAAGAAAGGATTAGGGCCAAAGCAACTGAAGGCAGGGCTGCCAGTGGTGAGTGAAGTTTATTTATTTATTATTAGTTACAAGTAGGCTTACATTAACATTGCAATGAAGTTACTGTGAAAATCCCCTAGTCGCCACACTCCAGCACCTGTTCGGGCACATTGAGGGAGAATTTAGCATGAGCAATGCACCTAACCAGCACATGTTCCAGATTGTGGGAGGAAACTGGAGCACCTGGAGGAAACACACGCAGACACGGGGAGAGAATGTGCAGACTCCACACAAATCAAACCTTTAACCCTGAAGATGTGAGGCAGCAGTGCTAACCACTGTGAAGCAAGTAGGGGATGAAGAAAGTGTTGGAGGACATCAGAATTCTCAAGGGTTGTCAGCCTTGAGCAGGTTTTGGAGATCGGGAAGGGTGAGGTCATTTGATTTGAAGGCAAAGATGAGACAGATTTTAAGACAAGGATGATCATTTTAAATGTGAGATGTTGGAAATTGAACCAATGTCGGACAGTGAACACAGATCTGATGGATCAGCAGGATCTGATGCAATTTTGAATCATAGAATCCCTACAGAGGAAGCCATTCAGCCCATCGAATCTGTACTGACTCTCCGAAAGATCATCTTACCCAGGCCTACATGGCCCCCACCCTCCCTTCCCTATCCTCGTAATCCCACGCATTTACCATGGCTAATCCAGCACCTTAAAATTGGACATGGTTGGACCAGTTTTCTGGTGGATAAGTAAATTAGGTTATTATAGAATTTTTAAAGAATTCATTCATGGAATTTGGGCATCAATGCCTAGGCCAGGATTTATTGCCAATCCTCAACTGCCCTTGAGATGATGATGGTGGACTGGTTTCTTGAACTATTTCCCACATGTTTTATTCAAGTATTTTAAGCAATAGATTATTAAACAATATGGATGAAAACAATAGTCAAGATAGTTGAACTGGCTTACCTTGCATTATCACATTTACGCTGACGGAAGTGTACGCCTATATTACATGTTCTACTACAAGTACTCCATATGCTCCATATACTCCATTCTCCATCTATCTGGTCAGGAAGAGGTGTCTTACTAATACATTCACCAACCTTACACCACTGCAAATGGAAAGAAATTACCTTCATTATTCTTACATGCAACATGCTGAGTCATCCATTTATAATACATTTAAATTCACACAAGAAAATTACCAATAGAGGCAGATTTTCATCAATTGTAAATTTGTTCGATTTGCAAGTAAATTTGTAAGTTAGTTAACAGATATGGAAAATATTACTCAACAACTTCTTGAGGAAATTAGATATGTTATATGGTGATCTGTAAAGGAAACTTTCCAAGTAATATAAGTATGTTTCCACCTTAAATTCAAATTTATCATGATCTAGCTCAATGCTACCTTTGTGCTGCCTGATTCTTGTTGAAATAAGTTGCAAAAGGTTTGATCCAAAGGTATTCCCAAGAATGAAACAATTGTAGGAGAAACTACTTGGAAAGGTAATATGCTACAGCAAAACGCAATAGCATTTGGAATTTCTTCCTGCGAGCGAGCAGGTTAGTGGTGGGGAGGACACGTGCCTACCCATGTAACATGACTGCTAACTCACTGGACGGGATTTTATGGCCTTGCTTGGGCGAGAACATAAAATCCCACCTGAGGCCAACGGAGATTTCTTTTCTGGGAACTTCGGCCACTCCGATTCTGGGGCAGGCGAGGTGGTAGGATTTTGGCCATTATGTTTACCTGCAGGGGCCCTAAATTGTTTATGCAGAATGAGTCAGGAACATTAATACTGTTTTCCATTTGTTTACCACTGATAGTAGTGAGGAGGCAATTAGAGTACTTTTTCTTCCTAGAGAGCAAGAGCATCAAGGGGAAGAATGTTTGCGTTGAGGTGCCACAGCAGGAAGAATGCTAAGATTCTTCGATACATCTGTGGATATGTTACTCACTGAAATATAGGCTAGAAAGGGGATAACTCTAACAATGGATGGGCAGAATCTCCTTAAGAAAGTGGCTCATGTCCTCTGGGAAGGAGGTGGCTGTGGCAGTCAGTATAATGGTCATCGCTCCAAGATGCTGCAATAGATTCAGTTGCCGAGGTAAATCAGAGCACTTGACTCAATGCATATCATATGCCAATGATCAAACTTCATTCATCTCGGCCAGAAATTTCCAGCCTTTCATTCTGGTGGGATCTTCCAGTCCTGCTGACATGAACAGAGATTTCAATGGCTCGCTGGCTGGAAAATTCCAGAATTCCTTTCCAAAACATCTGCTCGTCGTGGGAGAAATGGATTTATTTAATGGGAAGCCTCTGGAAATGGTGAAGCATCACTTGAACTCTTGCACTCCTAACTCTCATGTTCTGCCAGGAGGAATTCTATTTTGTTTTGAAGGACAGATGCCACATCTATGGGACTTGCCATCATGGGGTGAATACACTCATGAGAGGGAAACACAGTTCTGTATGCCACTCACAATCCTTTAACATTGTACTTCCGTCCTACAGAGGAGAACGTGCAAAATAAATGCAATAGGAGAAGAATGGTTACTTGAAGTCATGAGTTTGCATGAAGTAAAGGCTCTGTGTATAGTCAGGGTAATGTTCTCGGCCCAACCATCTTCAGCTGCTTCATCAATGACCTTCCTTCTACCGTAAGGTCCGAAGTGGGAATGTTCGCTGATGATGCACAATGTTCAGCACCATTCCCGACTCCTCAGATACTGAAGCAGTTCATGCTCAAATGCAGTATGACCTCATCAATATCCAGGCTTCAGCTGACAAGTGGCAAGGAATATCCGCAACACACAAATGCCAGGCATGGCCACCTCCAACAAGAGAGAATTTAAACATCACCCCTTGACACTCTATGGCAATACCACAACTAAATCTCGCACTATCACTATCCTGGAGGTTACCATTGACCAGAAACTGATCTGGACTAGCTATATGAATGCTGTGGCCATAACAGTCGGTCAGAGGCTAGGAATCCTGTGGCGAGTAACTCACCTCCTGACTCCTCAAAGCCTGTCCACCATCTACAAGCCACAAGCCAGGAGTGTGATGAAATATTCTCCACTTGTCTGGATGAGTGCAGCTCCAACAACACTGAAGAAGCTTGGCACCATCCAGGACACAGCAGCTTGACCAGTACCCCTGCCACAAACATTCAGTCCCTCCACCACTGACGAACAGTAGCAGCCAGGTGTACCATCTACAAGATGCACTGCAGGAACTCACTAAATCTCATTAAACCCAGGACCACTCCCATGTGGAAAGACAGGAGCAGCAGATACCTGCAAACACCAACACCTGGAGGTTCGCCTCCAAGTCCTTTACTATCCTGACTTGGAAATATATTGCCATTCTTCGCAGTTGCTGGATGAAAATCTTGGAATTCCCTCCCTAACGGCACCAGGGGATGTATCCACACCTGAGGGACTACAGTGGTTCAAGAAAGCAGCTCACCAATTCCTCAAGGACAACTGGGGTTGGGCCATAGACCCTGGCTCAGCCAGCAATGCCCATATTTCAAAAATGAATAAAAAGGACAGACACATGAGACAAACTGCAGGAGATGATGTGTTGACTGGGCAATTCCAGCTTTCTGTGCTTTTTTGAAAGCCTTTAATCTTAGCTAGTTTGTTTTCAAAGAAAAATCCACAATGCGCATACTAATTAAATTTTTCTGTTTCTGACACCATGAGGGGTGTTCCGAAGGAAGAGGTCGACCATACTGATGGCCACCTAGACATTTTTAGTGACAAAAGACCTGCCATGTCCAGATCCAGATCCATAACTACAGCTGTGCCCTCACCAACTTCACAGCATTGTCATTCGCTTCAGCAACTGCTCAGAGACACTCACTGGAGAGGAAGTTGTTGACGAGTCAGGGGGGCTTTCACTGCTTAAAGTGAATTGTGAATATGGAAGTGGAAGAAAGAAAGAAGTTTATACAGTTCTTTTCATGAACTCAGGCCTTTCCAAAGAACTTTACAACCAGTGGAGTACTTTTGAAGTGTAATCATGGTTATAATGTAGGGAACACAACAGCACTCAGAAGAGCCCCATAAACATGGAGGTAAGGATCAGATAATCTCCTTAAATGCCAGAACACCAGGGATAACTTCAGATAATGTCTTGGGATTTTTTACGTCCACCTGAGAGGACAGACGGTGTCTTGTTATAGAATCATAGAATCCTACAGTGCAGAAGGAGGCCATTTGACCCATCGAGTCTGCACCAACCACAATCCCACCTATGCCCTATGGAATTTAAACTTTAACTCCTCCTTTGGGTCGCTATGAATTTTTATCTGAATATACTCCTGTGAAGCACCTCAGAATATTTTTAACCATGTTAAGTGTGCTATATAAATGCAAGTTGTTGTTGTCCACTGTCAAAGACTTCTATTTCCTTCATAACCAAACTTTTCCCTGCTGTCATCCAATTCCAGAACATTGAAAGCATGAACAGAAATGAATCACAACTCTATCTGGTAAAGCCATGTGCGTGTCCCAGAACCTAAAGGTGAATATTCACCAGTGCAAGGAATAGGTTCTAAGGTGCTACTGGATGGCACATTTCAAGCTGACTGGTCTTGATCAAATTCCCCGATGGAAAATAACCCCATGCATCTACCTAGCTAGTCCCCCTGACACTAAGGGGCAATTTAACATGGCCAATGCACCTAACCTGCACATCTTTGGACAGTGGAAGGAAACCGGAGCACCCGGCGGAAACCCATTCAGACACGGGGAGAATGTGCAAACTCCGCACAGACAGTGACCCAAGCCAGGAATTGAACCCGGGTCCCTGGTGTTGTGAGGCAGCAGTGCTAAGCACTGTGCCACCATGCCGCCCACAATTGTTTGGACATTTCATCAAACGGACAGCATCTCCAACAATGCAGCACTCCCTCGGTACTGTAATTTTGTACTCAAGTCCAGAGATGAGAGTACTTGTGCTGTGGGAGGCTGGAGATTAACCAGCTAGAAAGCCAAATCTCAGAAACGCAATTTCAAAGGAATGGCGATTTGGGGCTTCAATCTTGTTTGAAAGCAGTGAAGATAGTTTTGATGCTTGAGATGCTGAGGGAATGAGTCAAGCTCATTGCCTGTAGCTGCAACATACTGTAGGACGTTTCTCAACGTATATAAAACATGCTGGAGAGTTTGAATGTACGTGAGATTTTGAAAGCAGTAAAGTGAAGAAGGTTATCTCCAATTGCAACAGGATCTTGATCAATTGGGCCAGTGGGCTGATGAATGGCAAATGGAGTTTAATTTAGATAAATGAGAGGTGATGCATTTTGGTAGACTGAACCAGTGCAGGACTTACTCAGTTAATAGAACATAGAACATTACAGCGCAGTACAGGCCCTTCGGCCCTCGATGTTGCGCTGACCAGTGCAACCAATCTAAAGCCCCTCTAATCTACACTATTCCAATATCATCCATATGTTCATCCAATAATCATTTGAATGCTCTTAATGTTGACAAGTCCACTACTGCTGCAGGCAGGGCATTCCATGCCCTTACTACTCTCTGAGTAAAGAAACTACCTCTAACATCTGTCCTATATCTCTAATGGTAGGGTGTTGGGGAGAGTTACAGAACAAAGAGATCAAGGGATACATGTTCATAGCTCCTTGAAAGCGGAGTCACAGGTGGACAGAGTGGTGAAGGCGGCACTCGGCATGCTTGGTTTCATCGGTCAGAACATTGAACATAGAAGTTGGGACATCTTGTTGAAGTTGTACAAGACATTGGTAAGGCCACACTTGGAATATTGTGTACAGTTCTGGTCACCCTATTATAGAAAGGATATTATTAAACTGGAAAGAGTGCAGAAAAGATTTACTAGGATGCTACCCGGACTTAATGGTTTGAGTTATAAGGAGAGACTGGATAGACTGGGACTTTTTTCTCTGGAGCATGAAAGGCTGAGGGGTGATCTTATAGAGATCTATGAAATAATGAGGAGCACAGATCAGCTTGATAGTCAATATCTTTTCCCAAAGGTAGGGGAGTCTAAAACTAGAGGGCATAGGTTTAAGGTGAGAGGGGAGAGATACAAAAGTGTCCAGAGGGGCAATTTTTTCACACAGAGGGTGGTGAATGTCTGGAACAAGCTGCCAGAGGTAGTAGTAGAGGCGGGTACAATTTTGTCTTTTAAAAAGCATTTAGACAGTTACATGGGTAAGATGGGTATAGAGGGATATGGGCCAAATGCAGGCAACTGGGATTAGCTTAGGGGTTTAAAAAAAAAGGGCGGCATGGACAAGTTGGGCTGAAGGGCCGGTAAACCTCTATGACACCAGAAAAGGAGCTTCTAGAAATGTTGGTGACTTCCAGATTGTCAATCCGAACACAACATTTTCAAAGGACTTCCAAGATTTGATCAAGACCAGTCAGCTTGAAATGGTGCCATCCAGTAGCAGCTTAGAACCTAATCCTGCAGTGGTGAATATTCACCTTTAGGTTCTGGGACACACACACATGGCTTTACCAGATAGAGTTGTGATTCATTTCTGTTTATGCTTACAATGTTCTGGATTTGGATGACAGCAGGGAAAAGTTTGCTTATGAAGGAAATAGAAGTCTTTGGCAGTGAACAACAACAACTTGCATTTATATAGCACCCTTAACATGGTTAAAATACTCTGAGGTGCTTCACAGGAGTGTATTCAGACAAAAATTCATAGCGAGCCAAAGGAGGAGATAAAGTTTCAAGTTTTAAAGTTTATTTATTAGTCTCACAAAAAAAGCTTACATTAACATTGCAATGAAGTTACTGTGGAAATCCCCTACTAAGATAAGTGAAGATTGGAAAGGTGTATAATAACAGGCAGATGTGAAAATTTAATAACAAAATATGAGAGAAAAGTTAGTCAAAATGAAAATAAACTGAATAACTGAAGGATAAAGCATAAAAGTGAGAGTTCACTTTGAACTTACGTTGATTAATTATCATCTAGGTGCAACTGAATGTTTATTAATTCATACTCTTTACAACTGTTTAATTGCAATGTGTACAATTTATCAAAATGGCTTGTTTGGGGTTGCAAAGTTTCATGGTCATTCTGTCAAAATTGGAATTGACCATAACTGAATACAATGAAATGCAAAGCAAATTAAAGATGATTGCTACTTCTGGTGAATCACCAACAATACATAACTTGACAAATTACTGTTTAAAAAATAATCAAACCTCAAACAGCGACTCACACTACCTGCACTATAAAATTAAATTTCAAATTCGCTCAGTTAACAAATATGACATCAGGCTGTGTGTGATTGTTTTGGTTTATGGGCTCAAGAAAGTCTTTAATCGTTTTATTTTGATGTATGATGGATACTGAAATCAACTATGTAACTGCTCCATCAGTTAAATCAGTAGGCATAATTGCAGGTTAAGACTTTATCTCTTCCTGCTGATTTCGAGGGATGAGGGTAACTATCTTAATTTTGATAGGTTCAGGACGCATTATATTATCACTGGCTCATCTCAAGGGAAGGTGTGTGTATTGCTGAGCCAGCTTGCCACTGCATGATTCACAGTGCCAACTGAAGATAGTGGGGACGATTCTCCCAAAAGAATGCTAAGCACTGAATTGGCGGGAAAAATGGTGTAATTCACGATTGTTTTTTCAGTGGGAGTTCAGACTCGAATCTCCCACACTCTGTGCAATGCAGAGGTCACAATCGTGAATATCATTAAAAGCTCGGGGAGCAGAGGCCTATCCACGCCAGAGTCTGACAGTTCTGGAACTCTGCGCATGCGCAATGGCCCCAATCTGTCAGCCTCCCGTTTGCTGGCCAGCCTGGGACCCTCGCAGTGCTGCCCCTCTCGCTCCCCCCATTGCCCCGATCACGGCTCACACAAGCATTCCCGGTCCAGACCTGACCCCACCTCCCATCCCGGAGCACCCTGATTACCAGCCCTCCCACCAGCAGTGACGATCCTCTCCCACCACAGTTGGCAGACCGCTCCCCCCCCTCCCCCAGCCCATCTGATCACTGGCCTCCCTCCAGCCCCAATTGACCCCCATGCAGAGCGGCAGCGGAGCCCCCCAACCCTACCGATCACCACTAAGCCCTGCCCACAACAGGCCCCGCCCTCTTGGCAATGTCTGATGGGCAAAGCCAAAGACCATGGGCACTTTGTCCCTTGGGCAGTGGCAGGGGGCACAGGCTGGCACTGCCAGGATGGCCATGCCCAGGGGGCAGAACCACCCCCACCGCCTGATCCCCTGGGGGCCCCGATTGCTCTGACGGGGTCTCCCGCTAGTTCCCTGAAATTGGGGAGGTACTGTAAATTCCGCCGGAGTGAAATACTCCTGGCAGGGTGGGAGATGCTATCGGCCCGGAGAATTCAGTCCCGGACCTGATAATGACATTAAAATTACAAGAAAAATAGATTTAAATCACTTACCTAGTCTTCCCGCCAGTTTCTAGCATGGTCTCGACTGCGCCTGCTCTCCGGCGGTGGAAGATGCGCATACGTCAGGAACACTTGCGCGAATCCCGCCAATACGCGCATCTCCCAACCCGACATGCCAAAAAAATTAGCACGTAGCAATGGGAAAATGGTGTCCAACATGTTTTTAATAAAAGCTTTAAATTTTGTTAAATTCCATTTTTGTCATACTGAATGACAGCAATGCATCTTCATGCTTTGAACCAGATTTACTAAGGAGCAAATAATGAAATATAATGGATTGTGATCATTCATGTTTAAGTATAACATGACCATCCATATAGAATCATAGAATTCCTACAGTGCAGAAGGTGGCCCTTCAGCCCATTGAACCTGCACCAACAACAATCCCACCCAGGCCCGATCCCCGTAGCTCCCACATATTTACCCTGCTAATTATCCTGACACTAAGGGTCAATTAACCACGACCAATCAACCAACCAGCACATCCTTGGAGTATGGGAGGAAATTGGAGAACCCTGAGAGAACGTGCAGACTCCACTCAGTCACCTAAGGCCGGAAGTCAACCTGGGTCCCTGGCGCTGTGAGGCAGCAGTGCTAACCACAGTGCCACCCGTATCTGGATGCTTATATGTATATGTCCAATGTTATTTCTGATGGAAAATCCCGGAGGTGGCATTTAGTGGCAAGTTGGTAGCAGATATCCACAATGACAAGGAAATCTAATATTTGGAAAGAATTTTGTTTTTCTGTTTTGGAGGGAAATTTCCAAGAATTGGAAATTATGAGGTGCATTCATTTGTGCTTCATGCACGTGTGGACTGTACCCAAGGAATAGAATATTCCTTGAAGCCTAGGTTAGTAAAATTAACACAGATATATTAAATTCTAAATCATGAGAGAATTGGTTTATTTCTGCGGTTGTTACACTGAGTCACACCTCCATATCACTTGTTCGCATTTTTTAAAGACATCAGACATGCAAAGACAACATAAAAAAGACTAACATTACATGTGTGAACCAATCCCAAAATTGGAATTGGCATTCGTTCCTATTCTGAATGGTCGCATACTGCCAGTCCAGGTCAATGCCATCATCCTCAGACCAATGTCATTGCCCCCAGTCCAACGCCACCATTTCCAGCCCACTGCCAGAGCTTCTATGCCAATCCCACCTTAGTGACAATGAATATCCTCTTCTATTTACATTCTATTTATTTCTATGCTGATTCAGAATCAAATGTAAAAGACAATTACATTTAAAGCTGTTTAATTTCAGTACAGTTTTTCTCTGTAACTGCGTTTCTCTCATCACTATAATTAAATTAATTCCTTGTGAAAGGAAGGCTGACTGAATTGTCTCTTGTGCAATTGGCACTAATTTCAGAGACTGAGGAACGATGCAGTATTTCAGTTCATCTTTACTCTGATATTGAAAAGTGATTTGGCTGGCGATTGGTATGCTGCTGCATTGTTTTCTGACAAATGATAGTGTTTTAGGTTTATCTACATCATTTCCACAGCTTTGATAACATGTAAAGCAAGCACAGTTAACTGATAAAAAAAAACCTTCTCGTGTTTGAAATGGGTCACTGGCAAAGGGATCACTTACAGCACACAACTTGAATAGGAATTATTTATTATTGCGGAGCATAAAATCCTTGCTAGGTTGTAACATTAATTGACAGGTAAGAAAAACACCATGGGGCAGGATTTTCTGTGCACCCCGCCGCGAAAGGAGGTGGCCTGCCATTGGTCAGCAGAGGGATCCTCTGGTCCCACTGGTAATGGAGGTGGCCTGCCATTGGTCGGCGGAGGGATCTTCTGGTCCCACCATCGTCAATAGGGTTTTCTCATTGAATACACCCCTTGCCGCTGGGAAATCCGCAGCGGGGGTGCACTGTCGGCAGGTCCAGAAGATCCCACCAGCATGAACGGCCAATAAGTTCTGGCCCATGTATGTTTAATTGCACAGCCCCAAGATTGTAACTTTTTAGTATCCTGAAAATGAACCCTGAGAGATTTTAAAAAGTCACTTGTGCATTATGAACATGGAATTTGACTGACAACTGACATTCCCTTTATCTGTACACTATGATCTTGGACTTTAGAAGTGTGTGGAATGAAAGGTATGACCTGAAGGCAGGGGAAATGCAAATCGGGAGAGATAGCTAAACAGTGGCTAAGTTAATAATTCCCAAAATTCTCCCACTTTTCCGGTGGCATTCCACTGATGGTGTTTTCTGGTGCTTTGCGAATTCTGGAAATCCATCCACTCAGAACTGTCTTTAAATAAAAAACATGAAATCTATGATCTCACGGCAGGTTATGATTACCAGCGAGGAACCTTTTTCCTGGAATGTAACTGCAGTGGACTGTCAAATATTGCAAACTTAAAGCCAATCTAAAGACATAATGACAATGTTTGTCTTTTAATGGTGATTACTTTTACCATGTGCTGTCGAAGTAGTGCACTTGTGAGAGCAGACATCAAATGTGAAAATTATTTCTATGGAAGGGAATCTAGTGACATGTTTTATTGCATTTCTCGGTGAATATTTACTTAGTAGTAAAGGCATGCATTCCGTAGCAAAAATGTAACCATTAGCTTAATGGTTATACTATAATTTATACAATGATAAGAATTAGCTTCTCTCACAGAAATTAAATAAGACATATTTTAGTTGTCACTTGCTCTTCAAAAATCTTGTGAAATACTGACTGAACAGTACACACTTGCAACTCAATTTTTCTCAAATTGGTTGAACTTGATTTAAGGGCGATTAAAACATGATGAATGGCACTGGAACCTTTTGTGCTGTTCCTGAAGGACTGCACCGCCAGTTCAGACCTGCAATGTAATGCAGCAGCTCATAATCAGAACTGATCACTATTGCCTCGGTAACTGGTCATATATTTCAGTCCTGTTCATTCATTTTCTTCACTCTATTTTTCCAAATAGCCATTTGCCTGAGGAAAACAGTAACTTGTCCATAATTTATTTTAGTCCCATTAACACACCAGCCACATACTTTAGTAGTGCGCCTATAGATGTAGCTTGTAAGTACACGTAGGAATGACATTCCTGTCAACTGGTGACAAGGAAGGTTCTGCTGTAGGCTGTTGTCTGCAATAAGATTTATTTCTACCTTCGTCGATCTTAACAGACTGAGTTCATCATGATAATAACATCTGTCTTTCTTTTATGCATGATGGGTCTGTCACTAGAAACAGAGATTGCCCATTGAAATTCAGAATTAACAGATCCACTTACATGGCTAAATTTATGTTCCTTGGATCATTTCCTTAAATTAGCTAATGTATCATTGAGTTATAATAAGATATTTCATAGAACATTTCCTTCAAGATAAAAACAATACATATTTAGGTGGAAAGGATGTGTTAGTTTTCCTGACCCCAGAATTGTTTATTTCCCAATGCAAGAGCTCGAAAAAACAGGGCAGAAAACCCATTATGCTCTTTCCACTTCACATTACTTAGGAAATAGGAACAGGAATAGGCCATTCAGCTCCTCGGGCCTGTTCCACCATTCAACTGGATCATCTACCTCAATGCCATTTTCCCACACTGTATCCATAGCCCATCTAGAAATCTATCAATCTCTGTTTTGAACATAATCAATGAGTGAGCTTCCACACTCTGCTGGAGTAGAGAATTCTAAAAATTCTCCCTCCTTTGAGTGAAGAAATTCCTCGTCATCTCAAGTCTTAAATGACTTGCCCCTTATTCCAAGACTGTGTTCTCCAGTTCTAGATCCTCCAGGCAGGGGAGACACCCTTTCGGCTTCTACCCTGTCGAGCCCTGTAAGAATTTTGTATGCTTCAATGAAATCATCTCTCATTCTCCTAAACTCTAGGGAATACATGCTCAGTCTTCTCACTGTTTCCTCGTAGGACAGTCCCCCCTTCCAGGAATTCGTCTGGTGAACCTCCGCTGCACTCCTTGCCTAAGGAAGGATATACTTGCTATAGCGGGAGACCATGCATGTAGCCCAATCCATCACGCAAACCAGGCTCCCATCCATTGACTTTGTCTACACTTCCCGCTGCCTCGGCAAAGCAGCCAGCATAATTATGGACCCCACGCACCCCGGACATTCTCTCTTCCACCTTCTTCCATTGGGAAAAAGATACAAAAGTCTGAGGTCACATACCTACTGACTCAAGAACAGCTTCTTCCCTGCTGCTGTCAGGCTGTTAAATGGACTTACCTTGCATTAAGTTGATCTTTCTCGACACCCTAACTATGACTGTAACACTACATTCTGCACTCTCTCATTTCCTTCTCTATGAACGGTATGCTTTGTCTGTATAGCGTGCAAGAAACAATACTTTGCACTGTATGTTAATGCATGTGACAAAAATCAACCAAATCAAAACTGTCCACAATACTCCTCGTGCAGTCGATACTAACATTCTATACAAGTGAAGAAATACATTTTTACTCCTGTAATAAAATCCTCTTAAAACAAAGGCCAACATACCGCTTACCTTCCTTAATGATTGCTGCACCAGCACATTAGCTTTCAGTGACTCATGAACAAGGACATCTCGGTCCATATGGATATTAACACTTCCCTATCTCTCACCATTTAAGAAATACTTTGCACCTGTCCCTCCTACCAAGGTAGATAATGTCACATTTACCCACGTTATATTTTATCTGTCAAAAAAAAATCCAATAGGTTTGTCAAACATGATTTCCCATTCATAAATCCATGCTGAGTCTGCCCAATCAGATCATTATTTTCCAAGTGTCCAGTAATCACATCTTTTATAATAGATTCGAGCATTTTCCGGACTATTGATGTCAGGCTAATAGGATTGGAGCTCCCTGCTTTCTCTCTTCCTCCTTTCTCAAAGTGTGGCTTCATTTGCCACCTTCCAGTCTGCAGGCACCATTCCAGAGTCGATACAATTTTGAATGATGTTCACCAATGCATCCACTATCTCTAACACCACCTCTTTCAACACTCTGGCATGTAGATCATCTGGTCCCAGGAATTCATTAACGTCCAGTCCCATTAAGATCTTCAATACTATCAATTATACTAATACCAATTTCCTTCAGTACATCATTCTCATTAGTGACTTGGTTTGTGATTATCTCTGCGGGACCTTTTGTATTTTCCTCCATGTAGACAGACACGAGTAATTATTTAGCTACTCTGCTATTTCTCTATTCTCCATTAAAAATGCTCCTGTCTCTGCCTGTAATGGATACACATTTGCTGAGATTCCCAGGCCAATGCATTTGTGCCTGTAAAAGGTACAGCCTCAAATATATTCATTTAGATAAGATGAGAGAGAGCATTCCCACCCCATCTGTCTCATTTTCCTGTCGAATGCCCAGTTGCATGGGCATGCAAAGATTAATTACCAAAAGTGCTCATTCTTGATATCTTTTTAGTGAACCATTACTTTCTGTGGATCTAATGCCTTCCAATATGGGATTTCTGGGACTGTACATGATACTTGAACATAGAACCAGGACCGTCCAATGCCATGTACAAATCCAATGCACTTTGCTGTATTTCCATTTAATAGCCCCAAATCCAGATCCTCACTGACTTTTTTGTTGTCATTTTCTTTCTTAAACAGTGTGGTTACATTTCATAGAATTTGCAGTGCAGAAGGAGGCTATTTGGCCCATTGAGTCTGCACCGACCACAATCTCACACAGGCCCTATCCCCATAACCCCATGCATTTACCCTAGCTAGTCGCCCTGACGCTAAGGGGCAATTTAGCATGGCCAATCCACCTAACCCACATATCTTTGGACTTTGGATTTCTGCCGAGGAAGGAAAAGAGGGTGTGAAGGGTGTCATCATATTTCCAATTTTGGACATTTTTGGTAAATCATAGATAGTGATGCTATGAAAAATAGCCTTTTACAATGGATGGTCACAAGTCTTACTGAATCCCTTTCTATTGGCTAGGCTGGTGAACATCTTCCAGCACTAAGATGTCATGCAATGGTTGAAGGTAGTGATAGTGGCTACATCCTACTGCAGCTGCATAATTTATCCTGTCAGCCTCCTACCCTCATTGACAAATAACTGTTTCCTCCTTCTGGTATTTGTGATAATGAAAACGCTACAGAATAGCAAGTCAACTTTGGAGTTTTGGACTAAACTGGATACCTCAGTCATGCTTCTTTTCATCTCAGTATGTTGTTCCTTCCACTATTAAAATTGATCGTATGCTCCATTAAAGAGCACGTTAAACTCTAGTTTTTCTGCTCCAACACACTTCCCCCCAACGCCCATCCACCCCACCCAGAATCAGGCTTCAAATAATGGTGCTTTAATTGCAGTGAAAGTGTGACAACGACCTTCAAAAAGAAAGTAAAGGGGAATCAGAGCAAGGTCTCAGCACTGATTCCTGTCTGATGTGAGCACAGTCTTTGAGGAGAATCTAGGCTTAGATTCTCTTGGAATACTATGAAAACGTTTGGTATCCTTATCCAAGGAAAGATATACTGGCATTGGAGGCAGTCCAGAGAAGATTCACTAGGTTGATCCTGGGTGTAGAGGGATTTTCTTATGAGGAGAGGTTAAGTAGGTTGGGCCTGTACTCATTGGAGTTTAGAAGAATCAAAGGTGACCTTATTAAGATATGTAATTCTCGGGACGGTTGACAGGGTAGATATTGAGAGGTTGTTTCCCCTTGTGAGAGAGCCTAGGACCAGAGGGCATAATCTTCAAGGGTAAGGGGTCACCCATTTAAGACAAGATGAGAAGAGATTTCTTCGCTCAGAGGGTGGTGAATGTGTGGAATTCTTTACCACAGAGAGCTGTCGAGGCTGGGTAACTAAGTATGTTCAAGGCTGAGACAGGGAGATTGTTAATCAGTCTGGTTATGGGTTATGGGGATAAGGGTTATGGGGATAAGACCAGAAAGTGGAATTGAGGATTATCATATCAGATCAGTCATGGTCTCATTGAATGGCGAAGCAGACTCAATGGGCCTAATGGCCTATTTCTGCTCCTATGTCTTATGGTCTTATAGACCTCCTATTGCAAAGCTTTGTATATTGGGAGACAGCACAACCAATTTGCAAGTTGGATGATTCTTTTCATTCTTTAAATAGGTCGAAAATTATGTGGTCAATGAATTGGGCATCAATTGAATCCCTGTCATTTGTCCCCATTGTGCAAATTTAAATTGTAAAATTCATTCCAGTGTACACAGAGTAATAAATAGAACCTCCTGAAATTATCAGTGGGCAAGCGTATCATCCAATGTTACTGGACCACACAAAAAATGGAGAGCTCTCTTAATCTCATAGACAATTGACCATCAGGTGCTGTGGTATGCCCACCACCTGAAACAAATTTCTATCTATATTTTCCTGAGGCTCTCCCTTTTTTCTGAACCATTACTCCCAGAAAACAAACAGTAAGAAAAAATGGGTCATGCTCAGGTTAAGACGAGTGAGGTAATGCAATGATCAGTGTTTGGCTCCAGATATTTATAATCCAAATCAATGATTAGGACGTGGGGAAGGAATGTAATATTTCCAATTTTGCTGATGCCATAGAACTAGGTGTGGGAGTTATGAAGAGGATCATAGAATCCCCACAGTGCAGGAGGAGGTCATGTGGCCCATCGAGCCTGCACTGACAACAAGCCTACCCAGGCCCTATCCTGTCGTCCCAAGCCAGTCCCCCTCATACTAAGGGGCAATTTACTATGGCCAATCCACCTAACCTACACATCTTTGGATGGCCTCCTTTTGCACTGTCGGGATTCTATGATTCTAGATTGACAGATGCAGCTGTGATTGAGATATCGTCTAGTTTTGTGCAAACATGGCAAGTTCCAGGATCCCTCCTCAAAACTGATAGGAATTGTTGGTTGGAGAGTGATGGGGGTGTGGTGCATTTAGCAGCGTACGAGGCGAGTGGTGCAGTTGGTGGGATCTGGTACATGGAGATACTTTCACAGACCATGACCAACTAGATCTTGGAATTTTATGCGACACCGCAGCCAGATCCTTAGGCTTGACTCCTGGTAGTGACCACCATGGTTACCTAATCCTACTGCCATCTGAGAGTTTGTCTGGAAGGGCTCTTGTCCCCCTGTGGATAGATTGCATCGCTCCTCCTCAACACAAAACCTCCATTGCAGCAGTGGATATTCTCAAAATACGTTCTTTCCAATGCTGTGTCACTCTTCCGTCTTCCCAGGTCAGGATCAGTTGTAAGGCATGAGGTGGAGATGCCGGCATTGGACTGGGGTGAGCACAGTAAGAAGTCTCACAACACCATGTTAAGGTCCATCAGGTCTATTTGGAATCACGAGCTTTCAGAGCACTCATCTGATGAAAGAGCAGTGCTCCGAAAGCTCGTGATTCCAAATAAACCTGTTGGACTTTAACCTGGTGTTGTGAGATTTCTTACCAGGATCAGCTGTAGAGTTCCAACACCTCTTTCAGCCATAGTGCACTTCCTAGGAGTGGCATGGTGGCACAGTGGTTAGCACTGCTGTCTCACAGCGCCAGGGAGTCGGGTTCGATTCCTGGCTTGGGTCACTGTCTGTGTGGAGTCTGCACGTTCTCTGTGTGGGTTTCCTCCGGGTGCTCCGGTTTCCTCCCACAGTCTGAAAGACTTGCTGGTTCGGTGCATTGACCCAAACAGGCGCTGGACTGTGGCGACTAGGGGAATTTCACAATAACTGCATTTCAGGGTTAATGTGACTAACTTGTGACTAATAAATAAACTGTACTTTTTTAAGAGAAGCAGGGTATTGTTAGGTAGTGCATGTGAGATTTAACTGCTGTTGCCTGTCATGATTTTGAGCTCCCTGTTTCGGCTTGCAGCCACTCAGCAGAATGGTTAGCTCTGGCTGCGCAGTGTAACCATGTTAATTTGGGTGTGGGAATCGGCAAGCTGTCTGCAATGGGAGCAATGGGCTCAGCTTCATCCTACATCGTGGTTCCCTCTACCTTCCTTCAGGGGTTATCAAATTTAATTAGCCCCCCTCTCGACACATGTACAGAGGGGCGTGAGGCTCAGCAGAAATGGGATTGGAGTTTACTACATAGATGCTGCAAACATATACCAAGGAAACTGCATGAGGCAAATGATGGTTATGGAAATAATGTTAGTCAGTTAATTATTCCTCATGTCAACAAATGTGCTGAGTGTTCTATATCTTTGCGAAGCATTTTTAAAAAGCACTGATGGCACATTCAAATCAGGTAGCCACCGAAGCCTGACAAGTTTCCTTAACATTTCCCTTCTGTCAAAATATATAATGAACCATATCAAATTTTACATGTAACTGTGCTTCTGTATCACTGACAGCAATATTTCTGTTGAAGTATGAATATCTAGTGACATGAGGGAATTAGTCCTGTCTGGAGAAAGGGAAGGTGCGTTCATGTTAACAGTTTTGAGCAAATTCTCTTGTTGCTGCAATAAAACCCAAGCCACCAGAAAAAGCAATTGGCATAAAGCTACTGCAGATGTTCCAGGGGTGTTCCAGAGATTATGCCCTTCATAAACAAATCATTGTTCATCTGTGACCAACAGACGACTGAAATTCTACATAAAGTCACTATTACTAAGAACTATGGCAGGTTAGTCAAATGTTTTGACAAATTGGAAGCCCATTGATCCACCAGTTCTCGAGCTACTGAACTTATGATCAACTTAACTTCCCTTTGCAGTCCCCATCATAGCTGACACTATAAATAGGAATATGAAAAATAGGAACAAGAGTAAGCCATTTAGCCCCTCGAGCCTGTTCCACCATTCAACTGGATCATGCTAATCTTCTACTTCAGTGTCTTTTTCCCACATTATCGCTTGATGTCTTTAGTATCTAGTATTCTATTCATCTCTATTTTGAATGCACTCAGTGACTGAACTCTCACAGTCCTCTAGAGTAGAGAATTCCAAAGATTCGCCACCCTCTGAGTGAAGACATTCCTCCTCATCTCAGTCCTAATGGTCTATCCCATATCCCATAATCCTGCCATCCCAGGAAAAGCCTGGTGAGCCTTTGTTGCCCTCCATCTGTGGCAACTATATTCTTCTTTAGGTAAGGAGACCAAAACTGTAGATAATAGTCCAGGTATGTTCTCACCAATACCCTATACAATTGCTGTAAGACATCCTTACTCCTGTACAGTATCCAAACCCTCCTGCAATAAAGGCCAACATACCATTTGCCTTCCTAATTGGTGTACCTGTATTTAACTTTCAGTGACTCATGCACAAGGATGCTCAGATTTCTTTGAATATCAATATTTACCAAACTCTCCTCATTTAAGAAATACTCCGTGGTAAGAATATTTTAGCCCCACCACAGTGTCTCCCCCCAGGTAGATGCTATTTACTTCGGCAGGACCGTAACATGCTGCTGGGTGAGAGGGGCCGTAAAATCTTGGTTTTCCAACCAGGTTCTAAGTGTACATTGACAAGATGCAGTTCGAGTTCACCATTCCCACTCTCGACTTCTCCACTGTCTGTGTTTTCAGACTGTCTATCCAACATTCAGTTCTGAATGATCGGCAATTTTCTCCAAGCAAACATTGGGAAGAGTGAAGTCCACCAACCACCATCGCTCCCTCTGACCACGAACGATCTCACGCTCGCCGACAACCATCTCATTCCCTTGGCCGCCTGATTTTCTTCTCTCCCCCCCCCCCCAGTGATCTCTCCCCCTCCAACACACTCTCACTCTGCCTCCCCACTTGCTCCTCCATTGCAGGCCTTCCTGTCGGAGAGTCAAGCTGTCAAACTGGCTGGCGGTTGAGCGGAAAACCTGGAGAAAAAAAGTTTAAAAGTTGTTGCTTGGAAAACCCTACTCCCTGGTTTCTGTCCATAGGTCCACTCAATTGGGCCACTTGTCCCCTGACCTCATCACAGCCTTTGTCCCAACATGAAGAAAACAGCTCAACTCAGGAGGTGAGGTGAGAGTGACTGCTCTCGACATCAAGACGCCATTTGACTGAATGTAGCAAAACTGGAGTTGACAGGAATTGGAGAAATCTTTCCAATGATTGGAGTCATACCTAGCACAAAGGAAGGTGACTGAGGTTGTTGGATGTCAATCATCTTGGCCCCAGGACGTCACTGACCAGGGGAGTGTCCTTGGCCCAACTATCTTCAGCTACTTCCTCAATGACCTTCCTTCCATCATGGAATCAATAGTAGGGATGTCTGCTGATGATTTCACAATTTTCAGCACTATTCACCACTCCTCAAGATACTTAGTCTATGTCCGTATATAGCAAGACCTGGAAACATTCGGGCGTGGGCTGATAAGTGGCAAGTAACATTAGTGCCGCACAAGTGAGAGGCAATGGCCATCTTCAACTAGAGAGAATTTAACCATCTTCCTTGACATTCAATGGCATTAGCATTGCTGAATCCCTAATTATCAGCATCCTGGGGGTTATCGTTGACCAGAAACTGATCTGGACTAGCCATATAAATACTGTGGCTACAAGAGCAGTCAGAGGCTGGGAATTTTGCAGCAAGTAACTCACCACCTGACTCCCCAAAGTCAGCAGCGTGACGGAATACTCTCCACCCACCTTGGTGAGTACAGATCCAAAAAAATTCAAGAAGCTCAACACCTGTAGCATAGCAAGGAATAATGTGGGACTGAGTAATATACCACTAATAGCTTGGGCTACACCCTGTATATTTGCACATAGTTATGTGCTCTCAATAAATATTTGATGTTCAACTGTACAAGACTCAGAACCTCTGTGGGACCTACCCAACATAAAACAGACACCATCCAGGACAAAGCAACTCACTTGATTGGCACCTATCCACCACCTTAAACATTCACCCCTTCCATCACCAACGCACAGTGACAGCAGTGGTACCACCTACAAGATGTACTGCAGTAACTCACTAAGGCTCTTTCCACAGCACCTTCCAGCCCTGAGACTTCTGCAACCTAGAAGGTCAAGGACAGAAGATGCAAAAAAAATAGAGTAGCTATAATGGGGGATTTTAATTATCTGAATATAGACTGGAATAGTTTTGCAGAGTTATGGGCGGGAAGGCAGGAAGAATGGCACTCGGTAAAATGCTCATTTGAGAAGCTGGTGCAGACGTGATAGGCCAAATGCCTTCTTCTGTGCGCAACAATTCTGTTTTTTCTGTGATTTTTTTTATTGCAGAGGCAAAGCCTGACTGAGTCTCGAGCAAAGCAAATTAAGTGATATTGCCGGCTTTACAGCTCACTCACTTTACTCCGACGTTAGGCTACAATTATACTGAGAAGCAAAATTAATGAATAAATTCATTTATATGATCAATTGTTAGATCACTAGAACTTGTACAAGATGAATTCACTTGGAAATACTTTTACAGTTGTAGCATAATTCAATTGGGAAAGTGGGTTACACAGCCAGAAAAGGCAGAATACGAGAGAGAGAGAGAGAGAGACAGAGCGAGAGCACGAGAGAGAGAGAGCGAGAGGAGAGAGAGTGAGAGAGACCTCACACTGCCCACATATAGCTATGGAGAGCATTATAACTGTTCGGTTATCTGTGTTATGAAATTACTTGGTACAAGCTGTGTCTCTAACTTTCATAAACAATTTGCACCTGTGACCATGAAAGCTTTGTTTTGGCTTATGAGAAAGCCTTGCTTGCATTGTACTTTCAAAGAGTTCAGTCAATTTCTAAACTAATCTCAGCATCCCACCCGAGTTTTAAAATGTGGGCAAGTTAGCTTTAAAGCTTAGCATAGTTAGTTACATAGGTAGAAATATCTTAAAATGAAGTCTTTGCATTAACATTTGCATTGTAAAATATTGATACTCAAAGGATGATTAACATTTGTAACAATCCACAGGATAAGGTAAACAAGACAAAGTCATTAAGGGATGTTCTGGATGGTAGAATGGGCATGTTTAAATTCTAGCATTATCCGCAACTATGCCTCTTAACTACAGGTAAATTAAGGCCTAATTTTAATGACCAATGATCGTCAACCATGGATGTTGACAAAGGTGAAAACTGTCAGAACAGATGCTGAGACCCAAAATCTAAGTAACAGGCCTACCTTTGTGTGACCAGGAGAAGCAAGAATGCTTCTTAATCCTCAAAAAGAAAGCCTGCACTCTTACACCCTGGACTCCCTCTCTTTCCCACTGGTGAAACCCTCCCAAACCTCTCCCTGACTTATCTGAGTGCAGTTGTAGCATAATTCAATTGGGAAAGTGGGTTACATAGCCAGAGGTTGGGAAACAGCATAGAGAATCACTACTCTGTATCTAACTATACTATCCCTGACCTGGTTATGCTCAATGTTGACAATGAAGAGATGATTTCATGAATGTGTGTTCTTAGGGAGGAGCCCTGTCCAATTGCAAATGATCATGAAAATAATGCAACATTAACAAGGTCGGAGATTTGCTCCAATGGGAATTCAGTGCAGAGGGGACAAAGGTGCTTTTTAAAATCTTGTAGTGGAATTTTGGGGGTCGTAAAATTATAAAACTTTTGTCTACTATTTAGTGCATAGACAAAAGGTTATAACAAACTAAAAACTAGATATAAATAATTTAGAATAGGATATGGCAGCAGGATGCATGTCTGAACTGCAGTCTGTGGGAGCATGTGGACAATGAGACTATCCCAAATGAATACATCTGCAATTGATGTCTCCATCTTGAATCTCGCTGGCTCAGAGTTGGAGCGAAGATTGTAAACACTGTGACACATAAGGGAGGGGGAGCAGCTTTTGGATAGTTTGCTCCAGATCTTGATCCAACCTTGTAGAAAAGCAGAGGTTCAGGATGGGGTTGGTGTGACCAATTGTGTATAGCATAAGGGGAATTTAGGATTTATTTTGTATTTTTCTGTGGGTAAGGACAGAGTCTCCATATAGCTGACTTTGCCAGGTTTATTGCTCTCTAGCAGCCTCCCTGCACTCTTAAATTACATGAATCAATTAACGTTGTGGAGTGACCATGTTTGGACTGTCGCGCACACATTCACAAAAGGGGACACATTTAATCAGGGTAATTCGACCCATCTGTCCAAAACCAGTGTTTAGGAAAATAACAAAATGAATGATCAGGTAGGATGTGGGGTGCACCTGTATGGGTCAAATCTAATAAGCAAAAGCTCACATTGATTTAGAAAGGGAATGTCCCCTCTATTGAACCTCTTGAATTTTCTGAAGAAGTGGCATCCCAAGTGAAAACCATATCCTAAATTTTAAAAGAGACATTTGATAAGGTTCCTCATGAAATGCTGCCACTGAAGCTGAAACTGTTGGGTTCAAGATAAAACCTTCCTTGATCTGGAGAAAGAATTGGCCAAATATTTAGAAAAAAATATGTCAATGTTGGGGTGGGGGGGAAGGGGGAGTACTTAGGGAAAGCTACAAGTTTTGGTGCATGGATGCCTATTGTAAAGCATCCAAGAATTAAAATCTGTAACATGTTTCCAAGTACATTTCCATCTTGCCACAGCCTGGCACTTTGACACTGTCCATTGGGCACTGGGGCAGGGCCAGTGGGGGGGATGAGGGGGGGACCCATTGGGGTCTGCAATTGGGATCGGTGGGAGAGGGAAGGAGGTGGCAATTGGGGCTGGCCATGGAGTGGGGGTGTATCAGACCTGGTCATCGGGGTTTGGAGGGGGAGGGGAGGGGGGGGGGGGGGGTTCGGGGCCAGCCATCAGGTTGGGGGGTGCAGATTGGGGCTGGCCGGGGAGGGGATGGTCCGGTAGGCCAGTGATCAGAGTGGGGGTGTCTGGAAGGCCGGCGATCAGGGGAGGTTCCAGTCCAGCGATCGGGAGACCGGCGATGGGAAGCCAGTGCATATGCGCCGATCTCTGCACTGAAAGATTGGTGCATGCATAGTGGCCCACTCAGTGCTATGTTGCCGGCCTCTCAGATGGGAATAGGCCCCAGCCCCTACTTACCAAAGGGAATCACACTGAGGCATTCTGCAATGCACAGAGTGTCGGAGATTCGTTCTGGTAAATATGCCCATTTTCCTACTCGTTGGGGACTTAGTTTGGCTTTGGGAGAATCCCGACCTACATGCCATATTCATGTCTAGCAACTTAACGACAAAGTTAAAATCAATTTTCTTTGCTTGTGTTTTGTCAATAATTGTGTAGTTCCACAATTTACCCCTGTAGAGTTAGGGCTTCTTTACTTCTGTGGCATTTATATGTTCATCTATCATTCTTCAGTGGAGTGCAGCTTGGAAGACAATAGAAGCATCTGCAATCCAGCAGGTTTTCAAGCACTTGTAACTTATATATAACCTCAGGAAAAAAAAAACGAAAATGGAAATTAAGAATACTTTAAATAATGAGCCGAGAGTTCTTACCTTTTCTGTTTCACACTCAGTTCCATCTAGTGGTGGGTCTAGTTTGGTTCTGCACTCCTGTTCACCATCTACTTTACACCATAGTCCAGTACATATGACATGCTACAACAAAGGGTCAAAAGAGAACACGTCTTAATAATCCTATTGTTAAGTATTTGGTATTTTCTGAAAAAGATTAATATGGGCTCAGATTTTATGGTAGGAATAATGTTGAAGCTGAGGGAGTCTAAAACTAGAGGGCACAGTTTTAAGGTGAGAAGGGAGAGATACAAAAGGGTCCAGAGGGGCAGTTTTTTCACACACAGGATGGTGAGTGTCTGGAAAAAGCTGCCAGAGGTAGTAGTAGAGGTGGGTACAATTGTGTCTTTTAAAAAGCATTTAGACAGTTACATGGGTAAGATGGGTATAGAGCGATATGGGCCAAACGCGGGCAATTGGGACTAGCTTACTGGTTAAAAAAAAGGGTGGCATGGACAAGTTGGGCTGAAGGGCCTGTTTCCATGCTGTAAACATCTATGACTCTATGACCATTATTAATGGGTAAATTGGGCAGCAACTTCTGGCATCCATGCAGGGCAGTTAAAGGTGAAAATCTACTAATTGCATTGTGTTGCCCTGCTCTTCCGGAAGCTCTGCTACACCAGTATCTCACCAATAGATTTGGCACTAAATTACATCAAGATCATGGAATTGCAGCACTTACCCATGAAACAGGCCTGAGAAAGTTAAGACGAATACATTCAAGTGTTTGTAAATTTTTAGAATCATAGAATCCCTACAGTGCAAAAGGAGGCCATTTGGCCCATTGAGTCTGCACCAACCACAATACCATCTAGGTCCTATTCCTGTAATCCTACATATTTACCCTGCTAATCCCCATGACTCTAAGGGATAATTTAACATGGCCAATCAACCGAACCCATACATCTTTGGAGTGCGAGAGGAAACCGGAGCACCCGGAAGAAACCCAAGCAGACATGGGGAGAATGTGCAGACGCCGCACAGACAGTGACCTGAGGCCCTGATGCTGTGAGGCAGCAGTGCTAACAACTGTGCTACCGTGCAGAGTAAGTGATAATTACTGCCAAACAACCTCGCTGGAACTGAAAATTTACATTTGACAAGTTTAGAATCTCATTCATTGAGAATTTAAAGATCATTGGAGATTTTTAAAAAATTCTCTTGTACTCTCTTTCTGCATTCCTATCCCAACCAATTCATTTTGGGGGTTAAAATTATCCCCATGAGGATTCTTCAATTTCATTGGTTGAACAGACACACTGCTGCTTGGCCTGTAGATACATATCCCAGATCCCCAGTGGATGGTATTCTTCTGAGAGGATATTTAGGAACTTACACTCTAAAGTCCACAGAACGCCTGTGGGCATCTGCAAGCGCAAATAGGTAGTAGTAGTACTCCAAAGCTTGCACCATAAAAACATTTATATGGCGTCTCAGGTCCTTCCAAATAAACTCGGGACAATGGCTGGTTTGCTCATATAACGTCAGTAGGGTTTGGTGGAAATGCACAAGAACAGGGTTTCAACTAAATTTCTGCCTAAAGTGCCACGGCAAAACATGAGAAGTCACACAGAAATTAACTTGTCAAATAGCCTTGCTGGTTATGAAAAAATAACTTTACATTCATTGAGAATTCAAGATCTAAAGTTTTGAATTTTGGAAAGGATATTAATACACAGAGCTAATTAAGTAGCAATTAATGAGAAACATGCAAATTTACTCAGGATTTATTTAATCCCCTCACACATTGTTAATTTCCTCTTTTTAAAGATAGTGTGAAAGCACAGGATCTTTAAATAGCACACAGACAGCAAATAGATTTGATTTATTACTGTCACATGTATTGCGATACAGTGAAAAGTATTGTTTCTTGCATGCCGTACAGACAAAACTACACAGACCGCATTCTTTTGGAACAATGAAGCATAAAGCAAAAACCCTATTATCATCAGGGAGAGGCCAGGCAGCTACAAGCTACCAAAGTTTTTGATACAAATAGAAGGATTCAGCTTCCAGCTGCAATGAATAGACGTATTCAGCCTCCACTGATAAGGGGACAGAAAACAGACAGGACAGATGACGCCCTTCTCATTCCCAGGACTACAGGTGTTCGGCGCGACCTATGAACCTACCGGATTTGCGTAGGTAAGGTTACTAGGCAACAGGGTGGGGGGGTGGGGAAGAACATCTGGGTTCAGTTGACCAATCAATTCCTAATTCTGCTCGAAGATAGAATGCTATTGGCCAAAGTAAATAAGATGCATTAATGTAATTGGACCGTCCAGTTTGGATGACAGGTTGGGTGGAAGAACGAATCTTTGAAAATGTATATCTGTTGTGCTCATGTGACGTCAGAGAGAAGTTAGAATCCTCCGGCTGTCTCTCTCCCAATTCGTATTAGTCAAATAAAGAAAGTCTTTAACTGCATACTGTCTTTTACAAGTCTTTGTTTAGCTGAGATCGGCTGAATACAAGCCCCTCCCCCCCGCTCCAGAGGGAAACCCCCGAGAAATCCCCTTACATACATTAAAGTGGTCAGCTCACTTTTAACACCAAAGATAAAAAAATAAGAAGCCTGCCAAAGAGTGGGTTACTTAACTGGTCAGACCTCATCTGGAGAATTGTGAGCAGTTTTGGGCCCTGTACCCAAGGAAGGATGTGCTGGCCTTGGAAAGGGTCCAGAGGAGGTTCACAAGAATGATCCCTAGCATGAAGAGCTTGTCATATGAGGAACGGTTGAGGACTCTGGGTCTGTACTGGTTGGAGTTTAGAAAGATGAGGGGAGATTTTATTGAAACTTACAGAATATTGCGAGGCCTGGATAGAGTGGATGTGGAGAGGATGTTTCCTCCAGTAGGAAAAGCTAGAACCAGAGGGCACGACCTCAGGCTAAAGGGACGATCCTTTAAAACAGAGATG
Source organism: Mustelus asterias (assembly GCF_964213995.1). Taxonomy (NCBI): domain Eukaryota; kingdom Metazoa; phylum Chordata; class Chondrichthyes; order Carcharhiniformes; family Triakidae; genus Mustelus; species Mustelus asterias. The sequence continues at coordinate 56,061,128 of NC_135806.1, read as the reverse complement.
AGGAGGAATTTCTTCAGCCAGGGAGTCGTGAATCTGTGGAACTCTTTGCCGCAGAAACATAGAAACATAGAAAAACTACAGCACAATACAGGCCCTTCAGCCCACAAAGTTGTGCCGAACATGTCCCTACCTTAGCGATTACTAGGCTTACCTATAACCTTCTATGTTACTAAGTTCCATGGACTTATCTAAAAGTCTCTTAAAAGACCCTAGCAAATCCGGCTCCACCACCGTTGCTCGCAGCCCATTCCACGCACCCACCACCCTCTGAGTGAAAATCTTACCCCTGACATCTCCTCTGTGCCTATTCCCCAGCACCCTAAACCTGTGTCCTCTTGTGGCAACCATTTCAGCCCTGGGAAAAGCCTCTGACTATCCACTCGATCAATACCTCTCAACATCTTGTACACTTCTATCAGATCACCCCTCATCCTTCGTCTCTCCAAGGAGAAAAGGCCGAGCTCACTCAACCTATCCTCATAAGGCATGCTCCCCAACCCAGACAACATCCTTGCAAATCCCCTCTGCACCCTTTCTATGGCTTCCACATCCTTCCTGTGATGAGGCGACCAGAACTGAGCACAGTACTCCAAGTGGGGTCTGACCAGGGTCTTATATAACTGCAACATTATCTCACGACTCCTAAACTCAATTCCTTGATTGATGAAGGCCAGTACACCATATGCCTTCTTAACCACAGCCTCAACCTGCACAGCTGCTTTGAGTGTCCTATGAACTCGGACCCCAAGATCCTTCTGATCTTCCACTCTGCCAAGAGTCCTACCATTATTATATTATATTCCGCCATCCTATTTGACCTTCCAAAATGAACCACCTCACACTTATCTGGGTTGAACTCCATCTGCCACTTCTCCGCCCAGTCTTGCATCCTATCAATGTCACACTGCAACTTCTGACATCCCTCCACACTATCCACAACACCTCCAACCTTTGTGTCATCAGCAAACTTAGCAACCCATCCCTCCACTTCCTCATCTAGGTCATTTATAAAAATCACAAAGAGTAAGGGCCAAGAACAGATCCCTGGGGCACTCCACTGGTGACCGACCTCCATGCAGAATATGACCCATCTATAACCACTCTTTGCCTTCTGTGGGCAAGCCAGTTCTGGACCCATAAAGCAATGTCCCCTTGGATCCCATGCCCCCTCACTTTCTCAATAAGCCTTGCATGGGGCACCTTATCAAATGCCTTGCTGAAGTCCATATATACTACATCTACTGCTCTTCTTTCATCAATGTGTTTAGTCATCTGCTCAAAAAATTCAACCAGGCTCGTAAAGCATGATCTGCCTTTGACAAAGCTATGCTGACTCTTCTTAATCATATTATACCTCTCCAAATGTTCATAAATCCTGCCTCTCAGGATCTTCTCCAATAACTTACCAACCACTGAGGTTAGACTCACTGGTCTATAATTTCCAGGGCTATCTCTACTCCCTTTCTTGAATAAAGGAACAACATCCACAATCCTCCAATCCTCCAGAACCTCTCTCGTCTCCATTGATGATGCAAAGATCATCGCCAGAGGCTCAGCAATCTCCTCCCTCGCCTCCCACAGTAGCCTGGGGTACATCTCATCCGGTTCCGGCGACTTATCTAACTTGATGCTTTTCAAAAGCTCCAACACATCCTCTTTCTTAATATCTACATGCTCAAGCTTTTCAGTCCGCTGCAAGTCTGCACTACAACCACCAAGATCCTTTTCCATAGTGAATACTGAAGTAAAGTATTCATTAAGTACCTCTGCTATTTCTTCCGGTTCCATACAAACTTTCCCACCGTCACACTTGATAGGTCCTATTTCTTTCACGTCTTATCCTCTTGCTCTTCACATACTTTTAAAATGCCTTGGGGTTTTCCTTAATTCTGCCTGCCAAGGCCTTCTCATGACCCCTTCTGGTTCTCCTAATTTCCTTCTTAAGATCCTTCCTATTAGCTGTACACTCTTCAAGATCTCTAACATTACCTAGCTCCCTGAACCTTTTGTAAGCTTTTCTTTTCTTCTTGACTAGATTCATTACAGCCTTTGTACACCACGGTTCCTGTAACCTACCATAACTTCCCTGTCTCATTGGAATGTTGCTATGCAGAACTCCAGACAAATATTCCCTGAAAATTTGCCACATTTCTTCCATACATTTCCCTGAGAAAACCTCTTTCCAATTTAAGCCTCCAATTTCCTGCCTGATAGCCTCATAATTCCCCTTACTCCAATTAAACACTTTTCTAACTTGTCTGATCCTATCTTTCTCCAATGCTATTCTAAAGGAGATAGAATTATGATCACTATCTCCAAAATGCTCTCCCACTGAGAGATCTGACACCTGACCAGGTTCATTTCCCAATACCAAATCAAGTACAGCCTCTCCTCTTGTAGGCTTATCTACATGATGTGTCAAGAAAACCTCCTGAACACACCTAACAAACTCCTCCCCATCTACACCCCTTACTCCAGGGAGGTTCCAATCAATATTTGGGAAATTAAAATCTCCCATCACGACAACTCTGTTATTACACCTTTCCAGGATCTGTTTCCCTATCTGCTCCTCAACATCCCTGTTACTATTGGGCGGCCTATAGAAAACACCCAGTAAAGTTATTGACCCCTTCCTGTTCCTAACCTCCACCCACAGATACTCCATAGACAATCTCTCCATGGTGTCCATCTTTTCTGCAGCCGTGACACTATCTCTGATATTGGTCCCCCTGGGATTCAAGTGCAACCCGTCCTTATTATACAGGTCACACCTGCCCCAAAAGAGGTCCCAATGATCCAGAAACCTGAATCCCTGCCCCCTGCTCCAATCCCTCAGCCATGCATTTATTCTCCACCTCATTCCATTCCTACTCTCACTGTCGCGTGGCACAGGCAGCAATCCCGAGATTACTACCTTTGCGGTCCTTCTTCTGAACTCCCTTCGTAACTCCCTATATTCTCCTTTCAGGACCTCTTCCCTTTTCCTACCTATGTCATTGCTACCAATATGTACCACGACCTCTGGCTCTCCTCCCTCCCACTTCAGGATATCTTGGACGCGATCAGAAACATCCCGGATCTTGGCACCAGGGAGACAAACAGCCATCCGAGTTTCTTGACCGCGTCCACAGAATCGCCTGTCCGACCCCCTCACTATAGAGTCCCCTATCACTACTGCCTTCCTCCTCCTTTCCCTACCCTTCTGAGCTACAGGGCTGGACTCTGTGCCGGAGGCACGGCCACTGTTGCTTCCCCCAGGTAGGCTGTCCCCACAACAGCACTCAAACAGGAGTACTTATTGTTAAGGGGCACAGCCACTGGGGTACTCTCTAGTACCTGACCTTTCCCCTTCCCCTTCCTAACCGTAACCCACTTGTCTGCCTCCTGTGGCCCCGGTGTGACCACCTGCCTGTAACTCCTCTCTATCACCTCCTCGTTCTCCCTGACCAGACGAAGGTCATCGAGCTGCAGGTCCAGTTCCCTAACGCAGTCCCTTAGGAGCTGCAGTTCGACGCACCTGGCGCAGATATGGACGTCCGGGAGGCTAGGAGACTCCAGGACCTCCCACATCCGACACCGAGAACAACAAACTGGCCTCACACTCATAATTCCCCTAGAATTCATAATTCTCCACAGAAGGCTGTGGAGGCCAAGTCACCGAGTGTCTTTAAGACAAAAATAGATAGGGTCTTGATTAATAAGGGGATCAGGGGTTATGGGGAAAAGGCAGGAGAATGGAGATGAGAAAAATATCAGCCATGAATGAAATGGCGCAGCAGACCCGATGGGCCAAGTGGCCTCATTCTGCTCCTATGTCTTATGGTCTTAACCAGTTCATGGAGCTTTGTTAGATTGATTTTACTGCCCAGGATGGAAGAGAGAGAAATCCTGGAACTTCTTTGCAGAAGATCAAAAAGAGAGATTATGGATCTGATTTTCACTACTGAGATGGATAGTTGAAGCCAGGAAATTTCCCAACCTGGTAGGCCCACCTTGATTTGAAGAGCTCTGTTAGACCTAACAGAGGGAAGGGGCGAGAGCAAGTCAAGTCCGCCAACCCTGGAAGCAGATTCTAAATGGCCATGGGGGCAGGTGAATGCCAAGTTGGGCTGGTCATAAGGCCTATCTTTGTTCTCTGGGACTTTATTCTTTTATTTTAGAAGCTGTTAGGCCCTGTAGCCCTCACATATCTACCTACCTCCCATGCCAAATTAGAACCACCCCTTCCCATTCCCCCAATGAAATCTCATATCCTCCATGGCTCCACCATGCCAACACATGATCCCACCTAGCACGATGCTCCTTCATATTCACATGACCCCATATACCACCACACCAGCTGCATAGTCACTCATCCGTGTCCACCACGAGCTAATCTCAGGAGGATGAATAAAACACCTTTCTAACAATCTAATACAAGTTGCATTCATACACATTTGATACTGAAAAAAATCCCATTCATGAAACCCAAAGATTTTAAAACTCATGTGTTCAATGATTTACAAAAACAAACAAACTTCTATTCAGACCTCATGTCAATGACAGCTAATTCTTTAATAGCCTCTTTAAACTGTCTATAAAACTGTGAACTTAGAATCCTTTGTTGTGACAACTGTAGCTTTAAAACTTAGCCAAGAATTCATAATGACAAAACAATAGCTTTTGGGAAATGTCAGAAAATAACTCATCTGAAACTGCATAAAAGATGGTGATAGTTTTTATCTGAGCAATTTGATTATAATCACGGTGATGGAAAATATATATTGTGGCAACAAAAACCAACGGTGTTCTTTCATTTTATATTTTACTTTAAAGATCATCACCTACAAAATTAAAGGTAAAACCAAATGGAAAAATAAATAAATGACATACAAAATGACCAATTTACAAATGAACTTTCTGACTACAGGCTCTGGAACTGAATAACATTTGTTTAACAATCTCATCAGCCGTTTCAGATAACTGAGTCAAGAAGATATTAAGCACATAACATAGTCTTCTGAGAAGTAACGTAATATATATAAAACATTCCTACAGGAAACATTCTGGTCTATGTCTACTTTCCAGCTCTGTTAATTATTGATACAGTCACCATGACATTACTGATACAGTCAACATAAATGGTAGAATCTCCGTGCCTTTGGACAAATCTTGCAAAATCAAGACAAAGCACAGATACTTTTAACATTGTCCAGTAGGTTAACACAAACTTATTCAATTTCCTGTGATTGAACAAATTATTATTAATAAGAATATAAAGACAATTCGAACAACAGGGCCCTGAAAATCCATTGTCCTGTGGAAAATCTGCTGAAGTGCTCAGAAACTAGGCCAGGGCATAATTACATCGGGTTCCCACCCGAACAGGACATATTTGGCATTCTGGGTTGGAGTTTCCATCTCATGTTTACCAGGCCTCAGTGTGAGGGCAGCAGTCCTAATCTTCTTATAGACCCGGGCTGGGATTTTATGGGGCACCAAGGATTGTGAGTAATGTGCTGGGAGGACGGTACGTAAAATCTAATGGAATGGCAGGGGTTGAGTGCCCCATTGCCTTCTTGCTATTCTGGGCATTTTACCAGCAGTGGAGAAAGCTGGAGGAGAGCCCTCCTGCCCTTAGGTCAAATGAGGCCCTTAAAAGTTCAATTAAGGGCCATTTAAAAGCCTCTTTGCAACACAGCAATGCAGAAACAGAAACACTCTTGTGATTAAACTTCCTGCTACAACTGTTGCAATTTTTTTGGTCACTTCCTGTCTGGCTTCTCAAAACTAGCATCCAGCTTGCTGAGACATTATTGTCAAATTTGACTATGTCTGTTAACGTGTGGATAGAAGTATCCATAGACTGATGGTATTCTGGTGGAAAAATATAGAAGTGGCCAGAATCAGCTGAGTGCTGGCATAAGTACCCCAACTGATTTTGCCCCTCTGCCCACCGGAAGACCAGCTTGGGTTAGATCACAGATCAATAAAGTCAACTTGCATTTAGAAAACACCTTGAATGGAAAAGTGCAGCTGAACAGACAGGCATATGAAAAATGAATGCCAAATCAGAAAGGAAGAGTTTTATACTAAACGCTTGGTTGCAGAGTTAGGCCAGAATGTTACGGCCATTCACGACGGTGGGATTTTCCATCCCGTTGCAGTGAACGGAGATTTGGCTGGGCGCCAAATTCACCAACTTTGTTGTAGCGGGAGTGTGGCGTGAACGACCAGCAAGATCACGCTCTTAGGCTTTGAGATTTTTCTTAAAGGAGAATTGGGAAGAGAAGAATTTAAGAAGCAAATTCCAGAAAGGTGGACCCAGGCATCAGAAGGCTCTGTCAGCAGTCATGGGGGCTTTGGTTGCATTAAAGGCCAAAGTTAGAGGAATGGGAAGGAGTAATGCAGTGCTTATAAGAAGTTAACATTTTAAGCACTGGGAGATGGTAACCAATGCGATTTAGCAGGGACATAGGCCATAGATTGTTACTTGATGATGACAAGGATACATGAGGCAGAATTTGGATAAATTGGAGGTTATCAATGGAAGACTAACAAGAACATGTTGGAATAGTTGATTTGGGATAACAAAGAATAAGATAAGGGGTGCAGTAACAAAGGACCTGAGTGGACATGGGCAATGCTGCAGGAAGTAGCCTTTCTCATTGAATCTTGCCCAAAATGTGGTCAATCAATGCAATGGACTTCCAGATATGGTAGTGGAAGAATAAAGCACTGGGCCAGAATTTTACACTCCACCCAACAGAGGGATGGCAAAATTGAGCACCATGCTGGCAGTGCTATGCCCACCTCTCCCACCTGGCCCCAAGGGATTTCTATACCCATGATGCAGGAAGCATTTGGTGACCCACTTGCCCATGGCATGGCTCAGGCCCTGAAGGGTTTTCCCCTATCATTGCTGGGATTTTCCCTGTGGTAGGAGAGGCCCATACCAAGACTCCAGGCCAGTGAACAAGAGTTGTCAGTCAGAGGGACTGGCTGACATGGGTGCCTCCTGGTCAGGCAACTCCATGCCCTTGTCAGCCCCTGCACCCTCCAATAGTCCCCTCGTTAGAGCCTGCTCTCTTGGCCATGGTGAGACCCTGGCCTCACCTCACAGTCTGGGCTCCACTGCGCACTATGTCCCTCAGGGACTATTGCAGGCAGCAGTGGCCATTGCTGCCAGTGGGGTTCCTCAGACATGACAGCTGCCAGCCACTGATTGGCCTGTGGTGCTGCTCTGAGGCAGGACCACCTCTTGGAAGGGGGCAGAAGCCCTGTCTCAAGTCACTTATGGGCCTGACAACCATTAAGTGGCTGCGGGACGAGCCAGCCATGGGTTGACTTTTACATTGAGGAGGGCGTGATCCCAGCTCCCTGTTTAATAGGCAGCTCCTGGAGTTATTTAACAGTGGGCAGGGAGATTACCTATAACCCTCTATCTTACTAAGTTCCATGTACTTATCTAAAAGTCTCTTAAAAGACCCTATCGAATCCGCCTCCACCACCGTTGCTGACAGCCCATTCCATGCACCCACCACCCTCTGAGTAAAAAACTGACTTCTCCTCTGTACCTACTCCCCAGCACCTTAAACCTGTGTCCTCTTGTGGCAACCATTTCAGCCCTGGGAAAAAGCATCTGACTATCCACTCGATCAATACCTCTCAAAATCTTATACACCCCTATCAGGTCACCCCTCATCCTTCGTCTCTCCAAGGAGAAAAGGCCGAGCTCAGTCAACCTATCCTCATAAGGCATGCCCCCCAACCCAGGCAACATCCTTGTAAATCTCCTCTGCACCCTTTCTATGGCTTCCATACCCTTCCTGTAATGAGGTGGCCAGAACTGAGCACAGTACTCCAAGTGTGGTGTGACCAGGGTCTTATATAGCTGCAACATTATCTCACGACTTGGTGAATCATAGAATCCCTACAGTGCAGAAGGAGGCTATTCGGCCCATCAAGTCTGCACCAACAACAATCCCACCCAGGCCCTATCCCCTTAATCCCACACGTTTACCCTGTTATTTCCCTTACACTAAGGGTCAATTTAGCATGGCCCATCCACCTAACCCACACATCTTTGGAGTGTGGGAGGAAACCGGAGCACCTGTTGGAAACCCACGCAGACATGGGGAGAACATGCAAACTCCACACAGACAGTGACCCAAGGCCGGAATTGAACCTGGGTCCCTGGCACTGTGAGGCAGCAGTGTTAACCACTGTGACACCGTATCACCCATTGTGGTTTGGATGGGGGACATTTTAGAGATTTCTTTCCAAAAAGCTTTCTTCATCCATATCAATCTTTTTGAAAAGCACTTCTGTCACAGGCAGAATCAAGTACATTGACTAAAGGAATAAAAAAGACCACTGTCAAGGTTACTTTTGCAATTTGTTTTTTTTTTCCAATTCACTTTGGAAGTATTTGAAAAGTGTTGGGAGAAATATTAATCAATAAAATCAATTAACCAATAAAAGTACAATTACTACAATATCATTGGTAGGATGAAGATCACACAAAAGTTATGCTCAAGTTCTATATGGTAACACTGAGTTGTAACACACAATTTAGATGAAGTCCATCCAGATAAGCTGGTTTTGTGTGTGACATTTACTTGTGCTCATTGATGCTGCTGGTAAAGTTCATATCTCTTGACAATTATTGGCCAAGCACATGAAGATAGTACTTTGTAATCCATACAGCCTCTCTATTAACCTGCTGAGAGAATTCCTCACTACACCAAAACGGGTTGCAATTCCCAAACTTTCTGAATAACCTCACAGGGTGAAATTGGCAAATTAACAATAACTGTCCCAAATTTAGGGTCAATTTCATGAGATGAATACATAATGGATCAAGATTCTTCAGATTAGCTTCAAATTCGAGCATTCAGAAATCACAGAGCTTTCTTTAAATGCGACGTCTGCCAGCAAGCTACTTTTTATGGGAAATTGTGCATGAACTTATCTGTATATTATTAGTTATGCTGTTAGCATTGTGCATGCGTGCCAAATTAGTACAGACTTAGAGATTGGGTTCTTCACTTCTTAACCTCCCACCACCACTGGTGATGATGCCTGGGATACTTAACCATTATGTAGATATAAAGTCGCTGAAATAAGAAGATTTCAAAGATAATAGGAAATATTATTATGAAGTCCATCAGTTTCAGAATTCCAGATCATACTGAGTTTTCATTTCATCATTCAACCCCAATCCTTCACATATACATCTGCAACCTCTTTGAATACAGAAAGACTACTTTAACATTCCAAGTATGCACCTTACTCTTTCAGACAATTGGCTCAAAACTACTATGCCAAAACCTGCAAATGCTTAGCACTTTTATAAGACATTCCTCTGTCTACGGTTTTAATGTAAGTGTTAACTCGGGTTAACATCTCTGTTAAAATAGCAGACAGAGGGATGTCATAGGAACAGACTTATTCACTATTGCCAACAGTAACTTTTAGCCTATCTTGAAAAATCTGTTGATCCAGCAAAACATCATGTGCTGGAGAAGAGCCAATTCACTTCAGACCTCACACACATATCAAAAGCATAAAATAAAGTGATCAGTTATTGTAATGACTCAGGAAGTCCGATTGGAAAGCAACATAGTTTATTACAGAATACAAAGTAAAACCATTACCGTGGTGTACACGCACAGGTCCCTGCCTGGGACTAAAGTTCAGCAGGTCTAGTCCTGGGCCTGTCTTATAAAAAAACTCAGGTAATGAGTTCCAGTTGGGCAGGCCGCTGCCTGTTACCAGGGGAACTCATACTCAACGAGCTCCACAAGGAGATCAATCAGTGATTCCCCATGGACCTCATGGGGGTTATCACAGTTATTTATTCCTATTTTGAACACAAAGTACTTATTTTTATACTTTCTGCCCTTGATAACCCAGGCACGACTTGACTATGCTTGTTGAGATGGAGGTAGGCAGCAGACATTTGCCTGATTGTGGCTTGTGCGTCTACTGCACTTTGGTTTCCTCTGTACCCAACAGGGACCTGAATATCAGAATAGTGCAGCCAGTATTCTCTTCTTAAAGGTAGTCTATCTCTCTTGAAGGGAAACTGCACTGAATTACAGGAGGCTGCTGCTGAATACTATTGTTACAATTCTAAACAAGGAAAACAGAATGCCAGGGCACAGAGAAGGATCAAGGTTCAGAGAGGCAGCACCGGGGGCAATTGGATGTCCTCAAGAATCACTCTTACAACAGATTGCAAGAGGTGACCAGGGAGCATCTGGTCCCGAGGAACTGATGGAAAGCTGAAAGAAGTCAAATTATCTCATGTCACTGAAGGTCATTGAATGCATCTTCTCATGATATCTCCTACACATCCTACCCAAACTTTTCTACTTTGTCCTTCTCAACTTGTCTGCAACCTTTGACATGGTTGACCATACCACCCTCTTCCAATGTCTTTCCACTGTCATCCAGTTGGTGGGACTGCGCTCATCTGGTTTCATTCTTATCTAATCATAACCAGAAAATCACTTGCAATTCTGTCTCTTCCTGCTCCTGCAGCATTACCTCTGATGTCTCCCAGGATCTACCCTTAGCCCCTGTCTATTTCTCATTAGGTGCTGCCTCTTGGCGACATCATCTGAAAGCACGGTGTTAGTTTTCACATGCTGACAACAAGCAGAACTACCTCAACAACAACATTCTTGACACTCCCACTGTTGCTAAATTATCTGAGTGCTTATCCAACATTCAGTACTGGGTGAGCAGAAACTTCCTCCAATTAAATATTAGGAAGCCTACCCCTTGTGGCGGGCCAGATGAGCTGTGCAAAATGCCGTAGACATCGACATATAATTGAGAATGCATAAGAGGCCAGAATAACGAGGAGCGTAGATAGCGGGTGATTGTGGAGCTGGAAAAGATTACAGAGAAAGGGGAAAGGCCATAGAGAAATTTGAAAACAAAGATGAGAATTTCAAAGACCCCCCCGCCGTCATTGCCCCGCCTCTCACAGCGTGTTTTCCAGCGGCGGAATCCGGCGCACCATTGTCTGTTGGTGGGATTTTCCAGTCCTGCAGAGTATTCAGCAGTAGCCTCCTGTAATTCGGTGCAGCTTCCCTCCAAGAGAGATAGACTGTCTTTAAGAGGAGAATACTGGCTGCACTATTCTGTTATTCAGGTCCCTGTTGGGTACAGAGGAAACCAGAAGTGCAGGACTGGAAAATCCCTCCAGCAGCCAATGGTGTGCCGGATTCCGCCGCTGGAAAACACGCTGTGGAAGGCAGGAGGCGGGGGGGGCGGGCGGGTTCCTTGTTTTCAAATTTCTCTATGGCCTTTCCCCTTTCTCTGTAATCTTTTCCAGCTCCACAATCATCCGATATCTACGCTCCTCTTTATTCTGGCCTCTTGTGCATTCTCAATTATATTTGTTCCGCCATTGGTGGCCGTGATTTCAGTAGGCTAGGCCCCAAAGCTCTGGAATTTCCTTCTTGCACCTCTCTGCCTCACATTTCTCCTTTCCATCTTTGGCCATCTGACCTAATATCACTGTATGTGATTTTGTTTTGTATTTTATTTTATTTTATAATATTCCTCTGAAGCAACTTGGGACATTTCATTACGTTAAAGGTGCGATACAAATATAAATGGTCTTTTGTCAAACATTCCGCTGGATTCCTTTTTCGACCAAGTTGCCAACACAAAAACACCTCGATCCCGTCCTCCCCTACACAGGTGCCCATGCTTGGAGCAGACAGAGAATCTGTCTTGATCTCGTATGTGGCCCTTCCTGCATACCTAGCTTATATTATCTGGGGAATTGCAGTGGGAATAGAACAGATATTCAGGTCCATAACCTTTGCTGTCAGAAGTAGAATGTTAGAAATGAAGAGAAACTAAAAATATAACTTAGTGCATAGTATATTTGTGATAAAGCTCAAAGGTTGTAATTTTTTATGTTTGTTGTTGGCACCAATCCCACATCCAAGCCACAAAGGATTTTAATACATTTAAGTCACAGTTGAACAATCAGAAACAAAAGCCCTCCATATGATGAAGTGAATGAGGAAGCATTGGTCAATTCCTCTCAGACTTCTTGAGTTTAGGTTTATTAAAACTTGGATTCACTTCAGTCGTATGAAAGAATCCACTGCATTTGAAAAATTAGCTCAGCATCTTAAATTTTATATACCAGTGAAATGATTACTTCAATCTGCAGTTCCAGGAATTTGTGCAATACAATTTCAGCAGTTAATACACACAGTTGAACAATCTCATTGAAGCCAAGAGCTTAATGGTTTGGTTAAAATCAAAAGAGATTAGCAACATTTTTATAGCTACTTGAATTCTGAAAATGTGTGACCTGGTGTAGTAGACCGAATATAATAGTCGCGTAATCTGTTGAAGATAATCCACTTTTGAAATAGAAGAACTAATTTACCTCCTAGTGTTAGAAGCTGAGAACCGGTTCTTACTCAATTATCTAGACTGTTAAAGGAAGATTTAAAATCATAAAATATTGGGGAAGATTTTTAATGGTTTTGGATAAAATTTGCAAGAAGATTTCAACTCTGTCCCACAAAGAAAATACAATTTGGATTGGCGCAAATTAACAAAGTCAAATTTTAATCAGGCACCAGTTGAAGACAAATAACTATTTTTGCTATTTTAAGATTTTTTTCTTTCTGTAAGTAGAAGCTGAATATTTGCAAAGAGACTGAGAAGATTTCAATGAGAATCGGCTGAGACAACTTATATAAATTCATATTCTTCACTTCAAAGATATTTTCTACAGAAGATGCCTCTTTAAAGAGTGGTGTTTTTCGTAGTTGATAAACTCTAAAGTGCTTTTTGAATGTGGAGTTCAGATGCTCATTCAAATCTTCAAATGCTTTTATTAAATTTATCCAGTCAATCACTAATCCCAGGAAGATCTGTGGTCTGTGTTGAATTGTTGCTGTCAGCCAGTTTGGGCAATTAGATCACCACAATTGACTTTAGTGCCTCTGAATAATGGAGTGGAAAAAATAACCAGTGTTGCACTACCATCCAGCAATCATTGCTGAAAGCGTGTGTTTGAATGTTAGGTAAGTAAAGAAAGAAATGCAAGTGTAATTCCCCGATTGTTGAATAGTTTGCGAATACTCACGGTCAAAGCCCACAAATAAATCATGGCAAATTGCGTTAGACCCTAATTGAGAAAGCAAATTAGACCAGACTGGACCAATAGGCACAACACACGTGCATGTTCTTTCTGTCTGCAATGAACAAGGCCCTGTGTATTAATATAGCTAGCTTCTGGCATCAGATGAAGCTAGCCGTTTCATGCTGCTATCATCAGTAGCAACAAGAGTGGTGTTTTGCCATTAACAGGATGCTGTCATCAAGCCATCACATAAATGAGCAATATTGCACATGAATTTCAGTGCCAGTGAGTTGCTAGATACGTAGTTCGTACATCTCAAAGACTGGCGGCGATTGTATCAAACAGCATGTCCCTTCGGCTATTCACAACAGACAAGATAACAAACGTACCCAATCAGCCCATGCTTGCAAAACTCAAATCACAGTGTTCAACACTGTGTGTAATTCCACAATTGAACAATATTTGCTAAATAATCCCGAGTGTGCCAAGAAATAGGCTCACAACTAATTTAAGATTATTGGCTCGGCTCATAGTGTGGCACACTTATGCACACTGGTTCATTGTCCAGGGCAATGCCTTGACCAACTGGAGTCAACCTGCCTGGTTTGAATTTAAACAAAGCTTGGCAGTTAACTGTCAGTCATCACTGGTCAGTCAGTCACTGGTTAAAACAATGAAAGCCTCAGGATCCATTGGAATCTAGCAAGTTGGATGCAAAATTGGCCCAGTAACAGGAAACAAAGGGTAATTGTTGATGGATGTTTCTGAGACTGGAAGATTGCTTCCAATGGGGTTCCATGTGATTCAATACCAGGCCCCCTGCTTTTTATTGTATATAATAATGATTTGGATATAAATGTAGGAGGAGTGGTCAAGAAATTTGCAGATGAAACAGAAATTGACTAAGTGGTCAAGGAGGATTGCTGCAGACTGCAAGAAGATAGCAATGGACTGGTCAGGTGGTAGAAGTGGCAAATGGAATTCAACCCAGAGAAGTGTGTGGTGATGCATTTGGAGAGGTCAAACAAGGCAAAGGATTACACAACAAATGGGAGGATACTAAGAAGTGTGGAGCAAATGAGGAATCTTGGATTGAATGTCCACAGATCCCTCAAAATAGGACAAGTTGATAAGGTGTTCATAGACATGGAATCCTTTCATTTATTAGCCAAGGCATAGAATATAAGAGCAAGGAGGTTATACTGAAATTATATAAAACATTAGTAAGGCCACAACTTGAATACTGTGTGCCATTCTGGCCACCTCATTACTGAAAGGATGTAATTGCACTAGAGAGAGTACAGAGGAGATTTATGAGGATGGTGCCAAGACTGGAAAATTACATCTATGATGAAAGATTGAATTGACTAGAGTTATTCTCCTGGGAACAGAGGAGGCTGAGGGGAAATTTGATTGAGATATACAAACTTTGGAGGGGCTTGGATAGAGTGGATCAGAAGGGCCTATTTACTTTAGCAGAGAGGCCCGTGACTACAGGGTATAGATTTAAAATGATTTGTAGAAAGATTATAGGGGAGATAAAGGAAACATTTTTCACTCGAGGGTTGTGGGGTCTGGAACTCACTGCCTGAAAAGGTAGTAGAGGCAGAAACCCTCAACTCATTGAAAAAGTGACTGGATAGGCACCTCAAGTGATGGTCTGCTGACCAAATGTTGGAAAGTGGGATTAGACTGAGTGGCTCACTTTTGTGGCAGAAGGCAGACATGCTGGGCCTCACTGTGCTGTAAACTTCTGATGATCTCATCAGTTAACTTTTGCATTCTCCACGGCAACATCTCTACCAATCAGAATCCACTTGCTAACCAATCAGTACTCTCTTCTCTTGACGTATACGTTGTTTTTCTCTTTAAATTTAGTATTCTTGCTAATTGTCCTGATGAGTGCAAGATGAAAAGTTTTGACAACATGTGTCTTGTTTCAGCAATGCACAAGTTCTGCATTATCAAACAAAAAATGTGTTTGCCAATTTCCCTTGTGCTTTAGCGAGTTTTAGTGTGTGTTTGATACTTATGATAATATGAGCCATTTCTAGATGATGATTTTGTCAGTGGGAACTTTGGTTGCAATGCAGAAATCTAAAATTACGCCAGCGGTGTCTGGAAATCCACAAGATTGCTGAAATCTTTCCCTGCAAGACAGTGTAGACTCAGTTGAAGTTTTCATTGTTTCTCTGAGTTTTCAACAAGTCTTGTAAGAGGTAGAAACTCTCCCTACCCTGTACAAGGCAAAGGCTATCTAATGACACAGAACTAAATGCAAGGTCGCCGCACTTGCCTAGCTCAGTTGGGACTTGTACCTCTGGAGTCAGTACACCAAGCTTGCTAAAATATAGCAAGTGTCCTCTATATAGAAGAAAGTGGGGCCCACGGAGGAATCCAGGCCAGAAAAGAAA